>NC_139028.1:105347873-105786439 GCF_964662115.1 Mustela nivalis
TAGAACATTGCCTTTTACACTTGCAACTTCCTTTATTCAAGGTATATTTCTAGACAATGTACTTCCTTGTTTCTTCATCTATGAAGTGAAAATGATCATATCCGTATCCTAGGTGTTACAAGAATTGATTGAAGAAACATATACACATGCCCAGCACATTAAGGGGGGCACATAAGAATTTTCACTTATATTTGTGACTGTGTATGCAACTAGGAGATTTGAATAATTGGTATTTTGAGTGATGTATGAATAAACTTTTAACCATGCAATCAGCTCACAAAGGTTCATCTCCAATATTACTTCTCAAGAAGCCACAGAGACTCACATTATCCATAACAGTTAACCTCAGGAAGGAGTCTTCATGGTCTTGCATGGACTAAATGACTGTGATTTATGCCATTTATTACTCATATTTTTTGTATTTTTTCTCTCTCTCTCTCTCTCTCTGTGTGTAGTGTATTTACGTTTGATTTTCATGCTTATGATTAGTCTTGAATGGGAAAGGAGGTGTCTCATGGCAAAAAGAAAAGCACCTGGTTTCAGAGAGCTGGGTCCTACAAATTATATAATCTCTATGAGCCTCAAAGCTTACATTTGCCAAATTAGGTTAATGACATTTGCCAAGTATCTATTGGATAGTTAGTGTGAGGATAAAATATTGTTATATTGGACAAGATTTGAACATAATGATTACTACATATAGGCAGGATCAATCTTTAAGATGATTCAACACTAATGAAAAACTTACCTTATAGACTTAGATGATCTTAATGATATTTAATGGCTTTCAGAAATAATTCCATCCTCAGACTGATGCCTTCTTGGATAGGGTTTTTTTAAGATGAAATATATGACACACTCAGACATGGACTATTTAGGTAATTTGATAACCAATCAACAGTTCTTGAGAAAGGAGTTTCTATTAGTCTAAAACTTTCCTCCTAGCCTAAAGCCTCAAAATTCTACTCAGAAAAACTGAGATTTGAATTTACAATGGATTCTTCTGACACTCTGTGGAGAAATGATCTCCAGATGGCTCTGGCCCCATAGGCAAGAGGCAAGAAATATGGAGGCAACACTTTCAAATGGGTCATTCCTACCATAATGAATCTTGCTCTGGAAAGGTGAACCCCCCACAACACCTTCATCTGGCACTGCATGGAACTTTAAAGATGTTTCTAGAAAGGTTCAAGGACCTTGGCTTATAGCTATTGCTTTCTCCCTCTGGAATTAATTATCCCCTCTGATGGAAAGGCTTTTTCTTAAAAACAGGTGTGCTGAAGAGACGTGTTTGAGAAACATCCAGTTTCAAATAGGGAATTACATTCCCTGTACTTGGAACCCAAACAAAATTTCTCTTTGGGGATTTTGTTTCCTCTTCTTTCCTTTTTTGAAATACTTTATTTATTTATTTATTTATTTACTTGACAAAGTGCAAGTAAATATTTTATTTATTTACTTGACTGAGTGCGCAAGCAGGGAAAGCAGGAAAGGAAAAAGCAGAAGACAGACAGTCCTCACCTGGGAGCATAAGGTCGTGTTCAATCCCAGGACTCTGGGATTATGACCTGAGCCAAAGGCAGAAACTTAACTGACTGAGCCACACAGATGTCCCAGGAACTTTGACTTCTTAGAAAGCTTAATGTCATGTAAATAGAAAAAAGGCATAATTTCATTGTGGGGACTGTGATATACTTAACCTGTTGACTCCATATCCACAGAGAACTGCTTCCTTAACAATATTAAAACTTTTGGGGATACCTGCTATTTATTGCAGTGAGGGCATAAAAAATGGAAAGGTAGCCATTAATATTCTTTACTCCAAAAGCTATTTTACACATTCACTAGAAAGATAGAAAAGTAAATAGAAACTCTAATAGGATCTCAATAATCTCTGGAATTTATGATCTGGTCAGTAAGAAATACTAGGTAACATTAAAATGTGGCAAGACATCAAAACACAAGCAGGAAGTTGTAATTTTAACCAGAAGAATTGTTCCACATTCTTGTCACCTGATATCGTTACTCATTTTTCTTTTAGACAGCCAAGGAGTTATGTGGTAATATAGTATTGTGGTTTTAATTTGCTTTTCCTGATGACTAGTGATGTTGGACACTTTTTAATGTTATTATTGGATATATAATATATATTATATATAAATGTCTTCATTTAAATTCCAATTAGTTTCCATACAGGCTAATATTATTTTCATGTGTACAATATAGTGATTCAACAACTTGATACAATGCCTAGTGTTCATCACAAGTGCTCTCCTTAATCTCCACCAGTTTCTTAACTCATCCCCTACCCCCCTCCCTTATAGTAACCATCACTTTGTTCTCTAGAGTTAAAAGAGTCTGTTTCTTGCTTTGCTTCTCTGTCTCTCTCTCCACTATCCCTCCATACTGGTTTGCTTTATTTCTTAAATCCAAATATGAATGAAATCATATGTTATTTGTCTTTCTCTGGCTGACTTGTTTCACTTAGCATAATACTCTCCAGCTCCATCCATGTCATTGCAAATGGCAAGACTTCATTCTTTTTGATGGCTAAATAATATGCCATCACATATCATCACCTATTGTTTTCTTTCTTTTTTTTTCCATCACCTATTCTTTATCCATTCATCAGATGATAGATATTTGGGCTGTTTCCATAATTTAGCTATTGTAAATAATGCTTCTATAATCAGGGATGCATGTATTACTTTGAATTAGTGCTTTTTCTATTCTTTGAGGAGATACCTATGAGTGCAATTTTGGATTGTTGGGTAGCATTATATATATATATATGATTATCAAACTCAACACCCAACAAACAAAGGATCCAATTAAAAAGGGGCAGAAGAATTGAATACACATATTTCCAAAGTAGATATACAGATGGCTGAGAGACACAGGAAAAGATGCTCAACATCACTGATCGTCAGGAAACACAAATCAAAACTACAGTGAGGTATCACTTCATACTTGCCAGAATAACTAACATCAACAATGGAAGAAACAACAGATATTGGTGAGGATTGGAGGAAAGGGAACACTCTTGCACCATTGGTGGGAATGTAAAGTTTGCAGCTGCTGTAGAAAACATTACAGTTTCCTCAAAAAGTTAAAAATACAACTACCCTTTGATCCAGCATTTGTACCTTACTTTGAGAATTTCTTTTCAAGTCCTTTGTAGAGTATAAAAATAGTAATTCTGGGCTTCATATTACTTAACTATAAGTGCTTTTTATATATTCTAGATACACATATTTTTGTCATAAAGATGTTTTACCCATTAAAAAATAAATAAAAACAAATAAATATAAACCATATATTTATATACAATTTAAATACACAATTGCATATAATATAAAATGTTTTTCCATAAGTGCATATGCTGTATGTTTTTCCTAGTCTATGAATTGATTTTTTTAATGACATCCAATGAACAAAAGACTTAAAATATTAATAAGTTTCAATTTTCAGTTTTTCTTATAGTTTTGGCTAATTGTGCAATATTTAATAAAAATAATCTTTCTATTATTTCTATATGTTTAGCTTTAAAATCTATGTCTCTGCTTCATTTTGAGTTAATTTTTGTGTATCGTGTGTGGTAGTAGTCCATGTTTTTTTTTTTTTTTTTTTTTTCATGTGGGTATCCAATTGACCCAACATAGTTAGTTGAAAAAACATCTATTCTTTCTCCCAGTGTATTATCTTGACATTTTTGTAAATAAATAAATAAATAAATAAATAAATCTCCCAGTTAGGTCTATTTATGGATATTCTATTTTTTCAATGATCTATATATTTATACCACACAGTGTTGATTATGGGATAGTTTATATATATAAATATACACATAGTTTAGCTAGAATGAGTTCTCTCTCCCTTTTTTTTTAAGATTTTATTTATTTTTTGGACAAACAGAGATCACAAGGAGGCAGAGAGGCAGGCAGAGAGAGAGGAGGAAGCCGGATCCTTGCTGAACAGAGATCCTGATGCAGGCTCAATCCCAGGACCCTGGGATCATGACCTGAGCTAAAGGCTGAGGCTTTAAGCCACTGAGGCACCCAGGTTCTCCTAGAATAAGTTCTCTAACTGCTCTCTTTATTCCTCTGAGATTTTACATACAAGTGGTATCATAGTATTTGTCTCTTTTTTTTTCCATTTTTAATTTATTTTTTTAATTTCTTTTCAGTGTTCCAGAATTCATTGTTTATGCATCACCCCCAGTGCTCCATGCAGTATGTGCCCTCCATAATACCCACCACCAGGTCACCCAATCTCTCACCCCCCTCCCTTCCAAAATGCTCAGTTTGCTTCTCAGAGTCCACAGTCTCTCATGGTTCATCTCCCCTGCAGTTTCCCCCAGTTCACTTCTCTCCATCTCCTTTCTTTTTCTGGCTTATTTTACTTAGTATAATGCTTTCCAGATTCACCATGTCTTTCTAAATGGCAGGATTTCCTTTTTTTTAAATGGCTGAATATTATTATATTCTTCATTCATCTATTGAAGGACATTTATATTTTTCCCCATCCTTGGATATTGTAAATGTTAGCATAAATGTTGGCGTGTAGATATCTCTTTAAGATACTGGTTTATTTGTTTACTTTGTTCAGGTAAACTCCACACCCAAAATGGGACTTGAGCCTCAGGTCCTGAGATCGAGAGCTGTATGGTCTATGGGCTGAGCCAGCCAGGCACCCCCAAGATGCTGAATTAAGTCTTTCAAATATACCTAGAAGTAGGACTGCTAAATCACATAAAAAGTAGATCATATGATCTCCCTGATATGAGGAAGTGGTGATGCAACATGGGGGCTAGAGTAGGTAGAAGAAGAATCAATGAAACAAGATGGAATTGAAAGGGAGACAAATCATAAGTGACTCTTAATTTCACAAAACAAACTGAGGGTTGCTGGGGGGAGGGGGTTTGGGAGAAGGGGGTGGGATTATGGACATTGGGGAGGGTACATGCTTTGGTGAGTGCTGTGAAGTGTGTAAACCTGGTGATTCACAGACCTGTACCCCTGGGGATAAAAAATATATGTTTATAAATAATAAAAATTTAATAAAAGAAAGTGAAACATCAAAAAAAAAAAAACCAAAAAACAAAAAAAGTAGATCATTTTTTTAAGGCTTTGAATTATCACCATATTGTTTTCCATAACGACTATGCCATTTTACATTCCAACCAACAGTGTCATGATTAGTGTGAGAGAGGTGTCCTATTTTATTCTTTTTCATATGGATATCCAGTTTTCTCAAAGTCGTGTATTGAAGTTACTGTTCTTTCTGTACTGTGTGTTTTGGTACCCTTGTCAAAAATCAGTTCACTGTATATGTGTATGTCTATGTCTGGATTCTTTATTCTGTGCCATTTTTCTATGTGCCTGTTTTCATGCCAATATCATACTGTTTTGATTATTACAGCTTTGTAATACAGCTTGAAATCAGGTAGTGGGATGCTTTAAGCTTTACTCTTCTTTCTCTGGATTCCTTTGGTTTTTCAGGGTATTTTTGTGAGTCCAAAGAGAATACGGATAATTCTTTCTCTACCTGTGAAAAAGGCCATTGAAATTTTGATCAGGAGTGCATTGAATCTATAGATTGCATTAGATTGTGTGGACATTTTCACAATATTTATCTTTCTAATTCCCTGAGCATGGAATTTTTTTCACTTATTTGTGTATTATTTTATCTTTTTCTAATATATCTTATGGTATCCAGTCTAAAAGCTTTAACCTCCTAGGTTAAATCTATTCTTCAATATTTTGTTGATTTTGCAGCTATTGTAAATAGGATCATTTTCTTAAAATGTCTTTCAGTAGTTTGTTCTTAGTGTATAGAAGTGCAACTGATATCTGTACATTGATTGTTTTATCTTGCAAATTTATTGAATTCATTTATTAGCTCTAATTTTTTGGTGAAATTTTAGGATTTTATATATATGAAATCATGTGATTAGTTATAGAGATAGTTTTACTTCTTTCTTCCTCGATTGGATGCTTTCATTTACTTTTTAATCTAATTTCTCTAGTAGAAACCTTTAGTAAACTGTTTGCTATATAATGAGAGGGAACATCCTGGTGTTATTCTGATTTTAAGTGGGAAATATTTTGTGGATTGTGGATCTTTGTATGTTTAGTGATTTTTCTAAATTATTTTTCTAAAATCCATATTCTGTGTGGTTACAGAACTCTTCTATTAGCTTAGAGGTTAGCTAGCTATTTGTCAGAGACATCTTTAAACAATTTGTACAAAAAATAATAATAAAATAGGTCTAGGTCTACCTCATGCTGTGCTCAGACTTTGGTGTAATGTCTCTTCAAAGTACACTGAGGCTTCTTCTTTTTTTATGACCTAATGCTTAATTGTGTAAATATCCTATGTATCTATTTATCTATCTATCTATCTATCTATATATATATATATAATGTTTATTCTTGTTAGATGTGTAATTTTATGTATGTGTCTACCATACTTTTGCATTTGCAATTTGCAATTGTATAATTTTATGTATGTGTCTACAATACTTTTTGCAATACAATGCATTTTTCAGATCTTTTCTGTTCTCCTGACATAATGTTTGCTTTACTCATCAATAATTCAAAAAAAGGAGTATTGCAATTTTCTCCTGTGAAAATGGATTCATATTTTTTTCATATGGATTTACCTAATTTTGCTTCATGCATTCTGAGGCTGTTTTACTGAGTGTGCATATGAGTATGGGTTATGCAGCAAGGAAAAGACAAATGCTATAATTTAAGGGCAGTATTGGAAGAATTTACTTTCATGATGTGGACAGCTATAGAAGAAACCAAGGAGTGTGCAACATCCCAGGCTAGTGAAGTTGAGTGTGTTAGAGTATGGTGGGTGCAGAGAAGGGGCAAGCAGAAGTGGAGATGAGCAATGCAGAAAGGAAAAATATGTATTAAAATAAAACCCTAGATGGACCTGGCTGAACCCAGGAGGATCACCTGCGATGTACTAAGGGCTATGATTTACTCAACCTGTCCCCATGAGGTTCTACTGACACTCTATTTCTCTCTCACTCAAGGAGAGGGAGATAAAGCAAAGGAAGATAAAAACAAACAATAATAAGGGGAGAAAATGATTATGCACTATGGCATTTCCAAATTCTAATGAGTGCCCAAGCTAAGTAATATCCAGTAGCACAGAAAAAGTTGTAATTGGATTGATAAATAATTTAACATTTGTTAAATATATATTATGTATTATGATCAACAGCAGAGACTTCATTCTTCAAGGAAATTATTCTTGAAGAGGAGAGAGGGAGAAAGGGAGGGTGGTGAGAGATGGAATAGCCTGGTGGTGGGTATTAAGGAGGGCATGTATTGCATGGAGCACTGGGTGTGGTGCATAAACAATGAATCTTGGTACACCGAAAGGAAAAAAAAAATTGTAAGAGGTTGATAGACTTATAGAAATGAAATGGACGGCAACTTCAGAGAAAAATATGTATATATATCCATAATATTACATCAGGGCTATAACACTAATAATTCTCATGAGGTAAATGACAAAATCCTCAAGCCCATCTATATGACCTTATAAAAATGTGGGCTTTATTTTTCAAATTTTAACCACATATGCCCTGGCCACTCTAAAATGCCTGTGGGAGATTTTCCCTCAGGTCCTTCTTGTGCTTTTAATTCAAGGTATTCCCAGTAACACTTTCCTGAAAGCTTCCTTTGTATGGAAGATTCACAGGAGAGTCAGAGACATTCCACATGTGTTTGCTATTTTATAGCACAGGCACAGAAATTAAAATAAAAACAACAGCCTGAGGATCACCCTGACATTTCAAAGAGGTTTAAAATCTCACAGAAGTGAACATCCTGATTACTATGTATGTATGTGTACATGTGTATAATGTAATGTATGTTTATATATTATATATACATAAATAGGTATGTTTATATTGGGAAGAAATAACTAGGATATTTAACAATTTATTTTACATAAAAATTCAAACTTATTAAAAAAAATGGAACTTATTGCATCCTTATTTTTAAGTTTAAATTCTTCTGGAATAAATTTTCTTGTTTGTTATTTTATAGGGAGGTCATTCAGGATATTCATGATAAAATCTTGATAATTTAAAGGTAAAGGGAAGGTTTAAAGTTTTTATTTATGAGAGGGTATTTAAGCAAAATCAATAAAGTATGAGCTTCCAAATCACATTGAAAAGGTTTAGATACAAACTGCCCCCTCATACTTGTGTAACCTTGGGTTTAAATTTCCTTATTTGCAAAACAGGGGCAATAGTACAACAATATACCTCATCAGGTCATAGTGTAGACAAAATAGTTGGTAAATGAAAAGAGGTTACTAAAGTGCCTAGAATATATTATTATTTACCATTCTGGTTTTAAATGTGTCACATAATTGAGCCCATAAATTTCAATATCACATTTTTCTTTATTATAGATGTGATAAAGTTAATTTTATTTATTTAACAGAGAGGAACACAGTGAGAGAGGGAACACAAGCAGGGGGAGTGGGAGAGGGAGGAGCAGGCTTCCCGCTGAGCAGGGAGCCCAGTGTGGGGCTCAATCCCAGTAATCTGGGATCATGATCTGAGCCAAAGGCAGATGCTTAAGGACTGAGCCACCCAGTGCCCTGGATGTAATAAATAGTTTTAAAAAGCCAGAAGAATCAGGGCATCTGGGTGGCTCAGTCAGTTCAGGATCTGACTCTTACTTTTCATGCAGCTCACAATCTCAGGGTCTTGAAATCAAGCCCAGGGCAGGCTCTGCATTCAGTATGGAGTCTGATTGAGATTCTGTTTCTCTTTTCCCTCTGTCCCTTAACCTGCCTCTGCTTGCTTGTTCTCTTTCTCTCCCTTTCTCTAAAATGAATGAATGAATGAATGAATGAATGAATGAATATTTTTAAAAGACAGAAAAATCATGTCAAATTGTCCTTGATGGATTTTTACACTATCCATAGATTCTCATGTCCTCAGTCATAATTTCCACTTCCAAATAAGCTAATGAAACTTCTTTTCCTTTTAACCTGTAGTTAACGTGTGTATGCAAAGAATTCCTCATACATTTTTCTCAAGTGATTTAAAATCTAAAGAGCCGTTCTTGAGAGAAATTCTTTAAATAAAAACGTATGTAAAAAGGTGGACTCTAAATTTACTCCAAAAACCCTGTTCATACATATATACGGTGTGTCTGTGTGTTTGTGTGAGAGAGTGAGAAAGAGGGAGAGAGAGAGAGACAGAGAAGAGAACCAGGATATTTATTTAATGAATTAAATAATGACCAAAAAGAAAATGATTCAAATGTGAACAGAGGATATTTATGCATAAGGCAACATTCCCAGAGAATTCTATGGTCACTGCTTTGCTGCTTTATAGAATTTTTTTTTCTATATGAGTATATGTTTTCCCAACTAATGTTCAGTCACTGAAAACTGAGCAATATTGGATCAAATGTTGAGAGACATTGAGTCTTAACCAAGATTTGAACTTGTTACAGTTTGGTTCTACAATTTTATGAAAAATTCTCTGTAAGTCCATATATATCCTTTAACTGATCACAACCTGACACATAAACAAGGACTGTTTCAATACTCTCAACTTAAACATAAATAAATATATTGCTAAGCTTTGTTTTATTAACCCAGAACAAATTTATACTAACATCATTTTTTTTTCTTTGCATTCAATGTATATCTAACATGAGTTCTTCAACTAATCCCATTGGGAAGAATATAAAATCCACAGGTAAATCCAATGAACTGATGGAAGTATTGATAACTATCTTCTTATACAACAACTTGTTGCTTTCCATTTTGGGGAGCACTCTACTTCAGACTTAATCATATCAGAATCATAAGCATCTATATATCATATCCCTAAATGAACTTTATTTATTTTGCCCTGGAAACAGGACAGACAGATCCAGTATGATTGGTTCCAATGCCAGCTGAAGAAAGAGGATCAGGGAGAATGAATTGCTCCATACTAACAAGAGAAAGGTAACAAGACATAGGAGCTTGGACGCTCACCTTCATGATCATTAGACTAGAAATCTGTCCATTACATCATACTGTTCCTTCACTGGCACCATTAAAATAATTCATTGACTTTAAGACTTTTAGGCAAATTATGTCCTCTGTGGCAGACATTTGGTTACAGGTAAAAGGGGATGGCTCAACATAGTCACTCTCTGCTCCAAGGTCTATTGCATCTTAGTGGCTATGCTGTTTAACTGCATAGTTAAATATGCAGCACATTCTTTAATTGCCTTGGGTTCTTCAATATATCAATAGAAGATAACTAGCTCTCCACAGTGCTTCTAGCATTTTAAACAGCAAACTCAAAATGTGTCTTTAAAATGATTAGAAAAAAGGGAAAGCTTGTATATAATAATAAACTTCTATAACAGACTGGGGAACTTATATTCAGATTCCAGATTGTGTCCCAGTTCCTTTTTCCCTGCCTCTCCATGTTCTGACTCTTCACCAAACCTGTCAAAAAGAAGACTCACTGAAACTTTTATCAACTAATTATCAAGCAATTTCTGCTATGATCCAGAGCCTTGATTTTGTCCTTATTTCAAGAATATATCTTTAGTTCTCCTGGATATATGGAACATTTTGTGTGATTGGGATATTATATATAAATTCCAAAATGTCCATTAACTGATGAATAGATAAAGAAGATGTGGTGTGTATGTATAATGGATTATTAGTCAATAAAAATAATGAACTCTTGGGGCACTTGGGAGGCTCAGTGGGTTAAAGCCTCTGCTTTCAGCTCAGGTCATGATCCCAGGATCCTGGAATCGAGCCCCACATCTGGCTCTGTTCTCAGCAGGGAGTCTGCTTCCTCCTCTCTCTCTCTCTGCCTGCCTCTCTGCCTACTTGTGATCTCTGCCTGTCAAATAGATAAATAACATCTTTAAAAAAATAATGAAATCTTGCCATTTGTAACAATGTGGATGGAGCTAGAGTGTATTAGGTAAGTGAAAAAAATCAGCAAGAAATCTACATATTTTGTCAACTTATAAATATTACAAAATTTTAAAAGGCTATTGTAGATGTCATATGTTCTGTGTTATTTCAGATAAATTAAGTTTCTATCATGTCTCTGGAATCACCTCAACCACATGGAAAATCAGAACAATGTCACAGAATTTCTCTTCATGGGTCTGTGGGGAAATAAGCAAATGGAGCTACTGTTCTTTTTCTTCTTCCTGCTTTGTTATTTGGTAATCTTAATGGGAAATTTTCTCATCTTACTCACGATCACCTGCAGCCATCTAATCGAACAACCAATGTACTATTTTCTCTGTCACCTTTCCCTCATGGATCTCGCCTACACCTCCACGGTGGTCCCCAGGCTAATCAGGGACTTGGTCACAGCAAGAAAAAACATTTCCTATAACAACTGTATGACCCAGCTCTTCACTGCCCACTTGCTGGCGGGTGTGGAGATATTCATCTTGGTGTCCATGGCATTAGACCGCTACGTTGCCATTGTCAAGCCCCTGCACTACATGGTCCTCATGAACCGGCGGAGGTGTAACATGTTGGTCTTCATGGCCTGGGGTGTGGGTTTTTGGCACTCTGTCGCTCTACTGCTGGTTGTACTCCATTTACCTTTTTGTGGTCCTAATCAGATCGATCACTACATATGTGATGTGAAGCCTCTCTTAAAACTGGTGTGCAAAGACATTCATGTTGTTAATATCTTAATGATTGCAAATTCAGGAATGGTGGTGGTTGCTGTCTTTCTTGTCCTGGTGGCTTCTTACATTCTCATATTGTACAACCTTAGGACATACTCTTCTGTAGGGAGACGCAAAGCTCTTTCAACCTGCAGCTCTCATGTAATGGTTGTCATCTTATTCTTTGTGCCTTGTATCTATATTTATGTTCTACCTGCCGGGAGTGAGAACAAGGATAAGGAAGTCTCTGTGTTTTATACGGTGATTGCTCCCATGCTGAATCCTCTCATCTACACCCTGAGAAACATGGAGATGAGAATGGCCATGGGGAAGGTGTGGTCTAAAATGATACTTTCAAAATTCTGGTAGGGACACCTTGGTGGTTCATGTGGCTCAGGTCATGATCAGGATCATGGGACCAAGCCCTGCATAGGGCTTTCTACCTAGCAGGGAACCTGCTTCTCCCTCTGCCACTCCCCCCTGGTTTTTCTATGTCAAATAAATAAATAAAATCTTTAAAAAATAATTCAGGTAAAGATGATATTTACTTTACTTCTCACCCTGTGTTCCCAGCGCATTTATTATTTGAGATGTTGTAGAAGATCTATAGCTTTCTTTGGGGAGTTGGACTAAATGATCTCTAACATTTTAAGAGTCAAAGAAGAAAGTTACTATAGTTCAGATTGCAATCTGCATGCTAAATAAAATCTTTAAAAAAAATTCAGGTAAAGATGATATTTATTTTACTTCTCACCCTGTGTTCCCAGCGCATTTATTATTTGAGATGTTGTAGAAGATATATAGCTTTCTTTGGGGAGTTGGACCTATGATCTCTAACATTTTAAGAGTCAAAGAAGAAAGTTACTATAGTTCAGATTGCAATCTGCATGCTAAATAAAATCTTTAAAGGTAAAGATGATATTTATTTTACTTCTCACGCTGTGTTCCTAGCACATTTATTATTTGAGATGTTGTAGAAGATATATAGCTTTCTTGGAGAGGTGGACTAAATGATCTCTAACATTTTAAGAGTCAGAGAAGAAAGTTACTATAGTTCAGATTGCAATCTGCATGCTAAAGTTTCCAACTAGTGTCAGATGTGGTTGAATGGGTTTGAGGAATGCTAGAAATGATTTTCTAAAACACATAGCACAGCCCTTTCTAAAAATATAGATGGAACCCTATTTTCCTTGAATAAAATCCAAACTTCTCTCTTGCTTATCAGAATTTGTCCTGGCCAAATTTGCTAATCTCAGAAGGCATTACATTGGTAGAAATTATGGCATTACAATGACAGGTTGGGAGGTCAGGGAGAGCTGGGTGATTGCTGACTCGGGTACATTTTCATCTTTGGGTCTTGGCAATTTGCTTTAATTATATATGCATTTTCATTTTTCAAATGTCTACAAAATGCATAATATTGTTCTGTATAAAGTTGTAGCAGTACTTTGGCTAACACATGTGAAGATTTTGCTAGGACATATGGCTACTGGAAACACGTTATATATCTTTCCTCTTTCTTTACCTTTTTTCGTTTTTTTTTTTTTTTCCCTTTGCTAGGATGCTTTCAACCAACTACACCCAACTACACATTCTTCAAACATACTCTAAAGTCTATCAGCTATATGTTTCTTCTATCTTTCCTGCTTATAATGCTGCGCCCACTATGCGTTAGAGTTCATGTCTTTTTTTTTTTTTTTTTAAGATTTTAATTATTTATTTGACAGAGATCACAAGTAGGCAGAGAGGCAGGCAAGGAGAGAGGAGAAAGAAGGCTCCCCGCTGAGCAGAGAGCCTGATGCAGGGCTCAATCCCAGACCCTGGGATCATGACCTGAGCCAAAGGCAGAGGCTTTAAGCCACTGAGCCACCCCGGTGTGTCTAGAGTTCATGTCTTAAATGTAAGTCACACTCCTGATAGTTTCTTTTTCCAGAAGTTTTTGCCAATTCACAGATAGACCAGAAGTATTTCTGACTTTTCTCTGTTCTTTTGTTGTTATGAAACTGTACATTTACTCCTTTTAAATTAATCATCTGCCCCATATTAGTATTTTTTCTTATGTTTTCCTGGTTTGAGTCAACTCAGCCGAAGATGCACTATATCTTTATTTTTCTTTTATCCATTTTCCAGCAATGAACCCACACAAATTAATAAATAAACAATGAATTAATTTAATAAATGACTTTATTGTTTGTTCTCACTATCCAGAACTTCCCGTTACACTATTAACTATCATTAATTAATAAAATATGTAATAAAATATGTAATGTCAGAAAGTTTAAAAATTCAACATACATTTCATGTAGCTATCAGGGAACGAATGAAAACTGGCTGAATCTCAGCCACCTATTGGGTCTTTTTACTTATTTTCTGTATTTGGAGGTGTTACTATTTTAATTTTCACTTTTCCCTTGTCTTTTTAATCACATAATCAAGTCAGCTCTGTGTTTTGGTTCCCATTTGGGAAGACATTTCTCTCTGCCAAAGCACTTGCCTTTTCTCAGCAGAATGATTGTATTGTTTCCACACACAGTTTTCTCAACTGAATTACTTCTGCCCCACAGCCAAGAAGAAGTCTAGGTAAACCATAAATGAGATAATGCTTGTCTTTAATGTCAGGAAAGTTTCTTTTAGTATTTCTGCTCTTAAACTTTTCAAAAACATAACTAATTATATTTTGTTTTGTTTTGTTTTGTTTTTTCTTCATGGGTCTATGAAACCTATGGAATATCAAGGGAAAACATTCTGCCTCTTTCATAGGAAATTAAGTCTGTCTAGTATAGTTTTGTTTGACCTGGTTTAACCTATTAATTTTACAAAAAATATATGGATTATTATTAAAAGTATAGAATTGTAATATTTCTACCTTATATGTGTGATCATTTTTGTCTTTCTGTGTCTGTGGTATGTGATGTTTTGAGGACCTTCAGGATGGGTCAAAGGAAATACTCAACCCATCAGAAAGAATGCTACACAACAGAACCAAAATCTTTTCTGATTTGATTTCTTTTCTCAAGAATATGTAATATTTTTTTGGCAAAAAATATAAAACTATTATATAGTAGGCGCATCAAAAATATATTGAACCTAGATTAGTTATCCACTTGTAAGTTGTTCTCTCTAGAATTCACTTTCTAACCTATAGAACAATACCTAATACCTTCAAAAATACATGAAATCTCAGTTTTGGAAGTAAGCTCATACAACCCATAAAACAAATGGTTTTAGAAGGGAATTAGAAAAGAAGAAAAATATACCAAAATCAATTCTCAGAAGAGTGAGTTAATATGAACTGAGACAAATGCAGGGATTGAGGTGATAAATGAGGTACTTGCACACATCTCTAAGGAGTATGCTTATATGTTTGTGTGTGTTATTGGTAGACTTATGACCAACTATCTCCTGTGTATTGACACAAGGTCTGAGTGAAGCTTGGTCAAAAGCATGCGTTATGTTGAAATGGACAAACAGTAAAACACTGAGTTCTGATATCCATCATTCTGAAGTACTAGACTCTTTTATTTACTCAGAGTTACTACACTGCCCAAGATGGAGGCAAGTAGTAAACATATAAAAACCAGCTCCTTTCACTCATAGAAGGCACACAGTTCTTTTCCTTATTCTTATTTAGTAGCTCTTTGGGCAAATCTTTATAACTTCTAGTGGACTGCGTTTTTATTGAAACCAGAGAACTAACATTACTTAACTCACAGGATGCACTATTAGGAGATGCAATGATACAATAAACTTAAAACACAAAATAATCTCTGGATAAATTATTATTATTATTATTATTATTATTAATATTTTGTATCTGATAAGATTCAGTAAAATTTGATCTCCTTAAGTTTAACATGTATAAAGAATTTTTTTTAAGATTTTATTTATTTAGTTAACAGAGAGATTACAGGTAGGCAGAGAGAGAGGCGGAAGCAGGCTCCCAACTGAGCAGAGAACCCTACATGGGGCTTGATCCCAGGACCTTGAGATCATGACCTGAGCCAAAGCCAGAGGTCCAACCCACTGAGCCACCGGCATCCCAAGGAAATTTTTTATATATGGTTTGTATATAATGGAAAAATTGTTCCCTGAATATCAATGTGTACATTTCTGGTGAACCAAATAACCTGTACAATTGAACTTACTTTGGGCCAGGACAAATGGTAAACAGAATTGCTGGGCATTGAGTGCTGATTTCTCCTCATAGTTTCTTATATTCTCACTTAATGATATAACATTTTTACCTAGCATGTGTATGAAGAATGGATTGTTTATTCTTTTATCTTTCCTTTACTTCTGTCCTCCATTCCTCAGTCATCTATTTCATCACTGTTAGTCCCTAGTAATAAATAACTCCACTTGATAGTGGGTCACTATTTTATTGATCTATCTAATCTATCCATAAAGGTTACTCTAGATAATGATGTGTATTGAACTGTATTGCATGTGTTTGTTTCTTTTTGTCTTTTCCCATTTCAGAGTTTTCTGAGGCTAATATAAAAGGAATTTCCAAAATAGAGCAAGCAAGCCTATTTAAGAGAGCTTTTTTTTTTTTTCTTTTTTCTTTATAGGATCAGTTGTTCATAAGTGAGGAAGAATTTATGCATGGCCCCATTAGAGAACCCAAGGAGATTTCTGAAACTTTCAGAGTGCTGCCAGCTCCAGCCTGGACTTCACTATCTCCTTGCCTTGACACCTGAATCATTGCTTCCTTTACTTCTAGAGAAGCTTTAAAATCTCATTTGCAAATTACCCCAACCAATCCAAGTAACCCTAATTCCAATCTCTGTTTTACATAGAGGTCCTGAATGATAATTAGACACCTAGCCTTTCACCTGTATAACTCTGCTTCTCTTTGATTTCTTGGAAACAAAATTTAGGTTTCTACCTGGATCTGTATCTCTCAAATAGGTATTTTAATTGCCCAAATAAATGTATGTTTTTGTTTTTAGTGAAGTCTTTCTTAACCAGCACTACCCTAATGCTATTCCACACTGTATTATTTTAATTCAGAAAGCAAGATGAATGCAAGTCAGGCAGAGTTTCTGAATTGCTCTTTCTGACTAGAGCATTATGAAGCCTTCTGAGAAAGTGCTTGACACAAGCCAACACAAAGAAAAACAGTAAAGTTATATCCAGAAATTGCCCACAGGTACCCGAGTCAATACGATGGAGAGCAACACAGAGGATTTTGGTGAAGATCTGTTCAGAAATGCCTAAAGGAATATAATTTCTTAGAGTTTCAAAGACCTATTAATGCTCGTATTGTCATATGTTATATTCTGCTCTTCTGAATCAACTTTCCTTCAGAGATTGGCATAAAATAAGTGACTCCTAGAACTTAAAATATGTATTTGTTTTTAGAAGAATTTCAAAATACTAAATTTTTTCCTTCAGTCTTTCCTTCCTTCCTTTATTTTTCCTTTCTCTCTTAAAATCTACTTCTTACATCCTTGATGGTTCGATGGATATTTATGTTCTACTCCCCTTGCAAATATATTAAATGTTCTAAGACATGTTGAGATTCTCAAAATAATTTTGGAGAATTAACCTAAATATGCTTGAATAGTTGCTTTGTAAATCTCTGCATTTTATTTTATCTTTAGATACTGGAGAAGAATCATCAGAGTGAGTACCTTAGGAGGGAGCCCTCCTAATTTTACCTAAAGCAATCTTACAGCCACTGATACCTAATGATCAGTGAATTAACCATTGCACTTTCATTGGAGAATGCTCCACCAACTGTGCTTTGGGGTGGATATATGCTATTAAATTTATTAAACTTAATTTCATCCTTAAACCATATTTTCTCCAGCAGCATAAGATAATTTGATACCGCAAAATAATTTCACTAACTATCATCTTAATGTGCATTATTCATGAGCGGAATTCCACTTGAGAACAAAAATAGTTGAGCCAGACAAACATTTTTTTTTTAATTTAGTAAATTATTATATTTTTTAATATATTTTTTTATATTTTATAAACATATATTTTTATCCCCAGGGGTACAGGTCTGTGAATCGCCAGGTTTACACACTTCACAGCACTCACCAAAGCACATAGCCTCCCCAGTGTCCATAACCCCACCCACCTTCTCCCAACCCCCCTCCCCCCAGCAACCCTCAGTTTGTTTTGTGAGATTAAGAGTCACTTATGGTTTGTCTCCCTCCCAATCCCATTTTGTTTCATTTATTCTTCTCCTACCCCCCAAACCCCCCATGTTGCATCACCACTTCCTTAGACAAACGTTTTTTTTTAGATTGATTTTTATTTCTTTTTACTAAAAGATTGCTCCAAACTTAAATTTATCATGGTCAACCCCATTAATATATGTGACATTTTGTGGGGTTTTCTTGTTTGTTTGTTTGTATGTTTTTTTCCTCATTGGGTTGGTTATAGATGTGTACATGGCAATCTCAGAGACTGCTTACTTGAAAAAGTTAAAGGAAGCTAATATGTGGCTTTGAACTACGTACAACACTAGGGCATTTCACGTTATTTTTTATATTCTTCAATATAGTCTGAATTATGTAATAATTTATGGATTCTATAAATGTGGACAATGAAGCTTTAAGCTGTTAGCAATAATCTCAACATTCATAAATGGTCTGGAAAGGGAGGCAGCTAATTTTGTTTACTGAGCTCTTATTAAAAATTATTGGTGTATAGGAAAGGAAGATATTAAACAAAGTTAATGAGAAAAATGGGTATTGTCCTTGCTTATGCTGGATATTGACTTCTCATAGAACACTGGTCAGATTATTCAGATTTTAACCTTTATACATCTATTCTAAATAGTCATAATTAAAGGGGAATAAAAATTATATAAGGAAATATTTTCCTTAATATCAAACCTCTGACCACTGGAAGTATTTAGGTGAATTGTTTTCCTTTTATATTTAGATTGTTGCTGCTATCAAAAAACAACTTGAAGACAAAAAGTTCACCATTCAGTTATTATACTTCTCCATGTTTCTATATCTTTCGTGGTCTATGATTCCAACTACAAAATGCATAAATTTCTTCCTTTCATCACTTACGATATCAATTACTTGACAAACTGAGAAAATATGGCCAAGGATATATTACATGTTTCAATCACAATAAATCTATCATGGACTGCATTCACATATCCCTTTTACTTAAGCTAACAGCAGTAATTATAATAGCATTTCCCACTCAGATATCAGGATGAGAGTTTAAGAACTGTTATAGGTGAAATATTGGTGATAATCTAGAAAATGAGTCAGAATCCTACCAGAAAGAAGGCACATTGCTATAACTGATGAAAAATTATTTCAAAATGATTTGGAATCAAGAATGCTGGATTACATATTTATATTAACTGCAAAATATATCCCTCAAGATATTCATAAAATTAGATTAGGTGATCAGTAATCTGTTACCTTGTACACTTGTTTTTTTTAATAATTGGGATGAGAATTCAAAATGTATCTTCTCACTGCTGGTCTGCAGGATACCCCATCATCTTGCACTGCTCACAAGCATCTTCTGAAGCTCTCTGGACTGAGTGGGAATGAAGAGATCTGTCCTCCACATGATTATTACATATTGATGCTAAATTAACTAGATTATCTTGATCTGCATCTCTTTTATTGGAAACTCGGGGTTTGGATATTTAAGTGACGTCCACTTAAGTTGTTTATCTACCAATTAATTTTGAGTCAATTTGTTTTAGGCAAACACATCTCTCTGTAAAAGGTATGCCATCTCCTAAATTAGGAATCAGCACTGGCTGTAATAAGGTAAGGAGAAAATTGATCCAAGAATCATAAAATTATTAACATCTATTTAAGTACCATTCACTATTGAACACAGTGAACTGATAATTGTGTTTGCTTTATTAAAAACAAGAGAGAGGTTAGGAAGCCTGATAGAGGTACCAAAGTCATAGTAGAAACAGACTCTTTTTCTTTTTGATGAAATTAAAGTTGAATGATAAATTAAAAGAGCATTAGTTTCTTATAGTATGCATTATTCAAAAATGCTACACCAGTTACCTAAAATGATCTTAAAATCATAGGTTTTGAGTTTTTGGTGGATTTGATGACTTCTAAATACCTTTGCAATAGTAGCATTCCGTGTTTAAAATATTCACCCAGGGTGGCCAGAAATGGTAGTTACATCAGGTTAGATAAAGAGAAAAGCTGTGCTGTAGTGTCTGCATCTCATTGAGTGACATTTAATTCCTCAGTGTTGGTTAAAAGAGCTCCCAGAGTATATTCTGTCTATCCAACCCTCTTTCTTTCAAGAGAAAGATTCAAGATTCTGCGAAAGATGCAAATTTATGAATCTTTGATCCATTCACTGATGTAAAATCTAGTTGCTGAGTGTTGAAACAAATCTCTCTTTGAGCTATATTCTTTATCATATTCTTTGTTGAATTTTATTCCCTAGATCACGTATAAAATACTGAAGTTCCTAGGAAAAGTCATGAAATATAAACAGTGTAAATATAATTCTTTACATATTTCATTTTTCACTTGCAATCACAAATTTAGATTAATTTAAAACAATTTTTATTTAGCTTGTAAAATGTAAATAGGAGAAATGAAAAAAATTGGCTCTTTATTTTTTTACAATTGAATCATTTTTAATGTGCCTGATAGTATTTTTGTATTTTTTTATATTTTTATTTTTTTAAGATTGTCTTAAAAATAGACAAATAGAGTGAGATCCTAAGTAGGCAGAAAGGCAGGCGAAGAGAGACTGGAGGAAGCAGGCTCCACGCCAAGCAGAGAGCCCAATGAGGGACTCGATCCTAGGATCCTGAGATCATGACTTGAACCAAAGGCACAAGCTTAACCCACTGAGCCACCCAGGTGCCCCAGTATTTTAGTTCAAAATATGCAATTGATACTGTTTGTCCAAGGGGCAAGGAAGATAATCTTTTATTTTATTTATTTATTTATTTGGAGAGGGAGAGATAGAGAGAGAGAGATGTGGGGGAAGAGGCATAGGAAGATGGAGAGAATCTTAAGCAGCTAATAGGGCTAATACAGAGAGAGCCTAATACAGGGCTCTATCTCAAGACCCTGAGATCATGACCTGAGACAGCATCAAGAGTTGGACACTTAACCAACTGAGGCACCCTGGCACTCCACAAACTGATATAATTTTAATAAATATTTATTCCTGAGATACATTCCCAAATAAAAAAGAATTCGTCCAGATCATCCTGAAAGAAAAAGAGTTTCACCTATGCATAAACATGTACATTTTAAAATGTGCAAAATTTTTAACTATGCAAATTATAGTCCTTTGTTATCTAATTAATACAACTAATAATAATAAAATTATTTCTTTAACATAAATCTAACATTTGATTATTCCATCATCTTGGATGGTAATGCTGAAAATTACATCATTTTTCCAGTTATAGAATAATTTACAATAGATTTCTAAAATAAGAGAAATTTTAAAAAAGCATAAATCTAGGTATCAGGAATAAATAATATGTACTCAATGATATGAATTTGCTTTTTGGTAAAATTTATAGTATTGTTGCCATGCTGCTAATTTTTTTATGCATATTCCTATTTTTTTTTTTCTTTTCAGATATTTAACCCATCTGTTTACAATCTATCTCAGTCTGAAACACATGGAGAGGCAGAGGAATGTCTCAGAATTCATTCTCTTGGGACTTTCGTATGACCAGAACATGCAAATATTTTGCTTTGTGCTCTTCTTATTCTGTTATGTTGTCCTGTTGGCAGGGAACCTTTTTTTTTTTTTTTTTTAAGATTTTATTTATTTATTTGAGAGAGAGACAGTGAGAGAGAACATGAGCGAGGAGAAGGTCAGAGAGAGAAGCAGACTCCCCGTGGAGCTGGGAGCCCGATGCGGGACTCGATCCGAAGGCAGTCGTCCAACCAACTGAGCCACCCAGACGTCCCTGCAGGAAACCTTCTGATCCTTGTCTCCATTCGATCCAGTCCTCTTTTGCACCAACCCATGTACTACTTCCTCAGCCACTTATCCTCTATGGACATCTGCTATACCTCTAGCATTGCACCTAAATTTATTGCTGACCTGCTAGTGGAAAGAAAAACCATCTCCTATTGTAGTTGCATGTTACACGTCTTGTCAATGCACTTTTTTGGAATGACTGAAGTTTTAATCCTTACAGTCATGGCCTTTGATCGCTACGCTGCCATCTGCAAACCTCTCCACTACCTGCTTATCATGAACAGGACAAGGTGCCATCTCCTAGTCTTGGCTGCGTGGGCTGGTGGGGCTGTCCACTCCTTTCCTCAATTTCTTATGGTAATCAGGTTGCCCTTCTGTGGTCCTAATGAGGTTGATCACTACTTTTGTGATATTTTTCCTTTGCTTAAGGTGGCCTGTACCAATACCTACATCACTGGTGTCCTTATGGTTGTCAATTCAGGACTGGTTACCTTAGTGACATTTGAGGTTTTGTTTTTTTCTTATATTATTATATTATTCAGTTTAAGGCATCACTCAGCTGAAGGAAGACGCAAAGCCCTCTCTACCTGTGGGTCTCATATCACTGTGATAGCTTTATTTTTGGGGCCTTTAATCTTTGCCTACCTTCGACCTCCAACCACTTTCTCTGAAGATAAAATATTTGCTCTGTTTTACACCATCATTGCTTCCTATGTTCAATCCTTTAATCTATATGCTGAGAAATACAGAGATCAACAGGCCATGAGAAGAACATGGGGTCAAACAACAGGGCTCAACCTCTTTTTAACAAAACAAGAAGCCAGCTAGACCTACATAGGATAGGGAAGAAACCATTTCAAAGTGTACTTGTTCAGCTGGTATCATGATCCTGAGTGACCAAAATCAGAACTTAAGAGTTTAATAATAACTAGAAAGAAATATTAATTTAATCATTCAAAAATAACTTTAAAACATAGTTAGTTTTATAGACTTTGAGATAGTAAGGACAAGCTTACAGGCACAATATTGGTTATATGTACAGTTAAGGCAATGTTACATAAGCTGTGAATTGTGATGGAAAAAGAAAATTTTAATAATTTTGTATTAGAAAATTCAGGTTTGTTGGCTAGACCACATGAGGAAATAGTCTCTATAGCAAAGGAGTTGTTAAAGCCCATGATTTTAGGGGCACCAGGGTGCCTCAGTGGGTTAAAGCCTCTGCCTTTGGCTCAGGTCATGATCCCAGGGTCCTGGGATCGAGCCCCACACTGGGCTCTCTGCTCTGCGAGGAGCCTGCTTCCCCATGTCTCTCTCTCTGCCTGTCTCTCTGCCTACTTGTGATCTCTGTGTGTCAAATAAATAAAATCTTAAAAAAAAAATCCACAATTTTAAGACCAGGTTTTGCTCATGATATCATCTTCCCCTAAGTGAACTCAAGTTGTATTTAGAAATTAATCACACATCAATAAGTTTGCATAATAAAATCTGATTTAAAATGATTCTCTGGCTTTAACTCTCGTGACTTCATATTGGAAATAAAAATAAATTAGTAAAGATAAAGTGAAATCAGTTACTCAAAGTATTTAAAATATACTCACTGCTCTTCTACATGTTGATCCATTAAAAAAAGGTCCATAAAGGAACTGAATCATAAAATGCCAGCAATTAGTAGGCAAGTCACTATTTATCAGGTCCAGGTCTTTCTTATGTACACAAGAAAAACATGAACAAAAGACAAATAAGAGCTAAAACTTCAATCAAAAAACCCTGTGACACAAATCACGGAAATGAATGGAAATGGCAAATCATCGGGGTGCCTGGGTGGCTCAGCAGGTTAAGCCTCTGCCTTCGGCTCAGGTCATGATCTCAGGGTCCTGGGATCAAGCCCCACATCAGACTCCTGGCTCAGTGGGGAGCCTGCTTCCCCCTTTCTCTCTGCCTTCTTGTGATCTCTGTCAAATAAATAAATTAAAAAAAAAAAAAAGGAAACACAAATCATCTTAGTAAATAACATGAAAAGGAGATGCATGAAAAACATTTCCTAGAAGAACCTGAAAATATTTAATCCAATCTCAGCTTCGTGTTTTGGTTCCCATTTGTCTGGACATTTCTCTCTGCCCAAACACTTGTGTTTTCTCAGTGGAATGATTGGATTGCTTCCAGAGTTTGATTGACTTTGTTATTCCTGCCCCAGTGTCAAGGCAAAATCCAAGAACACACATAGAGGCAATAGTGTCTGTCTGTGGATGCCAGGATCTTCTTTGGATGTTTCAAATCTTAGAACATATATATACATATACATATACATATATGTATACATATATGTATACATATATGTATACATATACATTATATATATATATATATGTATAACTAATAATTTTATTTTTGGAGCAATGAAAAACTCTGAAATACCAGGGGAATCATTCTTCCCATTCCACAGAATTTCCTCTGACTGGTTATTTATTCATAGGTCTGTTTGCTCTGGTTTAATGTAACTATATTTCCAAAAAGTATTTGGATTATTTTTAAGTATAAAGATCTAATGTGTATATGTGTACCTTTGTGTGTGTGTGATTGAATCTGTATGACTGGGGACTCTGAGGGTCTCGAGGACAAGTCAGAAGGAATAAGCACTGGAAAGAACGTTATGCAACAAAACCAAAACCCTTTTATTATCGTTTATTTTTTCTCATGATCCACAATATTTTCAGAGAAAAGATATGAAAATATTATATAATAAGCCCACAAAAAATGTTCCAAATTAAGATTATTTATCTACTTACCAGATGTTCTTTCTAGGGTTTATTTTCCAGCCTACTATATTTTTTTTAAGTTTTTTTTTTTTTTTTTAATTCATTTGAGAGAGATGGAAAGAGAACACAAGCAGGAGGAGGCTTAAAGAGAGAATGGGAAGCAGACTTCCTTCTGAGCATGATTCCTGCTTTGGGGCTTGATCCCAGGAGCCCAGGACCATAACCTGAGCCTAAGGTGGACACTACCAACCAAGGCACCCAGGTGTCTACTATCTTCAAAAAGATCAGTCAGGTAAATACATAGAAGATTTCCATAGGAGGTATTGCTCTGCATGTGCATTTAAACATAGAATATTTAAGTTTGCAAATGTGTAGTTTAAGAAATTCTACCCATTTCTACTGGAATTTATTGCTAATTAAAAAATATATTATCACAAGAAGAGACAAGATGGTGGGGTAGTAGGAGGAGGCACCATTTCAACCTGTACCCTAATGTAAACTGATTACCTAATAAAGAACTCTGATCACCCATGAAATCAGTCTGAAATTAGAATTATACACTTCTGCATCTCTGCGGGGGAAGAAGATGCCAGTGGACAGGTAAAGCAGAGTGCAAACATCGAACTGATATCAGAAGATAAGACAAAATAATGGGTCGCTTCTGGGAGCCACCAGAAGTGACCCATTGGAAAGTAATATCCCAATAAGAGAGTGCCCTGAGATTGGGGACCAGCATTAACTTGGAGTCCGTTGAAAGCACTCAAAAAGAGCAAAGGATCGTGGGAGGGAATTGTAGGAATCGGGGGCTTAGGGAAAGGAACTTAAGTTTCTGGACCCAGGACAGCCACCGCTGGCACTGAGCCAGAGAGAGTGCGACGATGAAAACAGGTCTTGGTCCCTGAGCTGCCAGCACACCTGAGAGCATCTGGGTGGCAGCTCCTGTGAGGGTGAGGGAGCCTCAACAACTGGCAGAACCACAGCCTTTTACAGTCTCCACACACATGCCATGCTACCAGAGTCTGAGTCGCGCCCCACACCCTCCTCTGAGAGAGGTGCATGCAGGCACCAGCCAGCACTCTCTCGGACCCAGAGAGTATGAGCACTTCCAGCCCAGGACAACAGGAAAATCTCTAGTGTGCTATTGCTGCTTGGGATCTTTCTGGCGGTCTGGAGCTGCTCAGACAGCGGCAGCTATCCTGGTTTTCCATACGAGCCGGAGTTCCTGTGACCCCAGAGACCATGTGTGGGAATGTGCTCTCACCAAAATGACTAGGAGGAGGAATGCCAAACAAAAGAAAAATTCAGAGACTGGCCCTTCCGCAACAGAGCTATTGAATGTGGACAGAGACAGTATGTTGAAAAGGGAATTCAGGCTAACAATTACCCAGGCAATAGCTAGGTTGGAGAAAGCCATGGATGACAAAATGGAATTGATAAGGACAGAAGTGAAAGCCACCAGGGATGAAGTTTTCAATGTTCTCAATGAGGTCCAATCTAATCTAAATTCTCTAAAAACTAGGGTAACTGAGGCCAAAGATAGAATTAGTGATTTGGAGGACAAACAGATAGAAAGAAATGATCAGGTGGAAGCCTGGAACAAACAGCTAAGAAGTCATGAAAACAGAATTAGGGAAATAAATAAAGCCATGAAACATTCCAATGTCAGAATTATTGGAATCCCTGAAGGGGAGGAGAAAGAAAGAAGAATAGAAGATATAGTTAAATAAATTCTCCATGAAAATTTTCCCAATCTTGCAAATGGAACCTGCATTCATGTACTAGAGGCATAAAGGTCTTGCCCCAAGATCATTGAATCTAGAAAGACCTCAAGGTACCTGATAGTGAAAATGATGAATCATAATTGCAGACAGGAGCCCTTGAAAGCAACTAGGGCAAAGAAATTCCTTACATACAAAGGAAAACCCATTAGAATAACATCAGACCTACCCACAGAAACCTGGCAAGCCAGAAAGGGTTGGCAAGATGTATTCAGGGCACTAAATGAGAAGAACATTCAGCCAAAAATACTTTATTCAGTAAGACTGACATTCAAAATGGATGGAGAGATAAAAGTCTTCCAAGATCGGCAAGGTTTAAAAGAGTATGGGACCACCAAACCAACATGGCAGGAAATATTATGGGGGGTCTATAAAAGAGGAAAAATCCTAAGAATATCATTGAACAAAAACATATAGAGACAATCTATAGAAACACAGACTTCACCGGTAACACAATGTCAATAAAAACGCCTCTCTCAATAATCACTCTCAACATGAATGGCCTAATGTGCCCATAAAATGACACAAGGTTGCAGACTGGATAAAACGATAGGACCCATCCATATGTTGTCTACAAGAGACCATTTTGAACCTAAGGATACACCCAGACTGAAAGTGAAGGGATGGAGAAGCATCTTTCATGCCAATGGGTCTCAAAAGAAGGCTAAGCTAACTATTCTCATATCAGATAAATTAGATTTTAAACTAAGACTGTAGTCAGAGGTACAGAAGGACACTATATAATTCTTAAAAATCTAACCACCAAGAAGAGCTAACAATTATAAATATTTATGCTCCCAATACAGGACAGCTAATTACATAAGAAAACTGTTAATCAAGATAAATTTTTTATTTTTTATAAACATATATTTTTTTGGTGAGAGATGGCTGAAAGGATGTGTAGCTGAATGTATTGACCATGGTGCAGGCAAGATGCACCCTGGAATGTTTCTGAGAGATCAAGAGGCCCCATCCAAAAGAAAGAGAAAAGAAGAATAAAAGAGAGAGAGAGAGAGAGAGAAGGAGGGAGATAGGAAAAAGAAAAAAAAAAAAAGGAAAAAAAAGAAAGATAAAATAAAAGTGAAGGCTCAGTACAAATGGGCCCCAGGTAAGACTTATGAAGTGTATAAACAAAAACAGACAACCAAAAGGATGGACAGAAGTAATAGAAAGATAATCTAAGCAGAAAATCAATAAAGAAACAAGAGCATTGAATGGCACATTGGACCAGATAGACCTCATAGATATATACAGAACATTCCACCCTAAAACAACAGACTACTCATTCTTCTCAAGTGCACAGGGAACCTTCTCCATAATATACCACATACTGGGTCAAAACTCAGGGCTCAACAAATTCCAAAAGATTGAGACTATTCCCTGTATATTATCAGATCAAAATGCTTTGACACTGGAGCTCAACCACAAGGAAAAGTATGGAAGCAATTCAAATACCTAGAATTTAAAGACCACCTTGCTTAAGAATGCTTGGATAAACCAGGATATCAAAGAAGAACTTAAACAATTCATGGAAAGCAATGAGAATGAAGATATTTCGGTCCAAAACCTAATGGATACAGGAAAGGCGGTCCTCAGGGGGAAATACATAGCCATCCAAGCCTCCCTCAAAAAAATTGAAAAATCCAGAATACACCAGGTGTCTCTACACCTTAAAGAACTGGAGAATCAACAACAAATTAAGCCAACTCCACACATAGGAAGGGAAATAATCAAGATTAGAGCAGAGATCAATGAGAAACTAGAGATAGAGTAGAATGCATCAATGAAAGTAGAAGCTGGTTTCATGAAAGAATCAATAAAATCAATAAACCATTGGCCAAACTAATCCAAAAGAAGAGAGAGAAGGCCCAAATTACTAAAATTATGAATGAAAAAGGAGAGATCACAACTAACACCAAGGAAATAGAAACAACCATCAGAAATTATTATCAACAATCATATGAGAAGAAGTAAAGCAGCCCAATTGAAATGGATGCATTCTTGGAAAACTATAAACTTCCAAAAGTGAACCAGGAAGAATTTGACAACCTGAATAGGCCAATATCTAGTAACAAGATTGAAGCAGTGATCAAAAACTTCCCAAAAAACAAGAGCCCAGGACTTGATAGAAACTCTGGGGAATTCTACCAAACTTTCAAAGAGGAAATAACACCTATTCTCCTGAAGCTATTTAAGAAAACTGAAGCAGAAAGAAAACTTCCAGACTCTTTTTATGAAGCAAGCATTATCCTCATCCCCAAACCAGGCAAAGACCCCAGCAAAAAGGAAAATTTCAGACCAATATCACTGATGATTATGGATGCTAAGATTCTCAAGAAGATCCTAGCAAACAGGATACAACAGCACATTTAAAAGATTATCCACCATGACCAGGTGGGATTCATCCCTGGGTTACAAGGATGGTTCAACATTCACAAATCAATCAATGTGATACAACAAATTAATATGAGAAGAGAGAAGAACCACATGGTCCTCTCAATTGATGCACGAAAAGCATTTGACAAAATACAGCATCTGTTCCTGATTAAAATGCTTCAGTGTAAATGGATAGTGGAAATATTCCTGAACTTCATAAAATCTATCTATGAAAAACCCACAGCAAATATCATTCTCAATGGGAAGAAAACTCACAGCCTTCCTGTTGAGATCAGGCACACAACAAGGATGCCCACTCTCACCACTCTTGTTCAACATAGTATTAGAAGTCCTAGCAACAGCAATCAGACAACAAAGAGAAATAAAAGGTATCCAAATTGGCAATGAAGAAGTCAAACTCTCTCTCTTCGCAGATGACATGATACTTTATATGGAAAACCCAAAAGACTCCACCCCCAAACTACTAGAACACGTACAGCAATTCAGTAATGTGGCAGGATACAAAGTCAATGTACAGAAATCAGTGACTTTCTTATACACTAACAATGAAAATACAGAAAGGAAAATTAGAGAATTGATTCCATTTATTATAGCACCAAGAACCATAAGATACCTGGAAATAAACCTAACCAAAGAGGTAAAGGATCTGTACTTGAGGAACTACAGGACACTCATGAAAGAAATTGAAGAAGGCACGAAAAGATGAAATACCATTCCATGCTCTTGGATCGGAAGAATAAACATCATTAAAATGGCTATACTGTCTAGAGCAATCTATGCTTTTAATGCCATTCTGATCAAAATTCTACCAGTATTTTTCCAAGAGCTGGAGCAAAGAATCCTAAAATTTGTATGGAATCAGAAGAGACCGTGAATTCCTAAGGAAATGTTAAAAAAGTAAAACAAAATTGGGGGCATCACGTTACCTGATTTCAAGCTTTACTACAAAGCTGTGATCACCAAAACAGCATGGTACTGGCATAAAAACAAAGACATAGACCAGTGGAATAGAATAGAGAGCCCATATATGGACCCTCAACTCTATGGTCAAACAATCTTTGACAAAGCAGGAAAAAATATACAGTGGAAAAAAGACAGTTTCTTCAATAAATGGTGCCAAGAAAATTGGACAGCTATATGTAGAAGAAAGAAACGTGACCATTCTCTTACACCGTACACAAAGATAAACTTAGAATGGATAAATGACCTCAATGTGAAGCAGGAATCCATCAGAATCCTAGAGAAGAGCATAGGCAGTAACCTCTGCGATATCAGCCACAGCAACTTCTTTCAAGATAGGTCTCCAAAGGCAAAGGAAACAAAAGCAAAAATGAACTTTTGGAACTTCCTCAAGATCAAAAGCTTCTTCACAGCAAAGGAAACAGTGAACAAAACAAAGAGCAACCCACGGAATGGGAGAAGATATTTGCAAATGACAGTACAGACAAAAGGTTGATATCTAGGATATATAAAGAACTTCTCAAACTCAGCACACACAAAACAGATAATCATGTCAAAAATGGGCAGAATACATGAACAGACACTTCTCTAATGAAGACATAGAAATGGCTATCAGACACATGAAAATAATGTTCATCATCACTAGCCATCAAGGAAATTCAAATTAAAACCACATTGAGATACCACCTTAAACCAGTTAGAATGGCCAAAATTAACAAGACAGGAAACAACATGTGTTGGAGAGGATGTGGAGAAAGGGGAGCCCTCTTAAACTGTTGGTGAGAATGCAAGTTGGTGCAACCACTTTGGAGAACAGTGTGAAGATTCCCTAAGAAATTAAAAATAGAGCTTCCCTATGACCCTGCAATTGCACTCCTGGGTATTTACCCCAAAGATACAGATGTAGTGAAAAGAAGGGCCATCTGTACCCCAATGTTTATAGCAGCAATGGCCATGATTGCCAAACTGTGGAAAGAACCAAGATGCCCTTCAACGGACAAATGGATAAGGAAGATGTGGTCCATATACACTATGGAATATTATGCCTCCATCAGAAAGGATGAATACCCAACTTTTGTATCAACACGGATGGGACAGGAAGAGATTATGCTGAGTGAAATAAGTCAAGCAGAGAGAGTCAATTATTATATGGTTTCACTTATTTGTGTCATAAGAAATAACACGGAGGACATGGGGAGATGGAGAGGAGATGGGAGTTGAAGGAAATCAGAGGAGGAGATGAACCAGGAGAAACTATGGACTCTGAAAAACAATCTGAGGGGTTTGACGCGGCAGGGGGTGGGAGGTTGGGGGAGCCTAGTGATGGGTATTATGGAAGGCATGCATTACATGGAGCACTGGGTGTGGTGCATAAACAATGAATTGTTACACTGAAAAAAAATTTAAAAAATGCTTCATCACAACCTTCTGTTAAGGGAATATCTCAGCGTGATATTGAACATTCATACTACCCAGGCATACTATATTGGACCCAAGATTCTGAAATTACAGCCTGACAGAAGCTCTTATGTCTTGGATGGATCTAAAGGGAAAGATCAGAATCCAAAACCAGCTGGGGGTGATATAGTCGTACATGACTTCCTGCCCCAGTACCATCTCCAGGTCCCTCACCCTTTCTTTAACCCTTCATCTGTGTCTAAGCATCCATCAAGAAGGCTGGTTGTGACACTTCTAGGCTCTTTTAATATTCTCCTCAACACCAGAGAGATATGCAGGATTATGTTACTACATGTCCTCGATACTTCAAAGCAATCTTTTTCTCCTTATTATAAAAGGGTTGCCTCATTTTGTTAATCAGTGCATCTATCACCTCGCATATCTTATCTTTATCTTATCACATATTTATCTTTCTACAAAAATTAAGTTCTTCTTTCTCAGAAAATTTCATGTTTATAATAGTTTTGTCAATTACAGTCATCACATTACACATTAGATTCTCAGATCTATACTCATAGCTGACTATTTATAAACCTCTATGAACCTCTCCTGGTTCCTCCAACTCCTCCTGGAAACTACTTTTCTACTTTCTGATTCAATGAGATGATTTTTTTTTTTAAGATTGCATATATAACTGATACAATGCACTATTTCTCTTTCTTTGGCTTATTTTGTTTAGCATAATGTCCTCAAGTTCTATCCCTGCTGCCATAAGTGACAGTATTTCTTTCTTTCTCATGGTTAAATATATATATATATATATATATATATATATATATATATGACAAGATATAGATATATATAAGATATATACATATGTCTTTTATTCACTCATCCACTTAGGTTGTTCCATATCATGGCTTTTGTTAATCATCTGTCCCCAAAAATCTTAGTTTCAAAGAGTTCATTCCTTCCCTTGTACCTAAATAACCAAATTTCACAAAGCATTTAGATTCTATTAAATACCTCTTAGACTAGTTGCTAGATCTGAACTTACACAAAATAGTCTTATTTTACTTCATGTACAGATATTTTTACTGTAAAATGAACTATAATCTGAATTAGGTCCCTCATAAGGAGAAGTGGACTGTCCACTAAATCAGAGGAAGTTGGAGGGCCTTTCCTAGATACGTGTCCCAACATTTCAGTCGAGTTCAATATGACAGTTGCAGTGATGAGAGCATGTTCTCATTCTCATAGTCATGCGGTCCCGATGGGATATGGCATGCCATTGCATTATGAAGAAGATATTTAAGCTCCTAGTTATGACAGACTAGCTGTGCGCCTTTGAACTTAGTCCACAGGGTGATCTAATTCTTGGTAAATAGTGTTAAAAAGAAAACCACAGACCAAAATTGGAGTCATTTAGGTTAAGATGCCAAGTCATCAAAGCAATGCTTACTACCTAACCTATCTTTTCAGCCACTTCAGGGATATAACTTTTATGGAATTCCTGGCCAGCAGTACAAAATTTACTGATAGATCCCTTCTGCCCCCATCAGGAGGGCAACTTTGTCTAAAGCAGTGCATTCTTTGTTAATGATTTCCTTTTCTATGCTACTTCTCTGCCTTTAAAAACTTTTATTTTTCTGCAGTTCTCTGCACCTCTTTTCCATTTCCTAGGTAGGATGCTGCCTGATTCAGGAATCATTCAAAAGAGGCAGTTGGATCTTTTAAATTACTCAGTTGAAATTTGGGGTTTAACAGTAGTAAGTATCCTATAAGTGATTATATTTTGTTATTTTTTTTTAGGATTTGAGAGAATTTAAGTACCTTATCTGGAGATGTTAAGCAGTAGGACTAGTAAGGTTTATCCAGGCTCTCTGAGCTTCAAGTTTCCAAAAACTGTGCTCCCTCCTTGTCTATGGGCAACAGTAATCATCCTGTGTTTTGTTTGTTTGTTTGTGTGTTTGTTTTTTAACTCAATAAGCCAAATTGTACTACATCATTAGTTTCAGATATAGTGTTGACTAATTTACCAGTTGCTTATAACACGCAGTGCTCATTACATCAAGTGCCCTTCTTAACTCCCTTCACCCAGTTACCCAATCTTCCACCCACCTCAATTCCAGTAGCCCTCATAACTTTAAAAAGAAGCACAGGTGTTTGGTTCCCTTTTCAGCTGGGGCCACCTATTGATAAGGAAATGGAGATTATGGTCTCCATTTTGTTCTGAAGCCAAGTTTGGGCTTGAATGGCTCTTGTTTTTGAGCAGTAGGAATGTACCCTGGTATCATATTTTCCTTCAAAGGAAGAAAGGATCTTGGAAGCCATTGTTTGCCCTGTAGAGTGGCCTGGCTGCTTTCACTGACCATTTTCAAGGTCTGCCAGGGTCTATCTCCCTTCCAGTGTACAACATTTTTGGATTAGATTGCCAAGCACTGTTACCATTTTATACCCTCAAATTTTAAACTTAATTTAATATTTTGCTTTCACTGATATCATTTAGTTCTTGGCTTTCCTCAGTTGTTAATTCTATGATAAATTTATGAAATAACAAATGTATAATGATCTCTCTGTACCACAATTATATCTTAAACATAAGGATGGACAGTACACCATGTTTTACTTAAACATATGCCCTCTAAAGCTTTTTTACTGTATTAAGACTTTCTCAAGAGCTCCTTCTTTGTTTGTAATTAATTCTTTATCAAACTATGTCTTATTTTTCATGCAAATATGCTTTTCATAGGTTCTCCATTCAATTTTTCCAAATAATCAAACCAAAATTGAATTCAGCTCTGAGTCTAAATTGGGAGGTTTCACACAGAATGCTTAGAACTACTGAAAGTAGGCTTTGGCATCTGAGACTCTGAAGAGTACCTGATATATCTAGTTTGCTAAGATTCCTGCCCCCTGGGCCTCATCCAAGGGGGTTTATGTTGTAGGAAGTCTGGCCTTAGAGTTTTGGATCTGAACCTGAAATGGCTCTGTAACTTCACTTTAAGTCCAAAGACTATCCTCTACTTTTGTTAAATTTGTCAACTGCTTTTTGAAATTTATTACAAATAAGATCTGACATATCTAAGACTGAGCCATATGGTCATGTGACCTATTCTTTTAACAAGACCAGGTGTGATCCCATATCTAATGATGCTAGCTCTACATTTAACTGAGGACACTTGGGCTAGTCATGCAAGTACATGGAATTTTAAACAAATATCTGAGTGTAGAATTGATAGAACATAGCTTACTATAGCTTGAGTAGATGCTGTCAAACTGTATTTCAATGTTTGTGCAATTTTACACTTCTCCTACCAATATATAAGTTCCAGTCCTCATATTGGTAATTTGTGCTTTTTCTCTTTGTTGATCTTGATAAGTTTTTCTTAGTTTTATTAATCTTTTCAGAGAACCAACCTTTGCTTTTGAGGGGGAGAAGAATGTGACCCCAGAATATGCCCCTTTAGCATGGAGACTATGAGTTCTAACAGACTCAGGAAGAGTTGTTTTATCTCTCCTTTGAGTTCCTAAAAGAATCTAGGTTGAGTACTTGTATCAGGAAGAGAGCTAACAACAGATAAATTTTTACATCAGAAAGACTTACCTGACTAAGAGGAAAACCATCTGTTTACCAAACATTTGCTTTTCTATCTTCTTGTGAATTTTCTTCTTCCTCTTTATAGCTCTAGATTTCTACTGCGTTCTTCTCAGGCCAGGATGGCATAAATCTTGATTGCCTGATGGTCAGGGAGTCTCATATCTTTAGAATTCCAATGTGTACAAAATTAAGTTTCTTTTTCCTACTGTAAATCTGTTCTAAATAAATTTAATTATTAGATCAGCCAAGGAACCTATAAAGGGGAAGGGAAGGTTTTCATCCCCCACACTTTTTTTGTTTGTTTGTTTGTTTTAAATCTCTATTTAAGGCTGCTAGCTATATTTTTGACTTGATTAATTTACAAATTTATTAATAAATTTTTATATCCTATTCCATATTTGGATTTAATTTGCTTTTATATTGATTTCTAGAATACTTATAGAACATTGATTGCTGAACATTTTTTTTTTTTTAACGATAGAGGCAATATCACTACACATTCTACAGATTTTGGAAAGATAATAAGGGAATATAATGATCATAATAAGACCAATATATTCAAGAATTGGATAAGATGGACAAATTCTTTGATATAAATTACATTAAAATTATATTAAAAACTTACATTAAAAAATAATAAATATTCGAGGCACCTGGGAGGTTTAGTTGATTAAGCATCTGACTATTGATTTTGGCTCAGGTCACGATCTCAAAGTCATGAGTATGGACCTGCTTGGGTTTTTCTCTCTAGCTCGCCTTCTACCACTCCCCCACCTTCCTTCTCTCTCTCTCTCTCACACACACACAAATAAATAAATAAATAAAAGCTAGACAATGAAAGATAATAGATATTTTTCAATAGTCTGTACAGCTTGAAAAAAAATAATAAATTCTTTTGTCCCCTTAACTCCTGTCTGGGTAGCTTCAATCGTGGATTCTACCAAACTTTAAATAAAACAGTAATACATATTCCATACAAACTCTTTTAAAAGAACAGAAGCAAATGTTCTCTCAACATATTAGTTCAGCATTTCTGTGAGACATATCATTATACTAGCTTATATGAGCATTCCTTATAAATTTTTATATAGACAATCACTTCATTGCACATAGACAACTTTTAGTTTTACTTTTTAATGTGAGTTTAGCATTACTGAAGGATATAAAAGATCAACATATTAAAGCCAACTGCATAGTTTGTACTAGTAACGAAAAAATAAATATTCAATTTTAAAAACCCCCTTTGTAATATCACAGTGTCTTAAAATTATAAATTAATTAAGAATGACTGTAACATGATATAAAGCATACATGTATTCTGGAAGCAAAATATCTGTTGAAAGAATATAAATACATTAATAAATAGAAAAAATACTGTGTTCGTGGACAGATGATTCAACATTATTAAGAGCTAAATTCTCCCCAGAGGAATCTCCAGATTCAAGCATTCTCAAACAAACATATAAGCATATATTTAAAATTTTGTCAAAATTGATTCAGAACATATATGGAAATAGAAGGACTGTAAATTAAGTCCAGCAATTAAAAAAAAAAAAGTTGGAGAACTTACACTATCTGATTTCCAACAATGTTACAAAACTGTTCAAAATTATGTGGCATTTCCATAAAGATACCTGAGAAGACCAAAAAAGCAAACTAGAGAGCCTAGTAATAGACCCACACACTTAGACTCAACTAATCTCAACCAAAGTCTGCACTCAATTCAGTCATGAAAAAAATAATCTTTGCCACAAATGATAGTGGAAATACTGTGCATCTTTATCTATGGCAGAAAGCAATCAAACAAAAAAAGGCAAAAAGAAAAAAAAAAAACGTTTTATTTATATATCACAGCTGTACAGATTTATTAAAAATGGATAAGTGGCTAAGCAGTTAAGCTTCTGCCTTCAGCTCAGGTCATGATACCAGCATCCTGGGATTGAGCCCCACATCAGGCTCCCCCACTGCCTGATACTCCCCCTGTTTGTGCTCTTTCTTTCTGTCTCAAATAAATAAATAAAATCTTAAAAAAAAGTTTTAAAAAATGGATCTTAGAATCATATGTGAAATGCAAAAGAAAAAAACAAAAACAAAAACATATGGAGAAGATCTTTATGACCTTGGATTATAAGAAAACAATTTCTAAATGTATGTGAACAAGAAAGTGTCCAAATAGGGGTGCCTGGGTGGTGAAGTTGTTTCAGCATCCAACTTCTGGTTTTGGCTCAGGTAGTCATCTCGGGGTCGTGAGATCAAGCCCCTTTCAGGGCTCAGCACTCAGTATGGAGGCTGCTTGACACTTTGTCTTCATCTCTTTCTGCCCCTCCTTCATACTGATTCTCTCTCTCTTTTTCCCTCCCTCTCCCCCACTCTGAAATAAGTAAATGAATCTAAAAAAAAAAAAAAAAGTGTCCATAAAAAAAAAAAATGATGGTTGGCACTTCATCAAAATTACAACTATGCAGCAGAGCTAGTATACAAAGAGGGATGAACTAAATAGTTGAGGATGTGAATTAATTGGTTCCCTTTTCTAAGGGTTGTCCATGTGTGTGCACAGAAGGTTATAAATATGACCTACTATCTCCTGTGGTGGATCTGTGCAGGCTAGCTCTGGAGCACAGCTTGGTCAACACTGGACTTAATGCTGGTGTAGACAATCTCTAAAATCACTGGGTTATCACATCCTTTAAGATAAAGTACAATAATCCGTCATTTCCTCAGGGTTATTAAGCATTTAAAACCCCAAAGGGAGCACTAAGCTAGAATAACACATTTTCTTGCTTCAGTTGCTTACTGGCTATTTGAACTAGCTATTCAATTTAGAACCTCCTGTGTTTTTATCTACATAATAAAGCTAATAAGAGTGTCAAAATATGCAGTATCATGAACAAGAAGTAATGTGATGAGCTTAATCCAACCAACAATCTCTCAGTAAATCCTTTGGCTAGGTAGATTGATCTGAAACAGATGATTTCCTGACCCTTCTTGCATGAGAAATCGTCACACACATGGGCTGGCATGTGGAAGAGAGACTGACTGCCTTCCATGTAGGCAGATAAGGCTGAGTCCAAACCACCTGTGACTAGCCAGTGAGCAGAGAAGGAACCGGATGGGAAACACATTAAAGGTTTGCTGTACTTGGCTTCTTTCATCTTATTTTTTTTTCCCATCTTTTTTGCTTTTCCTCACTGCCAACTTAAAGAGAAGACATGTTTACTCTTATCTTTTATTTCTCACCCAATTTCCAACAGCTTATCTATCAATGGTAATGTCATACTAATTATAATATCACAAACAACTGATTTAGCTACCTGCCCTGCACACCAAATATATTGATAACTTCCAAAACAAACAAACAAAAAAGACTGTGAGTCACTGTTTTTTGTTCTCCTTGTTCTAGTTCATCTCAGATTTTCCTGAAAGCTAACCTGATACTATTATGAGCTATTATGAGCTATTATTTCCCTCCTATTCTTCAGAAAACTGGAAGAGCACAGGGAAGTTAGACTATAGCCTTTTGGGGCCTTCAGGGAAAGAAAGACCTTTTTTTTTTTTTTTTTTTTTTTTTTTTCTAGATAGGAAAATGCAGAAAGTTTATACCCAAGAGTATCAAGCACATTACTGTGGATGGTGGATTTGCAACACATGGTCCAAAACCTGTCTAGAAATGCCTTTGGGAATATAATTACATAAAGATTTCATAGACCTATTAATTTTTGCATTGCCACTTAAATTTCTATTCTGTTCCTCTGAACCGAATAGTCTTCAGGTATAGGCATAGAATAAATGGATGTTTCCTAAGACCTAAATAATTGTGATAGCTTCTGCAGGCATATCAAAACCCTTTTGCTTTTTTTTTTTCTTCTGAGCTGCTATTAAGAAGCTAAATCAGCTTTCAAAATGTCCAAACTGCTTTCCTGAGAGATGAAGTTTTACTTCTTGCATCACTAAATTTTAGTAAATATTGGAAGTCCACTTCCCTTGCAAACTGTAGAAGGTTAAGACTTGTTGAAATTGTCAAATATTTACAGAGAATTTATCTGGATGTGTTTGAATTCTGGGACTGTAACTCTCTGCATTTGACTTCAGATTTTGGTACGAGACGAAAACTGGCAGAGTGAGTATCTGCAGATGGAATGCTTCCTGGTGCAGCCAGACAGCCACTCAGATCTAATGCTTAGTGGACTACCCTTGTCACCTTGGTTTGGGAAGGGTCCCACCACACATGTGCTAGGCTAATTGTGTGTTCTTTTTATTTATTCTATGTAATTTCATTCTCAAGTATATAACCTCTCTTGCAGCCCATAATAATTTGATTACTATATAAATGTTTTAGGATTCTTCAGACTTAATGGCACATTAGTTGTAAGCAAAATTCCCATTTTCAGTGAGAAAAATAATAGCGTTAGATAAAGTGTATATATACTGGCAGTGAATTTCATTGTGATTGCAAATCACATTCACAGGCAGTCCTCCATATTCCCATTATGAAATAGACCGTTTATGCCTGACTTTCCCATATTTCAAAACATTTGCCTTCCTAAAATAGACAAGTTTATACTAAGCCACCTAAGGTAAGTTCATAGTATGCCTAAAATAGACAAGTTTATACTAAGCCACCTAAGGTAAGTTCATAGTATGCTATATTTTATTACACTAAGAGTTTTATATTCTGTTTCAGTATGAGTTTACTACTCAAATTTAAAAGTTTGAAATTCTGGTAGAATCTTCTATTTACATGTAAGAGCTTCTATTTCTTTATGAACAGCATGATCCAAAAGGTACACACATTTTGTATTCAATAATACCAAAAAATTAAGGGATCATTTGAGTAGCTTTTGTAGAGAAAAATACTAGTGATCAGTGTTAAGAAACAAGCAAAGATAACCAATTAATGATGACATTAACAGAGTTTCAGAAACAGATTTTAAATTAGAATTTCCCATGATCACATTTGCTAAATCCCTGTTATGAATGCTCTTTCTTATTTCCTTCATTTTTCTGTTGATTGTGTGTGCACACAGGACAACCTATGGCCCTAAACTTATGACTCAGAAAGGAAAGACCATAAAACAGAAGTAACAGTTTTGAAGCACACATGTCACTGGCTATTCTGTTTTACCTCATGTATTCCTCACTAAAATTCTGAATTTTATAATGACATCTTAGTTGTGAAATGAGAAAGAGGAGGCATGAAGCCATTTGCTCAAGGATCACACCGGTCAGTTGATTTGAGATGCCTCAGTGTTTCTAACCCTTTCTGTGTTGCTACTGTTTCAACCCCTTGTTCAGTGGTTGCCTCAAATCCTTTATTTACCAATTGTGCCTTCAGTTTTTCCATGGAGAGGGGTGTGCTCAGTATCACTATATTGTTTGATGAAAGTAAACCTCTTCAACTGATTTTCCCTCTCTTCCTTTTTACCTCTGCTAAAAGCACAGATCATAAAGCAAGTTTCCTCAGAATACAGGCTGGAGTTTTGAGCTACTAGAGAGGAAATTCCAATGGTGATCTGGAAAACAAGCAAATCCTGATGAGGAATTGCATTTTTGTAAAACTGAAGGCAAATTATTTCAAATGTTTCAGAATCAGTGAACTCTGGAATCCTTTTGTATATAAAATATTCCATACATCTTCACCTAGGTAAACATTCAGCGAGACAGGGCACCTGTTAAGCAATTGTCATGCATTTTCTTTTTTGTTCAGAGGAAGAATCAAAAGAGTTTTTCCATACTGTCCTTCATGACATCCCTCTCAGTTCTCTCCCATGAAGGACAGCCCCAGATTGAGGAAGAAACAGGATTTTTATCTTCTAATATTTACAGTGTGCTACTTTTCAATACTGAGAAACCACTTAGATTCTCTTGATATGTCTCTTCTCTTTAGAATCAGAGATTTGAATTGGTCAAATGTTTTTCACATTTCTATTGTTCACATTCTACTTAGAATGTGAAAGTTGCCTATAAATTGATTTTTTTAGTAACTAGGTATATCTAAAAATTAACATTGTTTCTACCTCATATACAAAGAGTAGTATCAGTTGCAATAAGTAGAAGATAGGTCAATGATCCTCGCTCTCCTAAAGCGTTTCAGTGCTCCTTAGTAACTTAACTGCTGAATACTCTGTTACATAATTATTTTATTTTGGTATATAAGGAAGATAGGGATCCTTGTTTTTGATACTGAAAGCAAAGTAGCAACAAATTAAAATTTTCTAATTTTATGAGGTTAGAATTCTGAATAATAATTTAAAATAGAATGGATGTCTTATGGTACAGATCATTCTAAAAATGCCATAGCTGTCAATGTTTTGCCATCTAGAATCTTCTTCAAGACTCTCAATAACAGATATTAAATCTGTGAGTCTCTACAGATCATGGTTGCTAAACAATGTTGCAACAAAATCACTTTGATTTTTTTTTTTTTTAATTAGACATCTGGAGGCCCAGACCTGTCTGTCACTTGAGATTCAGATCGAGGTAGAAGGTGTGTTAGTTTTTGCAAACCTACTACAATCAGATATTTTCTAATTAGTGTGTAAAATAGCTCTTAGAAAAGCTTCTTATCCTTCACTCATTTTGCACTGACTCTCTCTCTCTCTCTCTATCTCTCTCTCTCTATATATATATATAGCACGCTTGGGATATATATATATATATATATATATATATATATACATACACACACATACATACATACATATTCAGCTCAGGATCATGGCCCTCTGATAGAGGACACCTGGGTGGTTCAATTAGTCAAGCATCTGCTTTCAGCTTGGCCATGATCCCAGGGTCCTGGGATCCAGTCCTGCATTAGGCTCCCTGCTCATTGGGCTTGCTTTTCCTTCTGCCTGCCTCTTTCTTTGCTTGTACCATCTCTCTCTGACAAATAAGATGGGATCAGGAGAGAAAGAAACCATAAGAGACTCTTAATCTTACAAAACAGACTGAGATGTGCTGGGGGAGCGGGGTGTGGAGAGGGTGGTTGGGTTATGGACGTTGGGGTAGGCATGTGCTATGGCGTGTGATGTGAAGTGTGTAAGCCTGATGATTCACAGACCTGTATCCCTAGGGCAAATAATACAATATATGTTAATAAAAATATTTTTTAAAGTATGTATTAGATACAGAGATTCAAGTTCCTGAATGTTTCATTTATTCATTTATGCATAATATCATTGAGTGCTTACTCATCACAAAGTTTGTCTTCAAGTTACTTTCAGTATTATCTCCTTTTATTGGCATTTGATTTTTAGATTGTATCTAAAATATGAAATAGTCAGTAAAAGCCTGGAAATATACATAATTCCAATATACTTGAGCAATTCAACAACCTTATCTTTCCTTTCTCAATTGCCGTCACAAACTTTAATGACAGCATTTATTTTTATTTTATTTAACTTGTGAAATATAAAAATGACACATGAATGGGTTTCCTAAATGGTTTTCAAAATTTCAGTCATTAATTGCTAGTTTTTTCTAATACTGTATGCAAAGAGTCTTTGCCTTTTGATGTAAGAGAAATTCCATTGCTTTAACATGACTCATTGACACTGTTTGACCATGTAGGAAGGTATTCTATGCTCTGCACAAAAGTTCAGTAGTTCATACTGGTTGTTTAAACAAATGTACATTTCTTCAGATTCATTCCCAGAATTAAGGAAATTTTCTAAGATAATTTTAAAGGAAGGAAAGTTGATTTCATGTAAAACATATGACAACTGGGAAATATGGAAAAATTCTTGCCTTGTTTTAGACTAAATAATAAAATCAGAAGTCCTTTCTTGAAACATATTATTAGCAGTAATAAAATGTATTTTCAGGATAATATTTAAATATTTTAAGTAATTACTAGTAATTTTGAGCAAAATATGTAATTATAAATTATTTCATAATAGAGTTATTAAAGAGAATAAAGAGAAAAGCCATTTAATTCAATAAATCAAGAATGTCTTAGCTCTATTTGTGTCAACATACATTTCAAAATTTTATATTATTGTGTTCATACAGTTAATTTTCAGCATTAATTATGTTTTCTTTCTTTCAGAAACACAAGTCCTTATGGAAGATTACAGCAAATCTAAATATATGAAAAGCCAAAGGAACATATCCGAATTCATACTTCTAGGACTTTCGTATGACCAGAACATGCAAATATTTTGCTTTGTGCTCTTCTTATTCTGTTATGTTGCCCTGTTGGCAGGAAACCTTCTGATCCTTGCCTCCATTCAATGCAGTTCTCTTTTGCACCAACCCATGTACTACTTCCTCAGCCACTTATCCTTCATAGACATTTGCTACACCTCAACGGTTACACCCAAGTTAATTACTGATCTGTTAGTGGAAAAAAAAACCATCTCCTATGGTAATTGCATGTTACAGGTCTTAACAATGCATTTCTTTGGCGGTACTGAAATCTTCATTCTTACTGCCATGGCCTTTGATCGCTATGCTGCCATCTGCAAACCCCTCCACTATGTGATTATAATGAACAGGACAAGATGCCACCTCCTAGTCTTGGCTGCATGGGCTGGTGGGGCCATCCATGCCTTACCTCTGTTTTCTACTGCAATTAGTTTGCCCTTCTGTGGTCCGAATGAAATCGATCACTACTTCTGTGATATTTTTCCTTTGCTAAAGGTGGCCTGTACTGATACCTACATCACTGGTGTCCTTGTGATTACCTTTTCAGGTATGGTTGCCTTAGTAACCTTTATTGTCTTATTTGTTTCTTATGGGATAATATTGTTCACTTTAAGAAATCTCTCAGCTGAGGGAAGACGCAAAGCCCTCTCCACCTGTTGGTCTCATGTCACTGTGGTCATCTTATTTTTTGGGCCTGCAATCTTTATCTACCTTAGGCCACCTACTACTTTTCCTGAGGACAAAATATTTGCTCTATTTTACACCATCATCGCTCCTATGTTCAATCCCTTAATCTATACTCTGAGAAATTCAGAGATGAAAAAAGCCATGAGAAAGGTTTGGTGCCCATCATTATTTTCAAAGGAAGCACAGAGTTAATTTGAAAAAGTTTATTAGGGGTGTCTGGGTGGTTCAGTGGGTTAAATCCCCTGCTTTCATCTTAGGTCATGGTCCCAGAGTCCTGGGACAGAGCCCCACATCTGGCTCTCTGCTCAGCGGGGAGCCTGCTTCCTCCTCTCTCTCTGCCTGCCTCTCTGCCTATTTGTGATCTCTGTCTGTCATATAAATAAATAAAATATTTAAAAAAAATTTTATTGGCTAAACAACTCTGAGAAAGAAAAGATGTGAATGAAAAAGGCAGGGACTAGGTCATGGGGTCTGTGGACCATCACTGCCATGAGGGAGTAAATGGAAAACCTAGCACTTAAGATTAAAGTAACAGTGATGAAGTCCTTATTCTTGCATACCAAAATTAATTGAAAACTGAGTTAATTTTATGAGGTGTTAAGATGATATAGATAGGGGAACCTTCATGAAAAACAACTGAGCCAAAGCTAGTAAACCAATGTTATAATGATTGGTGAATTATTAAGGTAAATAGTTTAATGAAACTTTTACAAAATCATTGGACTTAGAGGTCAGACCACACAATCACAGGAGTTCTTTGATTGTTCAAGAGTTGTAATAAGAAATCAAAAAAGCTATATTCTAAAAGTGAATCAATTTAAATTTCTAATAGAACGTTAATATATACATCCTCTAGTTCATACAGAAATCAGTTGTGCAAACAAATAAGTATTTAGAGTAGAATCTGTAATTTATTGATAATTTTTTTTAAAGATTTTATTTATTTATTTGAGAAAGAGAAAGAGCTTGAGCTAGCATGAGCAGGAGTGGTGGCCCGGTGGACTTTGGGGGGCCTAGGGAGAGAAAGAGGGAGACTCCCCGCTGACCTGAAGCCAAGTACAGGGCTTCATCCCACGATACACCACAACCTGATCCAAAGGCAATATCTCAGCCGACTAAGCCACCCTGGTGCCCCAAGAGGGGTTTCTGGGAGTCAGCTGTTGTGAAGTCCCATTGAAATCAATGATAATACATAGTGAAGACAGAGTGAGAATCTACAATTCAGAATGATGAAACACACTTCTTGGCATTCCACCTATTGGCCAGAGTTAGGTATCATTTCCCATAAAGTTAAAGAACTATATATTAAAATTTATGAGTTGCTCACTCCTACCTGCCTATAATTGATAACCGAGTGATTAGTACTTGGATCCACAGCCAAAGACTATTCTTACTGCAATGACAGGGAAAGAGAGGGAATGAGAGAGAACTAGCAAAGGATAAATAAGATGTGATTTAACCACAATGTACATGAAAAAAAAATTAATGCATTCCGTTGCACATGGATATTTATGGCAGATGGATTCATAATCAGCAATCCTAGGAAGTAAACAAGATGTCCACTAGGTGAATAAACTCTTGTACATCTAGAGAATGGAACATTATTCAGCACTAAGAAGAACTGACTTAGTAAGGTAAGAAAATATATGCAGGAAACTTGCATGCATATTTCAGAGAGGGAAAAAAAAACAATGTGAAAGGGCTCCCTTTTGTTTGATTTCAACTACAGGTCTTCCTCGACGTACAAGAGAGTTATGTCCCAATAAACCCATCATAAGTTGAAAATACCTCAATTCAAAATGCATGAAATCCTCCCAACCTTCCAAACCTCATAGCTTAACCTAGCCTACCTTAACTGTGCTCAGAGCTTACATTATTTAGCCTGGAGTTGGGTAAAACTCATTGCATTCAAATCCTATTTTGTCATAAACATTGAATATCTCATGTAACTTATTGAATACTGCACTGCATGTGAAAATCAGAATGGCTATATGGGTATAGAAGGTTCTAAGTGTATTGATTGTGGACCCTCGTGATTACTTGGCTGACTGGGAGCTGCACTTGGCTGCCCCTGCCCAGCATCACAAAAGAGGCTTGTACCACATACCATTAGCCTGGAGGAAGACCCAGATTCAAAATGCAAAGTACAGATACTATAGCATGTGTATCACTTTTACAGCCTGGTAAAGTTGGAAAAGTACAAGTCAACCATTGTAAGTTGGGGATCATCTATATATGACATTCTAGAAAAGGCAAAACTATGGAAACTGCAAAAAAGATCAATCCCTGGAACACAAACATTAGGGAGGGGAGAGATGAATAGGCTGGATGCTAGGATTTTTAGGGTAGGAAAACTGTTCTGTATGTCTTTGAATTTTGGATAGTGTTACCGTACATGTCAAAACCCACAGAATGTGCAAAACCAAGGGTGGGCCCTGATGTGAACTGAATTTTGGGTGATCATGATGTATTGGTATGGGTTCATTTAATTGTAACACATGTAGCATTCTGGAGGGGTACTGTCCCAGTGAAGGGGGCAGGGGATGTAGTTTCTGCTCTATCTTGTATGAAAAAAAAAAAAACTTCTCTAAAAAATAAATTGTATTAATCACAAAATACACTGCAGCACAATATATAAAAGAATTCATCTTATAACTAAATGAAGAGTCTTCTGAAAAAAGATTTTCTAGTGAAAACAGATAATATCTTAAAGCCTTACAACTTTCATGGAAGGCCTTTTGCTCATGCTTCATAGCATGTAAAATAAGATACCTGAAGAAACACAGCAATAATGGCAGAGAAGGGACTGGGCTGTGGAATGTTATGAAAAGGAAGATAGATTTACATTACGTAAATGCAAGACAGAGGGTATCATTCTGGAGGCACTGTGCAAAGAAACATGAATAGCAGGAAAAAACGATGAGGGAGAAAAATTAAGTACAGTTTTTATAACCAAGAGAAATTGGACAAACTATATTTGCAGCAGCTAGTGGTAAAGAAACCAAAATATTGCAAGATTTGATATTATCTCTTGAAAGAGCATCACAAAACATTTGTCAGTTTATAGATTGCTTAACATGACCAATATTGTTAACAGAAGAAAGATCATCTTCATGTGTAGAATGGGAAGATCAATAAAATGAACAATATCACGGGAGTTGGCAGGGAAAAAATGCAAAACTAATGTGGACCAATCAGAGGAAGGAAGCCAAGTACAGCAAAGCCTTTAATGTGTTTCCCATCCGGTTCGTTCTCTGCTCACTGACTAGTCACAGGTGGTTTAGACTCAGCCTCATCTGCCTGCACGGAATCCAGTCAGTCTCTCTCTTCCACACGCCAGCCCATGTGTGTGACGTTTTCTCATGCAAGGAGCGTCAGGAAATCAAATTTTTTAATATTTAATCTGTTTCAGATCAATCTCCTTAGCCAAAGGAAAACAAAAATCCACTGAGAGATTGTTGGTTGGATTCAGCTCATTATATTACTTATTGTTCATAATACTGCATATTTTCACACATGTATTATTAGCTTTACTGTGTAGATAAAAGCACAGAAGGTTCTAAAGTTTGGATAACTGGTTCAAACAGTCAGTAAGCGATTGAAGTAAGAAAATGCTTTCTTCTAGTTTCCTGCTTCCTTTGGGGCTTTAAATGTTTAATAGCCCTGAGGAAATGAGGGATTCTAGCACTTCGTCTTCAAGGACATGATAATCCAGTGGTTTAGAGCTTGTCTACACCAGCATTATGTCAGTGTTGACCAAGCTCTCCTCCAGATCTAGCCTTCACAGATCCACCTCAGGACACAGCTGGTCACCTCTAACCTTCTCCTGTGCACACACGTGGACGCTTAGAGAAGGATAGCAGTTAATTCAAATCCTCAACCATTTAGTTCATCCCTTTTTGTATACTAGTTCTACTGCATAGTTTTAATTTTGGTGAAGTGCCAACTATCATTTTTTTATGGCCAAATAGGTATTTAGTTATTTATTTATTTATTTTAGAAGGATTGAGAGAGAGAGAGAGAGATAATGGTGGAACAGCAGAAAGAGAGGGAGGTAAAGTCTCAGAGTCCAGCTGCATGCTGAACCCTGGAAGGGAGCTTTATCTTAAGACCTGGAAATCACCACGTAAGCTAAAACTAAGAGCTGGATGCTTAACCAACCTTGCCCCTATTTTGGAAATGTTTCTGCGTGGGCTAATCCAGGTTCCCATTAGGAAGAGAATACTGTTTGCCACTTTCTTGTGCTTCTATTTGGGGATGTTGTTGAGTATCTTTCTGATTATTACTATGTCAAGAACATCTGGACACTCGGGAAACCAGTATACTTCTTTTTCCATCTATCCAAATCTGACAATTGCTTCTATACTTCCTTAACCCCTAGAATAACTGTGGATGCCCTTTTGAAGAAGACCACTATCACTTTCAGTGAGTGCACGAGACAAGGCTTTTCTTTCCATTTCTTTGGCTGCCTAGGGATCTTCATCCTTATCCTCATGGCTACTGACCACTATGTGGCTATCTGTGAGCCCCTGCATTACCCAACATCACGAGGTGATGGGTCTGTGCTATGCTGTTGACTATGGCCTGGGTGGAGTCCTCTGTGCATTCTTTAGCTCAGATGTTTCTGGCCTTCAGTTTACCCTTCAGTGGTCCCCATGACTGGTCAAGTTTTTGTGAATTTGCAGCCCTTGTAGAAACTTACCTAAGCAGACAACTAGGTGATCAACCTACTCCTGATGTCCAAATTGGGGCTATTCTCCCATTGAGTTTTGTTCCGCTCATGAGCTCCTATGTTATAATCTTGCATTCACTAAATACCACATTGCTGAAGGGAGGAGAAATGCCCTATTCCACATTCTTGTGGTCATCCTGTATATTTATATACAGACATCCTGCAACCACTTTCCCCATAAATAAGATGCTAGCCGTGTTTTTTATACTTGGAAGGGCTTGTTCAACCCTCTGACTGACACTCTGAGGAATGCAGAAGGGAAAGCTACCATAGGAAATTATGGAGCAAGAAGTGAATTTCAGATGACCAAAGAAAGGAAGTTTTAAATCTTTCCTCAGAGTTTAGATTTACCTAGAAGTCCATAAAGAATATGATCTTAATGTGGTAGTGCTAGTATAATCCTGTCTTTGGACATGAGCACTACTTCCTTCAGGAAAATATCAATAAGGACACACACACACTGGTTGGGGTTTATTCAGTGTTATGTAGAGAAATAGACAGCATAAGCTACAAACAGCTACATAAGGTCTATAGCCTTAGATGTGCTTCATCACTTTGTCTCTGCCTGTCTTGCCTGCCCTAAATCTTGTGGTTTTGATCTGAGCTTGCCTTGTCCCTCTTAATGTGGACTCCTGGTGTTCTCTGCTGCTCTGTACCACCCTGAATATTTGCATTCACAGACTGGAGGTTTTTCCTCTTCTAGTTTCTGTTATTAGACACTTGCTTGACATTGCTGACCATGAATCTTCAATGTAGTTGTTCTTCCTGATTTGGTAGAAAGTATCAGATTCAAATAATTATAGGAGGTTCATGTTGTAAAGGACACTATGTAATCCAATAATCCCCATTCCAATTCTTGGAGTTATATTCTTAAATCCCTTCTTTCAAAGATTTATTTATTTACTTGAGAGAGAGAGAGAGAGATCTCATGAGTGAGGGTCAAGGATAAAGGGAGAATCTCAAGCAGACTCCCCTAATTATGGAGCCCAAGTTTCCTGAGATCATGACCTGAGCTAAAGTCAAATGCCATTCAATTGAATGAGCCTCCCAGGTTCTCCTAATTCTGAAATCATGTGATATGTTTACCTACATCCTTCTAGAACAGTAACATATCTTGGTGAGAAAAACTCACATTCTTTGATATTAAGAAGACTTCAATGGTTAAATTTAATGCCTATTTGAATTCTTTGGTAAAATCAACTTTATGCTTTTAGATTGATTCCTTCTAATTTGGTGAGTGCTAGGTTTCTTTTGAATCATACCAATTATAATGATATGTTTATAATATTTATTATCATAGCTAAACCAATTTAAGGATGATTATATTTATGTGGATTATATTTCTATTATGTAGAGTGCAAGCAGTAGGTAACAGTGAATTTTAAAATATTACTGACTAAATCAATAAAGGAGATAATCCCAAAGAGAATTTTTAGGCTTTGAACAGAAATATTTATATAACAGATATGAATTATGAATTCCTTCCCTGCATAAGGAAAAAAATATCACTGGTTGGTAAAGTCTCAGGGATAAAGGAGAATGGGTGATAGATGGAACACGTGGCAATTTTAGGGAAGAGAAACTATTCTGTACGATAGTGTAGTGGTGGATATATGACATAACGCATATGTCAAAATCCATAAAACTTGACAACACCAAGAGTAAATCCTAATGCAAGTTACAGACTTCAGGAATACTGTACCAATATTTGTTCAGTAATGGTAAAAATTGTACAACCCCACTGCATGATGTCAGAAAACATAAATTGTGAGGGACAGAGCATATATATGTGACTTTTTTTTTAATGTATTTTTAATTTATTTTAGGCATAACAGTATTTATTATTTTTACACCACACCCAGTGCTCCATGCAATCCGTGCCCTCTATAATACCCACCACCTGGTACCCCAACCTCCCACCCCACCCCCCGCCACTTCAAACCATTCAGATTGTTTTTTAGAGTCCATAGTCTCTCATGTTCACCTCCCCTTCCAATTTCCCCCAACTCCCTTCTCCTCTCTAACTCCCCATGTCCTCCATGCTATTTGTTATGCTCCACAAATAAGTGAAACCATATGATAATTGATTCTCTCTGCTTGACTCATTTCACTCAGCATAATCTCTTCTAGTCCCATCCATGTTGCTACAAAAGTTGGGTATTCGTCCTTTCTGATGGAGGCATAATACTCCATAATGTATATGGACCACATCTTCCTTATCCATTCGTCCATTGAAGGGCATCTTAGTTCTTTCCACAGTTTGGCGACTGTGGCCATTGCTGCTATAAATATTGGGGTACAGATGGCCCTTCTTTTCCCTACATCTGTATCTTTGGGGTAAATACCCAGGAATGCAATTGCAGGGTCATAGGAAAGTTCTACTTTTAATTTCTTGAGGAATCTCCACACTGTTCTCCAAAGAGGCTGCACCAACTTGCATTCCCACCAACAGAGGGTTCCCCTTTCTCCAACATCCTCTCCAACACATGTTGTTTCCTGTCTTGCTAATTTTGGCCATTCTAACTGGTGTAAGGTGATACCTCAATGTGATTTTAATTTGAATCTCCCTGGTGGCCAGTGATGATGAACATTTTTTCATGTGTCTGAGAGCCATTTGTATGTCTTTATTGGAGAAGTCTCTATATATGGGACTTTGCTGTTCATTTTGAGTAATGTTTCTGCAAAACTTAATCTTCTTTAAAACATGTATTTAAAAAATTCATGAAAATACATCATTATGCTAGTATAGTCCTTACATTATTTAACTTGAATTTTTATAAAACATTATCATGTAAGTACATCTTTTAAACCAAATATTTATGGCCTGAAATCATTTATAATTATGTTGGTATGCTATACAAATCTCATTAATGAGAATAAAATATTATATTTTCTGGTGTACCTTTTTTTTTTTAATGCTTTTAGCCCTCATGAAAAATTTGTAGCCAAATGCATTATCTCCATTTCATATGATAGTCTTTGATAATTTTAAGTTGATATGCTTTTCTCTTTTTCTTTTCCAGTTATATTTTCTTTTTTATTATAAAGATATTATTTATTTATTTGACAGACAGAGATCACAAGTAGAGAGAGAGGCAGGCAGAGTGGGTGGGAAGCAGACTCCCCGCCAAGCAGAAAGCCCAATGTGGGGCTCAATCTCAGGACCGTAGGATCATGACATGAGCTGAAGGCAGAGGCTTTAACCCACTGAGCCACCCAGGCGCCCCTTATATTTTCATTCTTATAACATGCAACCCTCGTCAAAGTCTTAATACCAATAAATACAGAAATGGAAATATTTTGGAAATAGCTTAAGTCTTAATAACAAATGCGCATGGGTTTTCCTATTAAAAAATCTAGATGGGTCCTAGATTCTGACAGAGTAATTCCATAATCTATGTCTTCAAATCTTCAGGCAGGGGACACCTGGGTGGCTCAGTTGGTTAAGCAGCTGCCTTTGGCTGAGATCATGATCCCAGTATCATGGGATCAAGTCCCACATCGGGCTCCTTGCTTGGCAGGGAATCTGCTTCTCCCTCTGCCTCTCATTCTGTCAGCCTATGATCCCTCTCTCTCTCTCTCTGACAAATAAATAAAATCTTTAAAAAAAAATTCTCAGGCAGGATTTTGTACAATAAAAATGAGAAAGTCTGGCATCTAAAATGTTCTTGTCACAAGAAAATAATATGCAATTATGAGTGGTGATGGATTTTAGCTACACTTACTGCAGTGACTACTTCTCAATACTTATGTTAAAGAAACTAATATAATCTCATGCATCATTTATATCTCAATTAAAAAAAAAGACGATGTTCTCAACTGATTAAACATGAAAGCCACAGTAAGAAGTCTGAAGTCATTTCTGTGGAAGTTGTTGATTTTATAGAATGCTAAAGTCTCACTAACTTGGAATGCATGTCTAGATTAGTGGCAGAAAACATCATTAACCTAGGTCAATATTGTGTGCAAATAATAATTTTGATCATTAATAGTGTTCTGAAAGAGAAATTTATATTATTAAGACAGCATGATAATGAAAACAAATAATATCCACTATTTAAAAGAGGCCTTTCTTACACTGTTGGTGGGAATGCAAGTTGGTGCAGCCTCTTTGGAGAACAGTGTGGAGATTCCTCAAGAAATTAAAAGTAGAACTTCCCTATGACCCTGCCATTGCACTATAGGGCATTTACCCCAAAGATACAGATGTCGTGAAAAGAAGGGCCATCTGTACCCCAATGTTCATAGCAGCAATGGCCACGGTCGCCAAACTGTGGAAAGAACCAAGATGCCCTTTGATGGACGAATGGATAAGGAAGATGTGGTCCATATACACGATGGAGTATTATGCCTCCATCAGAAAGGATGAATACCCAACTTTTGTAGCAGTATGGACAGGACTGGAAGAGATTCTGCTGAGTGAAATAAGTCAAGCAGAGAGAGTCGATTATCATATGGTTTCACTTATTTGTGGAGCATAACAAAAAGCATGGAGGACATGGGGAGATGGAGATGAGAAGGGAGTGAGGGAAATTGGAAGGGGAGGTGAACAGGAGAGACTATGGACTCTGAAAAACAATCTGAGGGGTTTCAAGTGGCGGGGGGGTGGGAGGTCGGGGTACCAGGTGGTGGGTATTATAGAGGGCATGGATTGCATAGAGCACCAGGTGTGGTGCAAAAATAATGAATACTGTTATGCTGAAAATAAATAATTTTTTTAAAAAGAGACCTTTAAAATGAATTTATTATGTAAATATCTGAACTTCCACTTCATTTTCAGAGTCCGCTTTCTTTGATCCCACTAAGTAGTGAGACAGGTAGAACATGCCTGGGAGAAAATGTTTACTCTCACAACAGTTTTGCTTCTTTGTGTATAACTGCTGAGACAATCTGCCCACTCCATCTCTGCTCTAACAGTTCTGGTGAGTTTCACCATCTTCATTATTTTTTTTTCTGCTCTTTATACCTGTTTGGATGGTAACCCCAGACTGACTGCAGCTCTTGCATTTTACTTACATATTCTAAAACACTTTCCATGCTTTTACCATCTTCCTTTAAATAAAATCTTGATACCTAACATCTTCTCTATAGTGACATTTGCTGTGTTTCTTAAGCAACCTTTCTTTGAATCCTATCAAGCACGCAAAAAGGCCTTTCCTACATTTTTTTCCTGTGGAAAATCTTTTTCAGATGATGTCTTTTTCCTTCCACTTACAAGCTTTGATATATCTGCCCATAACATAGTGTATATTTTTAATCAATAAAATTTATTTCTTTACAGCACCTTTAGGTTTACAACAAAACTGAGCAGAAAGTACAAAGATTTCCCATAATACACCTCTCCCCACACACAGACAGCCTCTCTCACCACTGTAATACATCCATTTCCATCAAAGGAACCTATACTCACATGCCATTATCTCCCCAAATATTCTTTTCATTAGACTTCAAACTTGATGTAGTACATTTTATGGTTTTCAATATACATAAAGACATGTATCCACAACTGTACTAACATACAGATGTGCTTCTTGCTCTAAAAATCCTCTGAGCTCTGTCTATTCATTCTACCCTCCACACCGACCTTTGGCAAACACTGATGTCGCTGTCTCCATTGTTTTGCCTTTTCCAGGATTCATATTGTTGCAATCACATAATAGGTAGCCTTTACGAATTGGTTTCTTACACTTAATCATACACATTTAAGTTTTCTACGTATCATGTCATGCTTGATAGTTCATTTGGTTTTAGCTCCGAATAACAATGCATTGACCAGAAAATCACAATTTATTTCTTTGTTCACCAATGGAGACCTCTTGGTTGCTTCTAACGTTTGACAGTTATAAAAAAAAAAAAAAAACAGCTATAAACATCCATATACAACCAAAATATGCTTGGAAAATGACATATGGCTTGCTTTTAGTGTTAGACCAAGTCTTAATCTGTCTTTTGCTGGGCTTTTGTTTCCACTTACTTATCAATTTTTACTTTATCAATTTTTTTTTCAGTACCTTAAGATTTGGAAAAATGTTTTATATTCTGTTAAATAGGTGCAATAAGAAGCAATTATGATTTTAACATTCTCAGTTCTTGGTTCTTAGTCTCTCTTGACTCTTAGTCTCTCTATTTTTAATATGAATTCAGAAGAATTAACACCAGGAGCCACTTGAAGAGAGGTTTGAAAGAAAGAAAAAAGAAAAAGAAAGAAAGAGAGAAAGAAAGAAAGAAAGAAAGAAAGAAAGAAAGAAAGAAAGAAAAAGATTAAGCTGGTTCTATACAGATTTTTTTTTTTTTTTTTTAATTGCAGAGCTGATTTCTGAATGCCACTACTGGAACAAGTGAATCTTCTATCATAAAGGTGCTCATGATGATTGGTATTGTATGTAAGTAAGGAATTGTAGAACACTAATGAACAACTAATTGTTGCACTGTATGTTGACTAATGGAATGTGATGATAAAAAAATAAGTAAGAAAAATAAAGTCATGGTTTTAATTTTAGATTTAAACTTCATCACTAGTGCAGAACGTGTATCACTATGTGGACTGGCCTATAAGTCCAGGATGTTTATTAGAATTATCATTAAAATTGTTTTGACTTGATAATTTATTGATCAAATAGTGTTGCCTTGTTTGCTTTGGACAGGAGAGTTTTGTTTGTTGGTTTTGTTTGTTTGTTTATTTGTTTGTTTCCTGCAAATGACCCTATCCACATCTCATGAATACTCCATAAAATTAACTTTTCAGTTAATTCTGGTATGGGGGAGTTAGGATTCATTTAGCTATTGCATTAAGTTTCTTTCTAGTACCACTTCCTTTCATGCATTCCATTCATGACAGTGATGGAATATAAAGACCATGAAATATTTCTTACCTCTCTTAGTCACACGAGGCCCATTTTTATATAAATGTGTTTAGTTATACGTTTCTTCACTATTCTTAATATTTGAAAATAATGTTTGACACCAAACTTTTCTCATGGAACTTTTCATCTCTGTATTTCTCAGCGTATAGATTAAGAGATTGAACATAGGAGCAACGATGGTATAAAACAGAGCAAATATTTTGTCCTCAGGGAAAGTGGTTGGAGGTTGAAGGTAGACAAAGATTGAAGGCCCAAAAAATAAGCTGACCACAGTGATATGAGACCCACAGGTGGAGAGAGCTTTGCGTCTTCCCTCAGCTGAGCGATGTCTTAGACTAAATAAAATAATGACATAAGAAACAAACAAGACAACAAAGGTAACTAAGGTGACCATACCTGAATTGGCAACCACAAGGATCCCAGTGATGTAGGTGTCAGTGCAGGCAACTTTCAGCAGAGGGAAGATATCACAAAAGTAGTGATCGATTTCATTAGGACCACAAAAGGGCAACTGGATTGCCATCAATAATTGAGGAAAAGAATGGAGAGCCCCACCAGCCCACGCAGCCAAGACTAGGAGATGGCACCTTGTCCTGTCCATGATAATCACATAGTGGAGAGGTTTGCAGATGGCAACATAGCGATCAAAGGCCATGACTGTGAGGATAAAGACCTCAATACTCCCAAAGAAGTGCACAGCAAAAACCTGTAACATACAATTACCATAAGAGATGGTTTTTGTTCCCCTTAGTAAGTCACCAATGAATTTGGGTGTGACGGTAGAGGTGTAGCAGATGTCCATAGAGGATAAGTGGCTGAGGAAGTAGTACATGGGTTGGTGAAAAAGAGGGCTGCATCGAATGGAGACAAGGATCAGAAGGTTTCCTGCCAACAAGGCAACATAACAGAATAAGAAGAGCACACAGCAAAATATTTGCATGTTCTGGTCATATGAAAGTCCTAAAAGTATGAATTCTGAGATGTTTCTCTGCTTCTCCATATACTTGAGTTTTCTCTATGTTACAAACAAATGAGTTATATATCTGAAGGAAATAAACAGAAATTTGGTTTAAACTTAACATTATGAACACAATGATATACAATTTACAAAAACTAGATTGTCGTGAATAATCATTCTGGATTTCTTTCATCAGGCTGTTTTATTTTGTTTTAATTCTATAGAAGTATTGAGGAATAATTTTATAATGGGAATAATGGGAAAAATCATGTATGTTACTCAGTTTTACTGATAATAATTTCTAAATATTTAAAAGAAGATGTGGTCCATATACATGATGGAGTATTATGCCTCTATCAGAAAGGATGAATACCCAACTTTTGTAACAACATGGACAGGACTGGAAGAGATTCTCCTGAGTGAAATAAGTCAAGCAGAGAGAGTCAATTATCATATGGTTTCACTTATTTGTGGAGCATAACAAATAGCATGGAGGACAAGGGGAGATGGAGAGGAGAAGGGAGTTGGGGGAAATTGGAAGGGGAGGTGAATCATGAGAAACTATGGTCTCTAAAAAACAATCTGAGGGGTTTGAAGTGGCGGAGGGGGAGGTTGGGGTACCAGGGTATTATAGAGGGCACAGATTGCATGGAGCACTGGGTGTGGTGAAAAAATAATGAATACTGTTATGCCAAAAATAAATAAAAAATAAATTAAAAAAATACTTGATAGAATTCATAGTGAAGGTATCTGGGCCTAGGTCTTTCTTTTTTGAGAAGTTTTCAATTACTATTTGAATTTCTTTCTATAGGCTTATTCATGTTTAAAATACTAAATATCAATAGTTTATAACTCTCAGTGTGTCTATTTTATGTAACTTGTCTAATAATTATTTGACAGTTTATAATATCCCCTTAATTTATATATGTTTATAAAAAATAAAAAAATTTAAAATAAAGATTACTCCTGTTTTGAAAAGAAATAAATGATGTTTTAAAATTAAAACCCATTCATTATTATAAATTATATTATTTAGGTAAAAAAAGAGGATTTTTAAAAATTGTCCCAAGTCAAAAAATGTTTTGCTGCCTATATCTTAAATCTGTGTGGCTAACACATGAGGTCAGCTTTCCTATTTTCACCATTTTCTGTTCAAATTCCGTGGATTATCTGGCAGGGAATCCTTGAGAAATGGACATATATCAGCCTGAATAGCTAATGGTTAATTTGTATATAGCACCCTCTTTTTTTGCTATGTGACCAAATATTGCAAATGGGTCACACTAAACCAATGAATTCATTGTTATTTTTTTTTTTAAGTGAAGAACAGTGGAAAAGTATATGGAAAATAATGATGAGCTACAGAGTATTCAGCAGTTAATCTTAGCTAAAGACTATTGAAAAGCTTTATGGAGATTGAATTCATTGACCTATTCCTACTCATTGCAAGTGATGCTGAAACTTTGTTAATAAGGTGGAAATATCGTTAATTTTAATAATTTATTGACCTAAAACAATTTGGTTTTAAAAGAATTCTTATACAAGAAAACTGCAAACAGCATAAAAGCAGAATTCATGGGACTCATCCGAATCTTTGATTTTAAAAAGAAGAAACTCAGAACAAGAGATCTAAGGATTTTTTCAAGATGGGGAAATTATACACTGTGAATTATGAGACACAAAAATCCTGATTTCCCCCTCAATTTTGGATGAATTTTATGGGAGAGAGCTGAGAGGAATGATGATGAGTGTCATGAAGAAAACATGAAAAGTCTCTTCTGAGCCCTCCTCTGAGTAGAAAATTACATGCAAGACAAGATGATGAATGGACACCCATTCTGTCTTCCTGAATATTTATGGAAATAAAGATATATGGACTATTTAACATTAATGTTGTCTGGAATTTTCTCATCCTAAAACATTTCAAATAATTTTCCTTCAGTTTTACCAACATGTAAATAGCTTAAATAAAGATTCTTCCTTGTTTCTATACCATCATTGGCCTTGAATCCACAATAGTGCTACTTATCCTTCTCACCCTGTAACCTGAGGGGTCAATTACACATGATCGGGGCAGGGAGCAGATGTAAATGGGAAAAAGAAAAGAATTCTTGTCATAGAAATAAGATTTTGATGGGAAAGATAGCATGGACCCCTCTTAGGTAGAAACTGAAGTCACAGTTGACTCATAAAAACATCAGGCAACCACTGAACCAGTGGTTAGAAGAGCACAGCACAGGAAGAGGGAGAAACATTGAGGTGTCTAAAGGAAACTGACCAATGCCATCCTTGAGTGAATTCCTTCATCTCTCTAAACTTCATTTTAATCCTTTTACAATGAAGATATCCTTACAAAATTCAGAATTTTAATGAGGAATACATGAGGTAATATGAAAAAGCCAGAGATGTGTGTGCTTTAAAACTGTAATTTTCCTTTTATAGTCTTTACTTTCTGAGTGATTCCTTTAGGACCACAGACTGTCATGCATGTACACACCCACAATCAATGGGGAAATGAAGGAAATAAGAACATTCATAACAGGGATTTAACAAATGTGATCATGGGAAACTCCAATTTAAAATCTGTTACAGAAACTCTTTTAATATCATCAATAATTGGTTATCTTAGCATGTTTTTAACACTGATCACTAATCTAATAATTTCTTCTCTAAAAAAGGCACTCAAATGATTACTTATTTTTTGCATTATTGAATAAAATTATGTGTATCTTTTGGATTATGCTGTTCATAAAAGAGTAGAAGCTCTCTTTATATATAATTGAAACACTTGGAAGCTAAAGACCACCCTGCTTAAGAATGTTTGTGGAACATAATCAATAACATGGAGGATATGGGGAGAAAAAGAGGAGAAGGGAGTTGAGGGAACCTGGAGGGGGAGATGAACCATGAGAGACTGTGGACTCTGAAAAACAATCTGAGGGTTTTGAAGGAGTGGGAGGTGGGAAGTTGGGTGAACCCAGTGGTGGGTATCATGGAGGGCACGTATTGCATGGAGCACTGGTTGTGGTGCATAAACAATGAATTCAGGTACACTGAAAATAAATTAAAACAATAAAAAATTTTAAAAAAAGAATGTTTAGATCAACCAGAAAATCAAAGAAGAACTTAAAGAATTCATGAAAACCAATGAGAATGAAGACACTTTGGTCCAAAACCTATGGGATATGGCAAAGGTGTTTTAAGGGGGAAATACCTAGGCATCCAAGCCTCACTCAGAAAAAAATGCAAAAATCCGGTATACACCAGCTCTCTTTTCACCTTAAGCAACTGGTAAATCAACAATGAATTAAGCCAACCCCACACACAGAAAGGGAAATAATCAAGATTTGAACAGAGGTCAATGAGATAGAAACTAGAGATACAGTAGAACACATCAATGAAACCAGAAGCTGTTTTTTTGAAGGAATCAATAAGATCGATAAACCACTGGCCAAATGAAGAAAAAAGAGAGAGGACCCAAATTAATAAAATTATGAATGGAAAGGGAGAGATCACAACTAACATCAAGGAAATAGAAACAATCATCAGAAATTATTATCAATACTTACATGCCAATAAGTTAAGCAATCTAGAAGAAATGAATGCATACCTGGAAAACTATAAACTTCCAAAACTGAAATAGGGAGAAACTGAAAACCTGAATAGACCAATATCTAGTAACAAGATTGAAGCAGTGATCAAAAATCTCCCAAAAAACAAGATGCCACAACCTAGAAGCTTTTACATGTAGATAGAAGTTTCTACCACAATTTCAAACTTTCAGTGTAACAGAATATTCATGCATCAGAAAGTAAAAACACTTAGTGTAACAGAATGTAGGATTCTCAGGTAAAACTAGTCTATTTTAAGATGCAGATGTTTTGAAATAGGAGAAAGTCTACATTATTGTACATATTCAAGCTTAAACTAGCCTGTTTCAAAATAGTTATATGGAAGACTGCCTGTATTCAAGATCTGTGGTCACAGTGAAATTCAGTACCAACTTAAATATGGTTTATCTATCTCTACTATTTTGCTCTCCCCAAAAGGGAATTGTGTTTATAAATAATGTGCCATTAGTCTAAAGTATGGTAAAACACTTCTGTAGTAATTAAATTGTCATATGCTGCAAAAGAAGTTATAAGCTTTAGAATGAAATTACATAGAATACATATAAAGAACACACAAGCAGCCTAGCACATGTGTGGTGGGACCCTTCCCAAACCAAGGTGACAAGGGTAATTCACTAACCATAAGGTCTGAGTGGCTGTCTGGTTAGATTTGGGGCTGCATCAGGAAGCATTCCGTCTGCACATACTCACTCTGCCAGTTCGTGTCTAGTACCAAAACCTGGAGTCAAATGCAGAGAGGTACAATCCCAGAATTCAAACACACCCAGATGAATTCTCTGCAAATATTTTGACAATCTCAACACATCCTAAGCCTTCTACAGGTTATAAGGTTAGTGGCCTTCCAATATTCACTAAGTCTTAGTGATGCAAGAAGTGGATCTTCATCCCTCAGGGAAGTCACCTGGGAATTTCAAAAGTTGATTTAGCTTCTTAATAATGGTTCAGAAGAGGGACACCTGGGTGGTTTAGTCAGTTAAGCCTCTACCTTCAGCTCAGGTCATGATCTCAGGGTCCTGGGATTGAGTCCCATATGGGGCTCTCTGCTCAGCAGGGAATCTGCTTCCCCCCCTTACCCTCTGCCCATCCCCACTGCTTATGCTCACTTGCTCTCTCTCTCAAGTAAAGAAAATAAGATATTAAATAATAATAATAATAATAGTTCAGAAGAAAAAGTGAGAAAAGCATTTTTATATTCCTACAAATGCTTACACAGTTTTGAGTTCATTGGAAAGATCCATTTATATTATGCCTATCATTGACTCAGAGGAACAGAATAATACTTAATTGGTAATGATAGGAATTAATAGGTCTGTGAAATATTTCTGTAATTATTTTCCCAAAGGCATTTCTAGACAGGCCATGGTCCAAGTGTTGCAAATTCACCAACAACAGTAATGTGCTTGATGATCTTGGGTATAAACTTTCCACATTTGCCTAACTGGAAAAAAAAATGACTCTTTTTTCCCTAAAGGTGAAAAGGCTGTAGTGTGACTGTCATGTGCTCTTCCAGCTTTGGAATAGGAAGGAAATTGTAGCCTAGAGTAGTATCAGGTTTGGGTTCAGGAACTCTAAGATGAAGCAGTAGAGAAAACACAAAAGATGGCCACATAGAGTCCTTTTTTCTTTCTTTCTTTTCTTTTTCTTTTTTTTTTTTTTGAAATTTTCAAGATCTTTGGTGTGCATGGTAGGTAGATAAATAATATCAATGACTTGTGATACCATAATTAGAATGACCTCATTATTGATTAATGGCCTGTTGGAAAATGGGAGACAAGAAAAGAAAGGAATAAAGAACTCTCTCTCATTATGTGGGAGAGAGGAAAAGCAAAAATTATAAGGGAAAATCAGAAGAAGGAAACAAAGTAGAGCAAAGCTTTTTTTTTTTTAATTTTTATCTATTACATTAAAAAATACAACATATTCAGGAACTTAAAAAATGTAATCGCTCTATTCGATTACTTAGAAGCAATTATTTATGTATATTTTACAGATGTATCTGGTCAATATTTAGTGTTTTTCAGAGAGGATGATATATATTCTGCTTTATTGTGTCTCCACAATAAAACTGACAATATAATGAAATATAATGAAAGATATATTGTTGTTTACAGTGGTTTACCCTCACACAGTACTTTCCAGTCTTCTTTTAAATTTTAAATTCAATTAGCCATGGTATAGTACATCATTAGTTCTTGATGTAATGTTCAATGATTCATTAGTTGAATATAACACCCAGTGCTCATCACATCATTTGCCTTCTTAACGTGTTTCCCATCTAATTTGTTCTCTGCTCACTGACTATTCACAGGTGATTTAGACTCAGCCTCATCTGCCTGATGATAAGCTGACCACAGTGATATGAGACCCACAGGTGGAGAGGGCTTTGTGTCTTTGCTCAGCTGAGCGATGTCATAGACTAAAGATAACAACATAAGAAACAAACAAGACAACAAAGGTAACTAAGATGACCGTATCTGAATTGGCAACCACAAGGACACCAGTGATGTAGGTATCAGTACAGGCAACTTTCGGTAGAGGGAAGATATCACAAAAGTAGTGATCAATTTCATTAGGACCACAAAAGGGTAACTGGATTGCCATCAATAATTGAGGAAACGAATGGAGAGCCCCACCAGCCCAAGCAGCCAAGACTAGGAGATGGCACCTTGTCCTATCCATGATAATCACATAGTAGAAAGGCAACAATCAAAGTCCATGACTATGAGAATAAAGACCTCGATACTCCCAAAGAAGTGCATGGCAAATAGTTGTAACATGTAATTATCATAGGAGATGGATTTTGTCTCCCTTGGTAGGTCACCAATGAATTTGGGTGTGACAGTAGAGGTATAACAGATATCCATAGAGGATAAGTGGTTGAGAGAATAGTAAATGGGTTGGTGAAAAAGAGGGCTGCATCGAATGGAGACAAGGAACAGAAGGTTTCCTGCCAACAAGGCAACATAATAGAATAAGAAGAGGGGATATAATATTAATCAGCCATTGAATTGTACCAATGTAATGGAAAGTTAGCAAAATGTGAAGAGAGAAATACACCTATTAAGTCAATGTACTTATCCATTAAAATTTAATTTATATATAAACTTATTTTAATTAAAATTTAATTTATATATAGATAGATATAAATCCATGTGTGTGTGTATATATGAGCTTTTTAAATTTGAAAGTCATGTTTGTTCAGTATATGTTGGTTGGATTTTTACTTACCAGGTGATGATCTCATTAGAAAAATTTCATTATCTCTGTGTAAACTCTGAGTAAATGGTGGCATCTGGTGTTTTCAATAGAGTCAAAATAAATGCTTAATTTTGTTACAGAAGATTAATGAATTACACCATTAAAGCAGTCATGTAAGTCCTGGTTCTGGGACTTTTCCTTATATCCCTTATAAAGAAAAGCTTTCTCTCTTGATTTTTGAAAATAAAAGGAAATAAAATCATCATTAGCATTTATTTTGAAAAACGCTTTTGTTTGTTTTCTACCCAAAAGTTGTATATTCATTGGTTTTAGTGTTGGAAATATATACAAGTGTTCTTTTTAATTTCCAGGCGTCATTTAAAGTACATGACCAGGGAGAATATAACCCCAAACCTCCCTCTCACTCTTTCTAAGGGATGAGACATTTCCCAAAAGAAAAGTTGGCCAATGTACAGCCACACAAGGCTTAGTTCCTTTCCACTTCTTAAAAACATAGCTACGCCATGGTTAATAACTTTTATCGTCTGAGGAGTTGGAGCACAAACAAAGAGTTCACTTCTCTTAAATACTGATAGGTCATAAATCATGTGCTTCCTGTTGAAACAGATTCTGAGGAACAATACAGAAAAATGTCTCAGCAGAGGTTAAACTAGAAAATGCCAAAGATGCCTAAGGCCAGCTTTTGAAGTCTGTTTTAGCACAGAATAAATTAATCGAAGAGTGGGTGGCAAACTTCTGTGTGAGACTTCATACCCCATTGGCCCTACTTCTTTCTCCAGCCCCCACATCGGCAACCGGTTTCACAGACTTAACTCTGAGAGTGGTGTAAATTTATACACTCCCTCCTACAAACACCGCAGTGAGGATTTTGTTCAATAAAATGAAGAAAATTTTCCCCTAAAAGAAATAAGATGTTTTTGTAATCCAGGCAAACCAATTACAAAGAGATATACAGTGGTAAACATGGTTAAAATAGCTAGATGGGGCACATAAATGAGGGAAGCTTGAGTAGCACATGATAATACCCTGGAACAGAATGGGCTATTCAAGGTGAATTGTGTTACATGTGGAATTTTTTCAATAAATACAGTACAGTACTACATTTTCACTTCCTTATGAGTTTCCTACTAACTAGTTTATTTTGTTATAAAAATCCAGTATATAACACATATATCATGCACAACGTACAAAATATGTGTTAATCAACTGCTCATGTTATTGGTAGGGCTTCCAGTGAACAGTAGACGATTAGTAATGAGGTTTGGAGCAGGGCTCAAAAGTTATACATGCCCCTAATACCCACATTGTTCAAGGATCACCTGCAGATTATAAAAGGTACAACTGAGAGACTTTCTGACCTGAGTAAACAATATGAACAAAGACTTGAGGCAGACTGAGAATGTCTGAAAATGATGCGTCGGTTATGATCAGGACCAGATAAGGACAGAATGCGGACTCATTTGGGAGAGAAGTGAGGAATTTGGTTGTTACTAGGGCAACCACAGTCTAAATAGCATTGGAAACCATAGAGCTAGTTATTCCTCTATGCAGGAAAAATAAAAAATTGTTATATGGAAAAATACGTAAGTTAGTAATTTGAGAGAAAACTCTTATAATGCTTGTCTATAAATATGTTGACCTTATTTTTGAAAGAACACTTTTTTTTTCTATTTTCCACACAAAAAAATGTAATGATTTTCCACAAACAACATTGATGTGTTGGGATTTACAATGACTGTGGACCCTGAATGGTGCGTGGGCAAGACACGGTTTTAAGGATTGTGAAGTGACTTCCTTCTGTTGGTGGCATCAATAAGCTAACATAAAGGATAAGGTAGTTACTACTTTGTCTACACAACTTCATGTAGACGATGAGGATGAGAGCTTTTCTACTGCAGTTCAGTTTCCAGAAGCCTAAACACAGACCCTGATGAAAATGAAGTCATGGGTTTGAACATAGACATGGGAGTACTGTAAAAGGAACAGAAAACACAGCCGCTGTGGTCTCTTATGGCAACAACAGAAACACACACACACACACAAAAGAAAGAAACAAATCCAAGATGATGAGGTTTAGGGTTGAATCTGAGAATTTTGAGAAGCCAAGTGCCATGAAGCCTCTGCACAAACAGAATCCCCTTCTCCATATTTCTAGAGAACAGATTCTCATGGTCTGGGGATGATATAATAGCATCACCCGAGTTATTTCCTTGCAAAACCATGCTTATTTTCTTAGGTCTGATAGGCTCAAGAAATTTTGATAAAATTCCTGCAAAACTATCTCCTTCCTCTCAGTCAACTCCTGTTGCTCTATAGGAAATTCGCTGAAGAGGAAATATATGATTGTATCTGTTTATATTTAGTTCTTTCTGGCACCAACTGAAATAGAATGTGGTAGCATTAAAGCCCCAAATACGAAAGGACTAAAAAGGATGGGGCTTAAGGAAACTCTTGTTAACAACCCTGGTAGGGGTATTAAGGAGGACATGTATTGCGTGGAGCACTGGGTGTGGTACATAAACAATGAGTCTTGGTTCACTGAGAGAAAAAAAAAAAAGTTTTTAAGATGTTGATAGACGTACAGAAATTAAATGGATGTCAACTTCAGAGAAATATATATATATATATATATATATATCCATAATATTACATCAGAGCTATAACACTGCAGAAGTATTGAATCACTCACTAATAACTCTCACAAGATAAAAGTAAAAAAACCCTCAAGCTTATCGATATGACATTATAAAAATGTGGGCTTTATTTTTCAATTTATAACCACATATGCACTGGCCACGGTAAAATGCCTGTGGGAGATTTTCCCTCAGGTCCTTCTTGTGCTTTTAATTCAAGGTATTCCCACTAACACTTTCCTGAAAGCTTCTTTTGTATGGAAGATTCACAGGAGAGTCAGGGACATTCCACATGTGTTTGCTATATTAGAGCACAGGCACAGAAATTAAAATAAAAACAACACAGCCTGAGAATCACTCTGACATTCCAAAAAGATTCAAAATCTCACAGAAGTGAGCATCCTGATTACTATGTATGTATGTGTGCATGTGTATAATGTAATGTATGTTTATATATTAATGTATGTATATATACATAAGTATGTATGTTTAAATTGGGAGGAAATAACTAGGATATTTAACAATTTATTTTACATAAAAATCCGATCTTATTGAATCCTTATCTTTAAGTTTAAATTCTTCTGGAATAAATTTTCTTGTTGGTTATTTTCAAAAGAGGTCATTCAGGATATTCATGATAAAATCTTGATAATTTGAGAGCAAAGGGAAGGTTTAAAGCTTTTATTTATGAGAGGGTATTTAAGCAAAATGAGTAAAGTATGAGCTTCCAAATAACATTGAAAAGGTTTAGATACACACTGCCCCCTCATACTTGTGTAACCTTGGGTTCAAATTTCCTTATTTGCAAAACAGGGGCAATAGTACAACAATATACCTCATCAGGTCATAATGTAGACAAAATGGTTGCTAAATGAAAAGCATTTATTAAAATGCTTAAATATACTTAAATGCCTAAAATATATTATAATTTCCCATTCGGATTTTAAACATTTTAGTGTAAATGTGTCACATAACTGAGCCCATAAATTTCAATTTCACATTTTTCTTTATTATAGATTGATAAAGTTAATTGTATTTATTTGACAGAGAGAGACACAGCGAGAGAGGGGACACAAGCAGGGGGAGTGGGAGAAGGAGGAGCAGGCTGTCCACTGAGCAGGGAGGGAGCCCAGTATGGGGCTCAATCCCAGGACTCTGGGATCATGACCTGAGCCAAAGACAGATGCTTAAGAACTGAGCCACCCAGGTGCCCTGGATATAATAAATAGTTTTAAAAAGCCAGAAGGATCAGGACATCTGGGTGGCTCAGTCAGTTCAGGATCTGACTCTTACTTTCTATTCAAGTCACAATTTCAGGGCCTTGAAATCAAGCTCCAGGGCAGGCTCTGCATTTAGTGTGGAGTCTGCTTAAGATTCTCTTTCTCTTCTCCCTCTGCCCCTTCCCCTGCCTCTGCTTGCTTGTTCTCTCTCTCTCCCTCTCTCTAAAATAAATGAATGAATGAATGAATATTTTTAAAAAGCCAGAAAAATCATGTCAAATTGTCCTTGATGGATTTTTACACTAACCATAGATTCTCGTCTCCTCAGTCATAATTTCCATTTCCAAATAAGCTAATGAAACTTCTTTTCCTTTTAACCTGTAGTTAACCACGTTAGTGTGTATGCAAAGAATTCCTCATAAATTTTTCTCAAGTGATTTAAAATCTAAGGAGATGTTCTTGAGAGAAATTCTTTAAATAAAAAAAGTATGTAAAAAGGTGAACTCTATATTTACTACAAAACCCCTGTTCATACATATATACAGTGTGTGTGTGTATTTGTGTGTGTATGTAAGAGAGAGAGAGGGAGAGAAGAGAAATAGGATTTTTATTTAATGAATTAAATAATGACCAAAAAGAAAATGATTCAAATATGAACAGAGGATATTTATGCATAAAGCAACATTCCCAGAGAATTCTATGGTCACTGCTTTGCTACTTTGTAGAAAGTCATTTTTTTTTTTTCTATATGGGCTTATGTTTTCACAACTAATGTTCAGTAACTGTAAACTGAGCAATACTGGATCAAATGTTGAGAGATGTTTAGTCTTACTCAGGATTTGAACTTGTTATACAGTTTTGTTCTACAATTTTATTAAAAGTTGTCTGTAAGTTCATATATATCCTTTAACTTATCATAGTCTGCCACAGTTATCAAAACTGCTAAGTTTTGGGGTGCCTGGGTGGCTCAGTGGGTTAAGCCACTGCCTTCGGGTGAGGTCATGATCTCAGAGTCCTGGGATCGAGTCCCGCATCGGGCTCTCTGCTCAGCGGGGAGTCTGCTTCCTCCTCTCTCTCTGCCTGCCTCTCTGCCTACTTGTGATCTCTCTCTGTCAAATAAATAAATAAAATCTAATAAATAAATAAAAATAAATAACTTCCATGATGCCTGGGTGGTTCAGTGGGTTAAGCCTCTGCCTTCGGCTCAGGTCATGATCCCGGGGTCCTGGGATCAAGCCCTGCATGGGGCTCTCTGCTCAGCGGGGAGTCTGCTTCCTCCTCTCTCTCTGCCTGCCTCTCTGCCTACTTGTGATCTCTCTCTGTCAAATAAATAAATAAAATCTTAAAAAAAAAAAAACTTAGCAGTTTTTTTTAATTTTAATTTTAATTTTTTTTATTTTTTTATTTTTTTTAAGATTTTATTTATTTATTTGACATACAAAATCTTAAAAAAAAAACAGCAGTTTTTTTAATTTTAATTAATTTTTTTTATTTTTTTTATTTTTTTTAAGATTTTATTTATTTATTTGACATAGAGAGATCACAAGTAGGCAGAGAGGCAGGCAGAGAGAGAGGAGGAAGCAGACTCCCCGCTGAGCAGAGAGCCCGATGCGGGACTCGATCCCAGGACTCTGAGATCATGACCTGAGCCGAAGGCAGTGGCTTAACCCACTGAGCCACCCAGGCGCCCAAAACTGCTAAGTTTTGATAGTCTCAATTTATACATAAATAAATACATTGCTAAGCTTTGTTTTATTAATCCAGAACAAATTTATACTAACATCATTTTTTTTTCTTTGCATTCAATGTATGTCTAACATGAGTTCTTCAACTATCCCATTGTGGAAGAACATAAAATCCATAGGTAAAGCCAACAAACTGATGTAAGTACTGATAACTATCTTCTTATACAACAACTTGTTCTTTCCATTTTGGGAAGCACTCTTCTTCAAACTTAATTATATCAGAATGATAAGTGTCTATGGTTTAATTTCCTAAAGGAACTTTATTTATTTAGACCTTGAAACAGGACAGACAGATCCAGTATGATTGGTTCCAATATCAGCTGAAGAAAGAAGATCAGGGAGAATGAATTGCTCCATACTAACAAGAAAAAGGTAACAAGACATAGGAGCTTGGACGCTCACCTTCATGATCATTAGACTAGAAATCTGTCCATTACATCATACTGTTCCTTCAGTGGCACCATTAAAGTAATTCATTGACATTAAGTCTTTTAGGCAAATTATGTCCACTTTGGCACACATTTTTTTACAGGTAAAAGGTGATGGCTCAACATAGTCACTCTCTGCTCTGAGGTCTACTGCATCTAAGTGGCTATGCTGCTTAACTGCATGGTTAAACATGCAGGTCATTCTTGAATCACCTTGGGTTCTTCAATATGTCAGTAGAAGGTAACTACGTCTCCACAGTGCTTCAAGCATTTTAAACAGCAACCTCAAAATTTTGTCTTTAAAATGATTAGAAAAAAGGGAAAGTTTGTATATAATAATAAGCTGCTATAATAGACTGAGGAACTTATATTCAGATTCCAGATTTTGTCCCAGTTCCTTTTACCCTGCCTCCCCACGTTCTGAATCGTGACCAAACCTGTCAAAAAGAAGACTCACTGAAACTATTATCAACTAATTATAAATTAATCTCTGCTAAGATTCAGAGCCTTGGTTTTGTCCTTATTTCAAGAATATATCATAAGTTCTACTGGATATGGATATATGGAAAATTTTGTGTGATTGGGATATTATATATAAATTCCAAAATGTCCATTAACTGATGAATAGATAAAGAAGATGCGGCCTCTATGTACAGTGGAATATTAGTCATTAGAAATAATAAAATCTTGCCATTTGTAACAATGTGGATGAAGCTAGAGTGTATTATGGTAAGTGAAATAAGTCAGCCAGAAAAAGACAATTACCATATGATCTCACTCCTTTGTGGAATTTAAGAAACAAAACAGATGAACATAGGGGAAGGGAAAAAAAGAGAGAGAAGGAAGCAAGCCATAAGAGACTTCTTCCTACTGAGAACAAAATGAGGGCTGATGGAGGGAAGTTGGAGGGAGATGATCTAGATGGATGGGTAATTGGTATTAAGGAGCACACTAGTGATGAGCACTGAATGTTGTATGATAAGTAATGAATCACTAGATTCTGTACCTGAAACCAATTTTATAATATATGCCAATCAACTAGAGTTGGTGGGTATTATGGAGGCCATGTATTGCATGGAGCACTGGGTATGGTGCATAAACGATGAATTCTGGAACACTGAAAAGGAATTTAAAAGATTGAAATAAAAAGGAAATATGACAACCACATGCAACACACACAAATAAATGATATGTAGCATTGAGAAGGGATGGGACTTGTTTAAAGTCATATAGGTAGTTAATGGTAGGTAGAGATGGAGTAAGACCCTATCGTCTAAGATGGTGGAAAACAGCTGCAAGTCCATTGTTCAGTAGGTAATGTGGCATCAGTATTAATAGAATGGAAATAGCATCTGATACAGGTTCATATCTTAGGTTGCTACTTAATACCTTAATGATTTGGTGGAATTAACTGAAGCAATCTTTCAGTTTCCCCATATGTAAGGTGAGTATCTGAATAGTAACCATTGGGTTGCTATGAATTAACCATTTAGTATGAATTAACCCAATAGTAACCATTGGGTTGCTATGAATTAACTGCATGTAAAATGTTTATGATAGTTTCAGACATAAAACATGCTTTTATGAAATATAATTTGAAATATAATTGAAATATAATTTGAAATATTTTTTGATCTGAAAGGATTTTTTTTTTAATTTTATTTATTTGATAGATACCCAGCCAGAGAGGGAATACAAGCAGGGCAAGTGAGAGAGGGAGAAGCAGGCTTTCTACTGAGTGGGGAACTAGATGTGGGACTCAATCCCAGGACTCTGGGATCATGACTTAAGCTGAAGGCAGATGCATAATGACTGAGCCACCCAGGCACCCTCGATCTGAAAGGATTTTAAAGATTGTAACAAAGTCTCTATAATCTACATTTTTTTTTCAATATATAAATATTACACTTTAAAAAGCTATTGAAATGTCATGTTCTGTATTATTTCAGATAAATTAATTTTCTCTGGTGTCTCTGGAATTACCTCAACCTCATGGAATATCAGAACAATGTCACAGAATTTGTCTTCATGGGTCCATGGGGAAATAAGCAAATGGAGCTACTGTTCTTTTTCTTTTTCCTGCTTTGTTATTTGGTAATCTTAATGGGAAACTTCATCATCTTACTCACGATCACCTGCAGCCATCTAATTGTACAAACAATGTACTATTTTCTCTGTCACCTTTCCCTCATGGATCTCGGCTACACCTCCACGATGGTCCCCAGGCTAATCAGGGACTTGGTCACAGCAAGAAAAAACATTTCCTATAACAACTGTATGACCCAGCTTTTCACTGCCCACTTGCTGGCGGGTGTGGAGATATTCATCTTGGTGTCCATGGCTTTAGACCGCTACGTTGCCATTGTCAAGCCCCTGCACTACTTGGTCCTCATGAACCGGTGGAGGTGTAACATGTTGGTCTTCATGGCCTGGGGTGTGGGTTTTTGGCACTCTGTCACTCTACTGCTGGTGTACTGCATTTACCTTTCTGTGGTCCTAATCAGATCGATCACTACATATGTGATGTGAAGCCTCTCTTAAAACTGGTGTGCAAAGACATTCATGTTGTTAATATCTTAATGATTGCAAACTCAGGAATGGTGGTGGTTGCTGTCTTTCTCGTCCTGGTGGCTTCTTACATTCTCATATTATATAATCTTAGGACACATTCCTCTGTAGGGAGGCGCAAAGCTCTTTCAACCTGCAGCTCTCATGTAATGGTTGCATTTTATTCTTTGTGCCTTGTATCTATATTTATGTTCTACCTGCCGGGAGTGAGAACAAGGATAAGGAAGTCTCTGTGTTTTACACTGTTATTGCTCCCACGCTGAATCCTCTCATCTATACCCTGAGAAACATGGAGATGAAAATCACCATGGGGAAGGTGTGGTCTAAAATGGCACATTCAAAATTCCTGTAGGGGCACCAGAGTGGCTCACTTGGCTCAGGTCATGATCTCAGGGTTATGAGATCAAGCCCTGCATAGGACTTTCTACTCAGCAGGGAGTCTGCTACTCCCTCTGCCACTCCCCTTGCATGTACTCAGTGTGTCAAATAAAAAAATAAAATCTTTCATAGATTTGATGAGGTTCAGGAGTATTCCCTCTATCCCTATACTTTGAAGCGTTTTAATCAAGAACGGATGCTGGATTTTGTCAAATGCTTTTTCTGCATCACTTGAGAGGACCATGTGGTTCTTCTCTCTTCTCATATTAATTTGTTGTATCACATTGATTGATTTGCGAATGTTGAACCATCCTTGTAGCCCAGGGATGAATCCCACCTGATCATGGTCGATAATCTTTTTAAGGTGCTTTGGATCCTGTTGGCTAGGATCTTGTTGAGAATCTTAGCATCCATATTCATCAGTGATATTGGTCTAAAATTCTTCCTTATGGTAGGGTCTTAGCCTGGTTTGGGGATCAGGGTAATGTTGGCTTCATAAAAAGAGTCTGGAAGTTTTCCTTCTGCTTCAATTTTTTGAAACAGCTTCAGGAGAATAGGTGTTATTTCTTCTTTGAAGGTTTGGTAAAATTTCCCAAGCAATCCATCAGGTCCTGGGCTCTTGTTTTTTGTAGGTTTTTGATCACTGTTTCAATCTCATTATTAGATAGCGGTCTATTCAGGTTGTCGATTTCTTCCTGGTTCAATTTTGGGAGTTTATATTTTTCCAGGAATGCATCCATTTCATCTAGGTTGCTAAGCTTATTGGCATATAACTGTTGATAATAACTTCTGATGAAATTCAGGTAATGATGATTTTTATTTACTTTTTACATTGTGTTCCCAGAGCATTTATTATTTGAGATGTTGTAGAAAATATATAGCTTTCTTTGGGGAGTTGGACTAAGTGATCTCTAACATTTTAAGAAACAAAGAAGAAAGTTTCTGTAGTTCAGGTTGCAATCTGCATGCTAAAGTTTCCCACTAGTGGCAGATGTGGTTGAATGGGTTTGAGGAATGCTAGAAATGTCTTTCTAAAACGCATGCCTAATCATAGTACAGCCCTCTCCAAAAATATAGATGGAACCCTATTTTCCTTGAATAAAATCCAAACTTCTCTCTTGCTTATCAAAATTGGTCCTGGCCAAATTTGCTAATCTCAGAAGGCATTACATTGGTAGAAATTATGGTGTTACAATGACAGGTTGGGGGGTCAGGGAGAACTGGGTGATTCTGACTCAGGTACATTTTCATTATTTAGGTCTTGGCTATTTACTTTAATTATATATTCATTCTCATTTTTCTAATATCTATGAAATGTATAATATTGTACTTTATAAAGTTATAGCAGTACTTTGGCTAACACATGTGATGATTTTGCTAGGACATATGGCTACTGGAAACACGTTATATATCTTTCCTCTTTCTTTACCTTTTTTCGTTTTTTTTTTTTCCCCTTTGCTAGGATGCTTTCAACCAACTACCCCCAACTCCACATTCTTCAAACATACTCTAAAGTCTATCAGCTCTATGACTGTTTCTTCTAACTTTCCTGCTTATAATGCGATCCCCACTAACCGTTAGAGTTCATGTCTTAAATGTAGCTTACACTCCTGATATTTTCTTTCCCAAAAGTTTTTTTTCCAATTCACAGATAGACCAGACGCATTTCTGATTTTTCTCTGTTCTTTTGTTGTTATGAAACTGTACATTTACTCCATTTAAAATAATCCTCTGCCTCATATTAGTATTTTTTCTTATGTTTTCCTGGTTTGAGACAACTCTGTCAAAGATGCACTATATCTTTATTTTTCTTTTATCCATTTTAAAGCAATGAACCCACACAAATTAAGAAATAAACAATTAATGAATTAAAGTCTATTAATCTATCTTCTCTTTTTATTAACTTTATAGTTTATTCTCACATATCCAGATATTCCCCTTACATTAAGAATTAAAATGAATTAGTAATAAAATATGTAGTGTCAGAAAGGTTAAAAACTCAACATATATTTCATGTAGCTATTAGGGAATGAATGAAAAGTGGCAGACTCGCAGCCACCTATTGCTTTTTCTTTTACTTATTTTCTGCATTTGGAGGTGCTACTAGTTTATTTTTCATTTATCTCTTGTATTTTGAATCACATAATCCAGTCAGTTCTGTGTTTTGGTTCCCATTTGGGAAGACGTTTCTCTCTGCCAAAGCACTTGCCTTTTTTTTTTTTTTTTTTTTTTAGCAGAATGATTGTATTGTCTCCACACACAGTTTTCTCAATTAAATTACTTCTGCCCCACAACCAAGAGAAGTCTAGGTAAAACCATAAATGAGATAGTGCTTGTCTTTCATGTCAGAAAAGTTTCTTTTGGCATTTCTGATCTTAAAACTTTTTACAAATCTAGCTAATTATTTTTTTTTTTTCTCCTTCATGGGTCTATGAAAACCTATGGAATATGAAGGGAAAACATTCTGCCTATTTCATAGGAAATTAAGTCTGTTTAGTATAGTTTGGTTTGACCTGGTTTAACCTATTAATTTTCCAAAAAATATTTGGATTATTTTAAAACTATAGAATCACAATACTTGGTCCTTGTATGTGTGATCATTTTTGTCTTTGTGGTATGTGGGGTTTTGAGGGTTTTCAGGATGGGTCAAAGGAAATACTCTACCCATCAGAAACAATGCTACACAACAAATCCAAAATCTTTTTCTGATTTGTTTTCTTTTCCCAAGAATCTGTAAGATTTTTTTGGCAAAAAAATAAAAATATTATATAGTAAGCCCACCAAAAATATATTGAACCTGTATAAGTTATCCACTTGTAAGCTGTTCTCACTTTCCAGCCTATAGAACAATACCTAATATCTTCAAAAATACTTGAAATCTCAGTTTTGGAAGTAAGCTCATACAACCCATAAAACAAATGGTTTTAGAAGGGAATTAGAAAAGAAGAAAAATATAACAAAATCGATTCTCAGAAGAGGAGTTAATATGAACTGAGAAAAATGCGGGATTGAGGTGATAAATGAGGTACTTGTACACATCTTTAAGGTGTATCCTGATATGTTTGTGTGTGTTATTGGTAGACTTATGACCAACTATTTCTGTGTATTGACACAAGGTCTGAATGAAGCTTGGTTAAAAGCACGCATTATGTTGAAATGGACAACCAGTAAAACAAGGAGTTCTGATATCCATCATTCTGAAGTTCTAGAATCTCTTATTTCCTCAGGGTTGCTACACTTTCCAAGTTGGAGGCAAGTAGTAAATATATAAAAACCAACTCCTTTCACTCATAGAAGGCACACAGTTCTTTTCCTTATTCTCATTTAGTAGCTCTATGGGCAAATCTTTTTAACTTCTAGATGACTGTATTCTTATTGGAACCAGAGAACTAACATTACTTAACTCATAGGATGCGCTATTGTGAGATGAAATGATACAATAAACTTAAAACACAAAATAATGTCTTGATAAATTTATCATTATTATTATTATTTTGCATCTATAAGATTCTATAAAAAATTGATCTCCTTAAGTTTAACATGTATAAAGGAAAGTTTTTAAAATATTTTATTTATTTAGTTAGCAGAGAGATCACAAGTAGGCAGAGAGGCAGGCAAAGAGAGAGGGGGAAGCAGGCTCTGCACTGAACAGGGAGCCCTACATGGGGCTCGATCCCAGGACCCTGAGATCATGACCTGAGCCGAAGGCAGAGGCCAAACCCACTGAGCCACCCAGGTGTCCCAAGGAAATTTTTTATATATCGATTTATGTATGATGGAAAATCTGTTCCCTGAACGTCACTGTGTTACTTTTCTGGCTGAACCAAATAACCTGTACAAATGAACTTACATAGGGTCAGGACAAATGGTAAACAGAATTTCTGGGCATTGAGTGCTGATATCTCCTCAAATTCTATTATAGTCTCACTTACTGATATAACATTTTTACCCTAACACGTGTATTAAGAATGGATTATTTATTCTTTTATCTTTCCTTTTCTTCTGTCCTCCATTTCTCAGCCATCTATTTCATCACTGTTAGTCTCTAGCAATAAATAACTCAGGTTCCAGTCTTGATGGTGGGTCACTATTCTATTGTTCTATCTACTCTACCCATAAAGGTTACTTGAGATAATGATGCATATTGAACTGTATTGCATGTGTTTGTTTCTTTTGTATATTCTCATTTCAGAATTTTCTGAGGCTTATATAAAAGAAAATTTCCAAAATGGAGCAAGCAAGCCTTCTTAGGACAGTTTTTTTTTTTTTTAATAGGATCAGGAGTTCATAAGTGAGAAATCATTTATGCATGGCCCCATTAGAGAACCCATGAAGATTTCTGAAACTTTCAGAGAACTGCAAGCCCCAGCCTGGACTTAACTTCCTCCTTGCCATGACAACTGAATCATTGCATCCTTCACTTATAAAGGAGCTCCAAACGCTCATTTGCATGTTACCCCAACCAATCCAATTAACCCTAATTCCAATCTCTGTTTTACATAGAGGGCCTGAATGAGAATTAGACTCAAAGCCTTTCACCTGTATAACTCTGCTTCTCTTTGATTTCCTGGAAACACAATTTAGGTTTCTACCTGAACCTGTATCTCTCAAACAGTCATTTTAATTGCCCAAATAAATGTATGTTTTCAGTGAAGTAATTCTAAACCAGCACTACCCTAATGCTATTCCATGTTGTATTATTTTATTTATTTATTTATTTATTTATTTTAAGTTTTTATAAACATATATTTTTATCCCCAGGGGTACAGGTCTGTGAATCACCAGGTTTACACACTTCACAGCACTCACCAAATCACACACCCTCCCCAATGTCCATAATCCCACCCCCTTCTCCCAAACCCCCTCCCCCCAGCAACCCTCAGTTTGTTTTGTGAGATTAAGAGTCACTTATGGTTTGTCTCGCTCCCAATTCCATCTTGTTTCATTGATTCTTATTCTACCCACTTAAGCCCCCATGTTGCATCACCACTTCCTCAAATCAGGGAGATCATATGATAGTTGTCTTTCTCTGCTTGACTTATTTCGCTAAGCATGCTGTATTATTTTAATTCAGAAAGCAAGATGAGTGCAAGTCAGGCAGAGTTTCTGAATTGCTCTTTCTGACTAGAGCATTATGGAGCCTCCTGAGAAAGTGCTTGACACAAGCCGACACAAACATGAAAAGTAAAGTTAGATCTAGAAATTGCCCACAGGCACCCGAGTCAATACCATGGAGAGCAACACAAAGGCATTTGATGAAGATCTGTTCAGAAATGCCTCTGGGAATATAATTTCTTAGAGTTTCAAAGACCTATTAATTCTTGTGTTGTCATATGTTATATTCTGCTCTTCTGAATCAACTTTCGTCCAGCATTGGTATAAAATAAGTGACTCCTAGGAGTTAAAATGTATATCTGTTTTCGTAAGAATTTCAAAATACTTAATTTTTTCCTTCCTTTCTTCCTTTTCTTTTTCTTTTTCTTTCTTTCTCTCTCTGTCTCTCTCTTTCTTAAAATCCACTTCTTACATCCCTGATGGTTCAATGGATATTTAAGTTCTACTCCCCTTGCAAATATGTAAAGTGTTCTAAGATATGTTGAAATTTTCAAATTAATTTTTGAGAATTAACCTAAAATATGCTTGAATATTTGGTTTGTAAATCTCTGCATTTTATTTTATCTTTAGATACCGGAGAAGAATCAGCAGAGTGAGTACCTCAGGAGGGAGCTCCTCTGATTTCACCTAAAGGCAATCTTACAGCCACTGAGATCTAATGATCCATGAATTAACCATGCCACTTTCAATCGAGAATGCTCCACCAACTGTGCTTTGGGGTGGTTATATGCTATTTAAATTTATTCCACTTAATTCCATCCTTAAACCATATTTTCTCTAGCAGCATAAGATAATGTGATTACACAAAATAATTTCATGAACTATAGTCTTATTGTGCATTATTCATGAGCAGAATTCCACTTGAGAACAAAAACAATTGAGTTGAACTTAATGAAATTTTTAAGTTTCAGTGAAATGTATTGAGTCTCTTTTTGGTGCTTTTATATTTTCCATTATATTCTTAGGAAGGAATAACCCAATTTATGATTGCATGTCCCAATGATGAGTAATTTTCTAACATTCAAAAAACTTGTCATTCTAAAATGGACTAGATTTATCTGATTGAATTAGTGGAACTATCATGAGCCATATTCTGATATCATTAGGAGACAATCTGAACTTATGGTGGAAACTCTAACTATAAGAGCAATTATTATCTAAATAGCATAATTAATACATAATGAAGAATATTTATACAATGCAACCAAAGAAATAAAATTATAATTTGATTTTATTTTTATGGTGCAGGGAAATTACAGGCCAGTGATTAGTATTAAAAAGTCCCCAACAACAAACAATTTTATAGATTAATTTTTACTTCTTTTTACTAACAGATTGCTCCAAACTGAAATTTATCATGGTCAACCCCATTAATATATATTGTGACATTTTGATTTTTTGTTTTGTTTAGATTTTTTCCATGTTGACTTGGTGACAGATGTGTACATGGCAATCTCAGAGACTGTTAACTTGAAAAAGGAAAAGGAAGCTAATATGTGGCTTTGAACTATGTACAACACTGGGGCATTTCACATTATTTTTTATATTCTTCAATATAGTCTGAATTATGTAATAATTTATGGATTCTATAAATGTGGACAATGAAGCTTTAAGCAGTTAGCGATAATCTCAACATTTATAAATGGTATGGAAAGGGAGAAAGTTAACTTTGTTTACTGAGTTCTTTTTAAATGTTATTGGTGTATGGGAAAGGAAGATGTTAAACAAGGTTAAAGTGAAAAATGGGTATTGTTTTTGCTTAAACTGGGTAACTAACTTCTCATAGAACATTGGCCAGATTATTCAGATTTTAAACTTTATACATCTATTTTAAATAACCATAATTAAAGGGGAAGAAAGCATATATAAAGACACATTTTACTTAATATCAAACCTCTGACCACTGAAAGTATTTAGGTGAATTGTTTTCCTTTTATATTTAGATTGTTACTGCTATCAAAAAACAACTTGAAGCAAAACAGTTCACCGTTCAGTTATTATACTTCATGTTTCTATGTCTTTATTGTTCCATGATTCCAACTAGAAAATACATAAATCTCTTCCTTTCATCACTTACAATTTCAATTACTTGACAAACTGAGAAAATATGGCCAAGGATATATTACATGTTTCAATCACAATAAATCTATCATGGACTGCACTCACATTCACTTTTACTCAAGCTAACAGCAGTAATTATAATAGCATTTCCCACTCAGATATCAGGATGAGAGTTTAAGAACTGCTATGGGTGAAACATTGGTGATAATCTAGAAAATGAGTCAGAATCCTACAAGAAGGCAGGCACATTGCTATAACCGATGAAAAATTATTTCAAAATTATTTGGAATCAAGAATGCTGGACCACATATTTATATTAACTGCAAAATATATCCCTTAAGATATTAATAAATGTAGATTAGGTGATCTGTAATCTGTTATCTTGTACACTTTTTTTTTTTTAATAATTGTGATGAGAATTCAAAATGTATCTTCTCACTGCTTGTCTGCAGGACACCCTATCTTGTACTGCCCACAAACATGGACTGAAGCTCTGGACTGAGTGGGAATGAAGATATCTCTCCTCCACATGATATTACATATTGATGCTAAATTACCTAGATTATCTTGATCTGCATCTCTTTTATTGGAAACGCAGGGTTTAGATATATAAGTCACGTCCACTTTAAGTTGTTTAACAATTAACTTTGAGTCCATTTGTTTTAGGCAAACACATCTCTCTGCAAAAAGTATGCCATCTCCGAAATTAGGAATCATCACTGGCTGTAAAAGGGTAAGGAGAAAATTGATCATGAATCATAAAAGTACTAACCTCTATTTAATTACCATTCACTTTTGAACAGTGTGAACTGATAATTATGTTTGCTTTGTTAAAAACAAGAAAGAGGCCAGGAAGCCTGATAGTAGTATGAAAGTCATACTAGAAACAGATGGACTTTTGTTCTTCATGAAATTAGAGTTGAATGATAAATTAAAACGGTATGAGTTTCTTATAATATACCTGTTCAAAAATGTTACACTAGTTACCTCTAAAATGATCTTAAAGTCATAGGTTTTGAGTTTTTGGTGGATTTGATAACATCTAAATACCTTTGCTGTAGTAGCATTCTGTGTTTTTAAAATATACACACAGGGTGGCCAGAAATGGTAGTTAAATCAGGTTACATAAAGGTGGAAGCTGTGCTGTAGTGTCTGCATCTCACTGAGTGACATTTAATTCTTAAATGTTGGCTAAAACAGCTCCCAGATTATATTCTGTCTATCCTAACCTCTGTCTCTATATATAAATAAAGTCTCAAGATTCTGTGAAAATGCAAATTTGTGAATCTTTGATCCTTTCATTGATGTAGCATCTAGTTGCTGAGTATTGGAACAAATCTCTCTTGGAACTACATTCTGTATCATCTTCTTTTGTTGAATTTTATTCACTAGGTCATGTATAAAATACTGAAGTTCTAAGGAAAAGTCATGAAATAAAAACAGTGTAACTGTACTTGGGAAATTTCTATCTTTGATTTTTCACTTGCCATCACAAATTTAGATTAAAACAATTTTTGTTTAGCTTGTAAAATGTACATAGGAGAAATGGAAAAATTTATTTTTAAATTTTTAAATAATTTTAACAATTTTAAATAATTTTAAAATGTTAAATAATTTTAACAATTTTACAAATTGAATCCAGTGACAGCTTTTAAAGTGCCTGATAATATTTTAGTTTAAAATGTGCAATTGATAGTTTGTCCACAGGGCAAGGAAGATAGTCCTTTATTTATTTATTTATTTATTATTTTTTTTTAAGAGAGGGAGAGAGATAGAGGTGGGAGCAGAGGCAGAGGGAGAGGGAGAGAATCTTAAGCAGCTCCACACCCAGCACAAAGCTTGTATCTGCCTAATACAGGGCTCTATCTCATGACCCTGAGATCATGACCTGAGCCAACATCAAGAGTTGGACATTTAACCAACTGAGGCATCCTGGCACCCCACAAACTGATATATTTTTAATAAATTTTCATTCCTCATGATACACTCCGAAATAAAACAGAATTTGTCCAGAACATCCTGAAAGAAAAAGTTTCACCTATGCATAAACATGTACATTTTAAAATGTGCAAATTTTTTAACTGTGTAAATTAGTTATTTTCTTATCAAATAAAACTAATAATAATAAAATTATTTCAACCTAACATTTGATTATTCCAACATCATAAACAGTAATGCTGAAATTTACATCATTTTTCCTGTTATAGAATTATTTACAATAGATTTGTAAAATAAGAGAAATAAAAAAGAAACATAAATCTAGGGCTCAGGAATATATAATATGTACTCGATGATATCAATTTGCTTTTGGTAAATTTTATGGTATTGTTACCATGCTGCTAATTTTTTTATGCAGATTTCTATTTTTCTTTCCAGATATTTAACCCATAATTGGGATGAGAATTCAAAATGTATCTTCTCACTGCTGGTCTGCAGGATACCCCATCATCTTGGACTGCTCACAAGCATGTGCTGAAGCTCTCTGGACTGAGTGGGAATGAAGAGATCTGTCCTCCACATGATTATTACATATTGATGCTAAATTACCTAGATTATCTTGATCTGCATCTCTTTTATTGGAAACCCGGGGTTTGGATATTTAAGTGACGTCCACTTAAGTTGTTTATCTACCAATTAATTTTGAGTCAATTTGTTTTAGGCAAACACATCTCTCTGTAAACAGTATACCATCTCCTAAATTAGGAATCAGCACTGGCTGTAATAAGGTAAGGAAAAAATTGATCGCAGAATCATAAAATTATTAACATCTATTTAAGTAGCATTCACTATTGAACACAGTGAACTGATAATTGAGTTTGCTTTATTAAAAACAAGAGAGAGGTTAGGAAGCCTGACAGAGGTATCAAAGTCATAGTAGAAATAGATAGACTCTTTTTCTTCTTGATGAAATTAAAGTTGAATGATAAATTAAATGAGTTTCTTATAGTATATATTATTCAAAAATGCTAAATCAGTTACCTAAAATGATCTTAGAATCATGGGTTTTAGTTTTTGGTGGATTTGAAGACTTCTAAATACCTTTGCTATAGTAGCATTCTGTGTTTTAAAATATTCACCCAGGGTGGCCAGAAATGGTAGTTACATCAGGTTAGATAAAGAGAAAAGCTGTGCTGTAGTGTCTGCATCTCACGGAGTGACATTTAATTCCTCAGTGTTGGTTAAAAGAGCTCCCAGAGTATATTCTGTCTATCCAACCCTCTTTCTCTGTATATAAATAAAGTCTCAAGATTCTGTGAAAGATGCAAAATTGTGAATCTTTGATCCATTCACTGATGTAAAATCTAGTTGCTGAGTGTTGAAACAACTCTCTCTTTGAGGTACATTCTTTATCATATTCTTTGTTGAATTTTATTCCCTAGATCATGAATAAAATACTGAAGTTCCTAGGAAAAGTCATGAAATATAAATAGTGTAAATATAATTCTTTACATATTTCATTTTTCACTTGCAATCACAAATTTAGATTAATTTAAACAAATTTTATTTAGCTTGTAAAATGTAAATAGGAGAAATGAAAAAACTGGTTCTTTATTTTTTTACAAATTGAATCGCTTTTAATGTGCCTGATAGTATTTTAGTATTTTTTCTTATTTTTATTTTTTTTAAGATTTTCTTTATTTATTTGACAGAGTGAGATCACAAGTATACAGAGAGGCAGGCAGAGAGAGACAGGAGGAAGCAGTCTCCCCGCCAAGCAGAGAGCCCAATTCAGGACTCGATCCCATTACCCTGAGATCATGACCTGAGCCGAAGGCAGAGGCTTAACCCACTGAGCCACCCAAGTGCCCCGGTATTTTAGTTTAAAATATGCTATTGATAGTGTCTGTCCAAAGGCAAGGAAGATAATCTTATTTATTTATTTATTTATTTATTTATTCATTCATTCAGAGAAGGAGAGATGGAGATAGAGAGATGTGTGGGCAGAGGCAGAGGAAGATGGAGAAAATCTTAAGCAGCTCCACACCCAGCACAAAGCTTGTGTCTGTCTAATACAAAGCTCTATCTCACGACCCTGAGATCATGACCTGAGCCAACATTAAGAGTTGGACACTTAACCAACTGAGGCACCCTGGCACTTCACAAACTGATATAATTTTAATAAATTTTCATTCCTGAGGATATATTCCCAAATAAAAGAGAATTTGTCCAGAACATCCTGAAAGAAAAAGAGTTTCACCTATGCATAAACATGTACATTTTAAAATGTGCAAATTTTTAACTATGTAAATTATAGTCCTTTAGTTATCTAATTAATACAACTAATAATAATAAAATTATTGCTTTAACATAAACCTAATATTTGATTATTCCATCATCATGGACGGTACTGTTGAAAATTACATCATTTTTCCTGTTATGGAATTATTTCCAAAAGATTTCTAAAATTAGAAAAATAAAAAAAGAAGCATAAATCTAGGTATCAGGAATAAATAATATGTACTCGATGATATCAATTTGCTTTTGGGTAAATTTGATAGTATCGTTGCCATGCTGCTAATTTTGTATGCAGATTCCTATTTTTCTTTTCAGATATTTAACCCCTCTGTTTACAATCTATGCCAGTCTGAAATACATGGAGAACCAGAGGAATGTCTCAGAATTCATTCTCTTGGGACTTTCGTATGACCAGAACATGCAAATATTTTGCTTTGTGCTCTTCTTATTCTGTTATGTTGTCCTGTTGGCAGGAAACCTTCTGATCCTTGTCTCCATTCAATGCAGTCCTCTTTTGCACCAACCCATGTACTACTTCCTCAGCCACTTATCCTCTATGGACATCTGCTATACCTCTACCATTGCACCTAAATTTATTGCTGACCTGCTAGTGGAAAGAAAAACCATCTCCTATGGTAGTTGCATGTTACAGGTCTTTATAATGCACTTCTTTGGAATGATTGAAGTTTTAATCCTTACAATCATGGCCTTTGATCGCTACACTGCCATCTGCAAACCTCTCCACTACCTGCTTATCATGAACAGGACAAGGTGCCATCTCCTAGTCTTGGCTGCGTGGGCTGGTGGGGCTGTCCACTCCTTTCCTCAATTTCTTATGGTAATCAGGTTGCCCTTCTGTGGTCCTAATGAGATTGATCACTACTTTTGTGATATTTTTCCTTTGCTAAAGGTGGCCTGTACCGATACCTACATCACTGGTGTCCTTATGGTTGTCAATTCAGGACTGGTTACCTTAGTGACATTTGCGGTTTTGTTTTTTTCTTATATTATTATATTATTCAGTTTAAGGCATCACTCAGCTGAAGGAAGACGCAAAGCCCTCTCTACCTGTGGGTCTCATATCACTGTGATAGCTTTATTTTTTGGGCCTTCAATCTTTGCCTACCTTCGACCTCCAACCACTTTCTCTGAAGATAAAATATTTGCTCTGTTTTACACCATCATTGCTCCTATGTTCAATCCCTTAATCTATACGCTGAGAAATACAGAGATGAAACAGGCCATGAGAAAAACGTGGTGTCAAACATCAGGGCTCAACATCTTTTTAACTAAACAAAGGGCCAGCTAGACGTGCACAGGAAAGAGAGGAAACCATCACAAAGTTTACTTGTTCAACTGGTATCATGTTTATGAGTGACGGAACTTAGGACTTAAGAGTTTAATAATAACTATTATTAATAATAACTTAATACTAACTAGATAGAAATATTAATTTAATTTAAATATTAATTTAATCTTATTTAAAAATAAGATTAAAACATAGTTAATTTTTTAGGCTTTGAGACGGTAAGAACAAGTGTACAGGCACAAAATCAGTTATATGTACAGTTAAGACAATGTTATATAAGTTGTGAACTGTGATGGAAAAAGAAAATTTTAATAATTTTGTATTAGAAAATTCAGGTTTGGTGGCTAGACCACATGAGAAAACATTCTGTATAGCAAAGGAGTTGTTAAAGTCCATGATTTTGGAGGCACCTGGGTGGCTCAATGAGTTAAAGCCTCTGCCTTCAGTTCAGGTCATGATCCCAGGGTTCTGGGATCGAGCCCCACATTGGGCTCTTTGCTCAGCAGGGAGCCTGCTTCCCCATCTCTCTCTCTCTGCCTGCCTCTCTGCCTACTTGTGATCTCTGTCAAATAAATAAAATCTTAAAAAAAAAACACAATTTTAAGACCAAGTTTTGTTCATGATAGCATCTTCACCTAAATGAACTCAACTTGTATTTAGAAATTAATCACAGATCAATAAGTTCGCATAATCAAATCTGACCTAAAGTGATTCTCTGACTTTATCTCTCTTGTCTTCATATTGTAAATAAAAATAAATTAGTAAAGATAATGTCAGTTACTCAAAGTATTTAAAATATACTCACTGCTCTTCTACATATTGATCCATTTTTTAAAAATCCATAAAGGAACTGAATCATAAAATGCCAGAAATTAGTAAGCAAGTCACTATTTATCAGATCCAGAGTCTTTCTTATGTACACAAGTAAAACATAAACTAAAGACAAATAAGAGCTCAAACTTCAATCAAAACACCCTGTGACACAAATCACGGAAATGAATGGAAACGGCAGATCATCCGGGCACCTGGGTGGCTAAGTTGGTTAAGCCTCTGCCTTTGGCTCAGGTCATGATCTCAGGGTTTTGGGATCAAGCCCCACATCAGTCTCTTGACTCAGTGGGGATTCTGCTTCCCACGCCCCCCCCCCACTTGTGATCTCTATCTGTCAAATAAGTAAATTTAAAAAAAAAAAGAAAAAGAAAAAGAAATAAAGAAATGGCAAATCATCTTAGTAAGTAACATGAAGAGGAGATGCATGAAAAATAATTCCTAGAAGAATCTGAAAAAATTTAATCCAATCTCAGCTTCATGTTTTGGTTCCCATTTGCCTGGACATTTCTCTCTGCCCAAACACTTGTGTTTTCTCAGCAGAATGATTGGATTGCTTCCAGAGTTTGATTGATTTTGGTATTCCTGCCCCAGTGCCAAGGCAAAATCCAAGAACACACATAGAGGCAGTAGTGTCTGTCTGGGGATGCCAGAATCCTCTTTGGATGTTTCAACTCTGAGAACTTTATATATATATAACTAATACTTTTTTTCTCTTTCTTTTCTTTTTTTCTTTTCTTTATTTTTAAAGCCATGAAAACCTCTGAAATACTAGGGGAAAGATTATGTCCATTTCACAGAATTTCCTCTGACTGGTTATTTATTCATAGTTCTGTTTGCTCTGGTTAAATGTAACTATATTTTCAAAAAGTATTTGGATTATTTTTAAGTGTAAAGATCTAACATGTATATGTATACCTTTGTGTGTATGTGATTGAATCTGTGTGTGGGGGGGAACTTGAGGGTCTCAAGGATAAGGAATAAGCACTGCAAAGAATGTTATGCAACAAAACCAAAAACCTTTTATCATTTATTTTTTCTCATGATCCACAATATTTTGAGAGAAAAGTTATAAACATATTATATAATAAGCCCACAAAAAATGTTCTGAACTAAGATTATTTATCTACTTGCCAGATGTTCTTTCTAGGTTTCATTTTCCAGCCTACTGTATATTTTTTTAAGTTTTTGTTTGTTTGTTTGTTTGTTTTTTATTTATTTGAGAGAGATGGAAAGAGAACACAAGCAGGAGGAAAGTTAAAGGGAGAAAGGGAAGCAGGCTGCCTGCTGAGCATGGTGCCTGACTTGGGGCTTGATCCCAGGACCCGAAGACAATGACCTGAGCCTAAGGCATACACTCCCAATCAAGCTATGTGGTGCCCCACAATGTCTTCTATCTTCAAAAATATCTGTCAGTTAAATACATAGAAGTATTTCATAGGATGTTTTGCTCTGTATGTGAGCATAGAATATTTCAGAAATATTTAAGGTTGCAAATGTGTAGTTTAAGAAATCTTAACCATTTCTACTGGGATTTATTCCTAATTTAAACATTGGGGAGGGTATGTGCTTTGGTGAGTGCTATGAAGTGTGTAAACCTGGTGATTCACAGACCTGTACCCCTGGGGATAAAAATATATGTTTATAAAAAATAAAAATTAAAAAAAAAAATATATATATATCATCACAAAAGGAAAAAAGATGGCGGGGAAGTAGGAGGAGGCACTGTTTCAACCTGTACGCTAAAGTGAGCTGATTACCTATCAAAGAACTCAGATCACCCATGAAATCAACCTGAGATTAGAATTATACACTTCTGCATCTCTACAGGGGCAGAAGATTCCAGTGGGCAGGAAAAGCAGAGTGGGAACACCGTACTGATACCAGAAGATAAAAAAAGGGAGAGGGAGCCACCAGAAGCGACCCATTGGATAGTAATATCCCAAAACGAAAGTGCCCTTTGTTTGGGGACCAACATTAACTTGGAGTCTGGTTGAAAGCACTCAAAAAGAGCAAAGAATTGTGGGGGGAAATTGTGGGAATCGGGGCGGTTATGGACAGGGGCTTAAGTCCCCTGACCCAAGACAGACACCGCTGGTGCTGAGCCAGAGAGAGTGAGGCAAAAAATCTACGTCTTAGTCCCTGAGCGGCCAGTGCCCCTGAGAGTGTCTGGGTGGCTGCTGCTGTGAGGGTGAGGGAGCTTTGCCAGCTTGCACAACTACAGCCTTTTGTACTCTCCGTGCACACCATGCCACTAGAGTCTGAGTCGCGTCCAACACCCTCCTGTGAGAGAGGTGGATGCAGGCACCAGCCAGGGGCTCAATTTCAGGACCCTGGGATCATGACATGGCTTAAGGCAGAGGCCTAACCCACTTAGCCACCCAGGTGCCCCTTATATTTCCATTCTTATAACATGAAACCCTTGTCAAAGTTGTCATACCAATAAACACAGAAGTGGAGATATTTTGGAAATAGCTTAAGTCTTAAATAATAACAAATACGCATGGGTTTTCCTATTAGTCCTAGTTTCTGACATGGGGTAATTCTATAATCTACGTCTTCAAATCTTCAGGCTGGATTTTGTGCAACAAAAATGAGAATGTCTGGTATCCAAAAAGTTCTTGTCACAAGAAGATAATTTTCAATTATGTGCAGTGATGGATGTTAGCTACACTTACTGCAGTGACTATTCTCAATACATTATGTCAAAGAAACTAATATAACATCATACATCATTTATATCTCAATTCAAAAAGACGATGTTCTCAACTTATTAAACATGAAAGCCATAGTAAGAAGTCTGAAGTCATTTCTGTGAAAGCTGTTGATTTATAGAATGCTGAAGTCTCACTAACTTGGAATGTATGTCTAGATTTGTGGCAAAAATGTCATTAACCTGGGTCAATATTATGTGTAAATAATTTTGATCATTAATAGTGTTCTGAAAGAGAAATTTAGAATATTAAGACAGCATGATAATGAAAACAAATGATATCCACTAATTAAAGAGCCCTTTAAAATGAATTTGTTGTGTAAATATCTGAACTTCTACTTCATTTTCAGAGACAGCTTTCTTTGATCCAGCTAGGTTATGAAACAGGTAGAACACGCCTGGGAGAAAAGGTTTACTCTCACAACAGTTTTGCTTCTTTGTGTATAACTGCTGAGACAATCTGCCCACTCCCTCTTTGCTCTAACAGCTCTGGTGAGTTTCACTGTCCTCATTATATTTTTCTGCTCTTTATACTTGTTTGTACAGTGCCCCCAGACTGACTGCAGCTCTTGCATTTTACTTACGTATTCTAAAATACTTTCAATGCTTTTACCATCTTCCTTTAAATAAAATCTTGCTATCTAACATCTCTATAAGGACATTTGCTGTGTTTCTTAAGCAACCATTCTTTGAATCCTATCAAGCATGCAAAAAAGGCCTTCCCACATTTTTCCCCCCTTTGGAAAATCTTTTTCAGATGTCTCTTTCCTTCCACTTACAAACTTTGATATATCTGCCCATGACATAGTATATAGTTTTAATCAATAAAATTTATTTTTTTAAGCAGCTTTAGGTTCACAGCAAAACTGAGCAGACAGTACAAAGATTTCTCATAATACCCCTGTCCCCACACACAGACAGCCTCTCCCACCAGAGTGATACATCCATTTCCATCAAAGGAAACTACACTCACATGTAATTATCTCCCCAAATATTCTTTTCATTAGGTTCACACTTGATGTAGCACATTTTATGGGTTTTGATATGCATAAGGACATGTATCTGTACTAACATACAGATGTGCTTCCTGCTCTAAAAATCCTCTGAACTCTGTTCATTCTACCCTCCACACTGGTCTTTGGCAAACACTGATATTGACCATGTCTCCATTGTTTTGCCTTTTCCAGGATTCATATTGTTGCAATCACATAATAGGTAGCCTTTTCAGATTGGCTTCTTACACTTAGTCATACACATTGAAGTTTCCTATGTATCATGTCATGCTTGATAGTTCATTTGGTTTTAGCTCTGAATAACACTGATTGACCAGAAAATCACAATTTATTTGTCTGTTCACCAATGGAGAGAACTCTTGGTTGTTTCTGACATTTGACAGTTATAAATAAAACAGCTATAAACATCCATATGCAATCAAAATATGCTTGGAAAATGACATATGGCTTGCTTTTAGTGTTAGACCATGTCTTAATCTGTCTTTTGCTGGGCTTTTGTTCCCACGTACTTATCAATTATTACTTTATCAATTTTATTTTTAAGTCCCTTAAGATTTGTGGAAAATGTTTCATATTCTGTTAGATAGGTGCAAAAACAAGCAATTATGATTTTAGCATCCTCAATTCTTGGTTCTTAGTCTCTCTTGACTCTTAGTCTCTCTACTTCTAATATGAATTCAGGAGAATTAATCACCAGGAGCCACTTTAAGAGAGGTTTGAAAGGAAAAAAAAAAAAAAGAAAAAATTAAGTTGGTTCTATACAGATTTTTTTATTGCACAGCTGATTTCTGAATGCCACTACTGGAACTACAAGTGAAAGTTTTATCATAAAGATGCTCATGATGATTGGTGTTATATGCAAGTGAGGAATTGTTGAACACTAATGAAAAACTAATTATTGCCCTGTATGTTGGCTAACGAAACATGATGATAAAAAATAAGTAAGAAAAATAAAGTCAAGATTTAATTTGAGGTTTAAACTTCATCACTAGTGCAGAATGTGTATCACCATGTGGACTTGCATATAAGTCCAGGATGTTTAATAGAATTATCATTAATTTTTTTTGCCTTGATAATTCACTGATCAGATAGTGTTGCCTTGTCTGCTTTGGACCAGAGAGATTTGGTTTATTGGTTTGTTTGTTTGCTTCCTGCAAATGACCTATCCATACCACTGAATACTCCATAAAATTAAGTTTTCAGTTAATTCTGGTATGGGGGAGTTAGGATTCATTTAGCTATTGCACTAAGTTTCTTTCTAGTACCATTTTCTTCCATGCATTCCATTCATGACAGTGATGGAATATAAAGACCTTGAAATATTTCTTACCTCACTTACTCACATGAAGTCCGTTTTTATATAAATGTGTTTAGTTATACATTTCTTCACTATTCTTAATATTTGAAAATAATGTTTGACACCAAACATTTCTCATGGCATTCTTCATCTCTGTATTTCCCAGCATATAGATTAAGGGATTGAACATCGGAGCAACGATAGTAAGAAACAGAGCAAATATTTTGTCCTCAGAGAAAGTGGTTGGAGGCCGAAGGTAGACAAAGATTGAAGGCCCAAAAAATAAGCTGACCACAGTGATATGAGACCCACAGGTAGTGAGGGCTTTGTGTCTTCCCTCAGCTGAATGATGTCTTAGACTAAATAAAATAATGACATAAGAAAACAAACAAGACAACAAAGGTAACTAAGGTGACCATACCTGAATTGGCAACCACAAGGATCCCAGTGATGTAGGTGTCAGTGCAGGCAACTTTCAGCAGAGGGAAGATATCACAAAAGTAGTGATTGATTTCATTAGGACCACAAAAGGGCAACTGGATTGCTATCAATAATTGAGGAAAAGAATGGAGAGCCCCACCAGCCCACGCAGCCAAGACTAGGAGATGGCACCTTGTCCTGTGCATGATAATCACATAGTGGAGAGGTTTGCAGATGGCAACATAGCGATCAAAGGCCATGACTGTGAGGATAAAGACCTCAATACTCCCAAAGAAGTGCACAGCAAAAACCTAGAACATGCAACTACCATAAGAGATGGTTTTTGTTCCCCTTAGTAAGTCACCAATGAATTTGGGTGTGACGGTAGAGGTGTAGCAGATGTCCATAGAGGATAAGTGGCTGTGGAAGTAGTACATGGGTTGGTGAAAAAGAGGGTTGCATCGAGTGGAGACAAGGATCAAAAGGTTTCCTGCCAACAGGGCAACATAACAGAATAAGAAGATCACACAGCAAAATATTTGCATGTTCTGGCCATACGAAAGTCCTAAAAGTATGAATTCTGATATATTTCTCTGCTTCTCTATACACTTGAGTTTGCTCTATGTTACGCACAAATGAGTTATGTATCTAAAGAAAATAAACAGAAATCTGGTAAAAACTTAACAGTATGAACACAATGGTATAAAATTCACGAAAAGTAAATTGTCATGAATATCACATTAATATCATCATTCTGGATTTCTTTCATCAAGCTGTTTTATTTTATTGTTTTAATTCTATAGAAGTATTGAGGAATAATTTCATAATGGGAATAATGGGAAATATGCTTGTTTGCTCCTCATTTACTGATAATGATTTCTAAATATTTAAATGTTTTGGAAATTAAAAACCATTCATTATTATGAATTATATTATTTAGATAAAAAAAAGAGGATTTTTAAAAATTGTCCCAAGTCAAAAAATGTTTTGCTGCCTATATCTTAAGTCTTGTGGCTAATACATGAGGTCAGCATTCCTATTTTCAACATTTTCTGATCAAATTCTGTGGATTATCTGGCAGTATCCTTGGGAAATGGAAATGTATAAGCTTGAAGAGCTAAATGCTAATTTGTATATAGCACCCTCTTTTGCTATGTGACCAAAGATTGTGAATGGATCATGCTAAACCCATGAATTCATGTTATATAAAAAAGTGAAGAATGGTTTAAAAGTATATGGAAAATAATGATGAGCTGCAGAGTATTCAGCAGTTACTCTTAGGTAAAGACTATTGAAAAGCTTTAGGGAGGTTGAGTTCATTGACCTATTCCTACTCATTGCAAGTGATGCTGAAGCTTTGTTAATAAGGTAGAAATAACGTTAATTTTCAGATACAGTTATTGACCCAAAACAATTTGGTTTAAAAAGAATTCTTATGCAAGAAAACTGCAAACAATTTAAAAGCAGAATTCACTTGACTACTCCAAAGCTTTGATTTTAAAAAGAGGAAACTCAGATCAAGAGATCTAAGGATTTTTTTTCAAGATGAGGATATTATACACTGTGAATGATGGGACACAGAAATCCTGATTTCCCCCTCAATTTTGAATGAATTTTATGGGAGAGAGCTGAGAGAGATGATGATGAGTGTCATGAAGAAAACATGAAAAGTTTATTCTGAGCCCTCCTCTGAGTAGAAAATTACATGCAAGATAAGATGATGGATGGACACCCATTCTGTCTTCCTGAATATTTATGGAAATAAAGATATATGGACTATTTAACATTATTGTTGTCTGGAATTTTCTCATCCTAAAACATTTTAAATAATTTTCCTTCAGTTTTACCAACATGTAAATAGATTAAATCAAGAAATAGGGAGAAAATGACAACCTGAATAGACCAATATCTAGTAACAAGATTGAAGCAGTGATTAAAAATCTCCCAAAAAATAAGAGCCCATGACCTAGAAGCTCTTACATGTAAATAGAATTTTCTATCACAATTTCAAACTTCAGTGTAACAAAATCGTCATGCATCAGAAAGTAAAAAACACTTAGTGTAACAGAATGCAGGATCCTCAGGTGAAACTAGTCTATTTTAGGATGGCAGATGTTCTGAAATAAAAGAAAGTCTTCATTTTTGTACATATTCAAGCTTAAACTACCCTGTTTCAAAATAATTATATGGAAGACTGTCTGTATTTAAGATCTGTGGTCACAGTGAAATTCAGTGCCAACTTAAATATGGTTTATCTATCTCTACTATTTTGCTCTTTCCAAAAGGGAATTGTGTTTATAAATAATGTGCCATTAGTCTAAAGTATGGTAAAACACTTCTATAGTAATCAAATTGTCATATGCTGCAAGAGAAGTTATATGCTTTAGAATGAAATTACATAGAATACATATAAAGAACACACAAGCAGCCTAGCACATGTGTGGTGGGACCCTTCCCAAACCAAGGTGACAAGGGTAATTCACTAACCATAAGGTCTGAGTGGCTGTCTGGTTAGTTTGGGGCTGCATCAGGAAGCATTCCGTCTGCACATACTCACTCTGCCAGTTTGTGTCTAGTACCAAAACCTGGAGTCAAATGCAGAGAGTTACAGTCCTGGAATTCAAACACATCCAGATGAATTCTCTGCAAATATGTTGACAATCTCAACACGTCCTAAACCTTCTTCAGGTTATAGGGTTAGTGGCCTTCCAATATTCACTAAGTCTTAGTGATGCAAAAAGACGATCTTCATCCCTCAGGGAAGTAGCCTAGGAATTTGAAAGTGAATTAAACTGCTTAATAATAGTTCAGAAGAAAAAGTAAGAAAAGCGATTTTATATTCCTACAAATGCTTACACAGTTTTGAGTTCCTAGGAAAGATCCATTTATTCTATGCCTATCATTGAACACAATTTGACTCAGAGGAACAGAATAAACTTAATTGGTAATGATAGGAATTAATAGGTCTGTGAAATTTTTCTGTAATTATATTCCCAAAGGCATTTGAGACAGATCATGGTCCAAGTGCTGCAAATCCACCATCAACAGTAATGTGCTTGATGATCTTGGGTATAAACTTTCTACATTTGCCTATCTGAAAAAAAAATAAAGTCTCTTTTTTCCTAAAGGTGAAAAGGCTATAGTGTGACTGCCATGTGCTCTTCCAGCTTTGGAATAGGAAGGAAATTGTATCTTATAGTAGTATCAGGTTTGGGTTCAGAAACTCTAAGATGAAGTAGTAGAGGGAACACAAAAGATGGCCAGGTGGAGTTCTTTTTTTTTTTTTCTTCCTTTCTTTCTTTTTCTTTCTTTTTTTTTTTTTTTTTTTTTTAATTCAAGATCTTTGGTGTGCATCTTCGGTAGATAAATAAAATCAATGACTTGTGATATCATAATTGGAATGACCTTATTATTGATAAATGGGCTGTTGGAAAATGGGAGACAAGAAAAGAAAGGAATAAAAAATTCTCATTATGTGGGAGAGAGGAAAAGCAAAAATTATATGGGAAAATCAGAAGAAGGAAGCAAAGTATAGCAAAGCCTTTTTAATTTTTTTTAATTTTCATCTTTTTAAAAATTTTTTTATTTATTTTCAGCATAACAGTATTCATTATTTTTGCACCACACGCCGTGCTCCATGCAATCTGTGCCCTCTATAATACCCACCACCTGGTACCCCAACCTCCCACCCCCTGCCCCTTCAAAACCCTCAGATTGTTTTTCAGAGTCTATAGTCTCTCATTGTTCACCTCCCCTTCCAATTTCCCCCAACGTCCTTCTCCTCTCTATCTCCCCATGTCCTCCATGCTATTTGTTATGCTCCACAAATAAGTGAAACCATGTGATAATTGACTCTCTCTCCTTGACTTATTTCACTCAGCATAATCTCTTCAAGTCCTGTCCATGTTACCACAAAAGTTGGGTATTCATCCTTTCTGATGGAGGCATCATACTCCATAGTGCATATGGACCACATCTTCCTTATCCATTTGTCCATTGAAGGGCATCTTGGTTCTTTCCACAGTTTGGCAACTGTAGCCATTGCTGCTATAAACCTTAGGGCACAGATGGCCCTTCTTTTCCCTACAACTGTATCTTTGGGGTAAATACCCAGTAGTGCAATGGCAGGGTCATAGGGAAGGTCTATTTTTAACTTCTTGAGGAATCTCCACACTGTTCTCCAAAGAGGCTGCAACCAACTTGCATTCCCACCAACAGTGTAAGAGGGTACCCCTTTCTCCACATCCTTTCCAACACATGTTGTTTCCTGTCTTGCTAATTTTGGCCATTCTAACTGGTGTAAGGTGATATCTCAATGTGGTTTTAATTTGAATCTCCCTGAGGGCTAGTGATGATGAACATTTTTTCATGTGTCTGATAGCCATTTGTATTATTTTTATCTTTTACATTTAAAAAAACAATTGATTCAAGGACTTAAAAAATTTAATCTCACTATTTGATTACTTAGAAACAATCACTATGTGTATCGTACAATGTGTCTGGTCAACATTTAGTGTTTATCATTGAGGATGGTATATATTCTGCTTTTATTTGTGTCTCCATAATAAAACTGACAATGTAATGAAAGATATATTGTTGTTTACAGTGGTTTACCCTCACACAGTACTTTCCAGTCTTCTTTTAAAATTTAAATTCAATTAGCCATGGTATAGTACATCATTAGTTCTTGATGTAATGTTCAATGATTCATTAGTTGAATATAACACCAGGTGCTCACCTCATCATGTGCCTTCTTAACATGTTTCCCATCCTGTTTGTTATCTGCTCACTGACTATTCACAGGTGATTTAGACTCAGCCTCATCTGCCTGATGATAAGCTACCACAGTGATACAAGACCCACAGGTGAAGAGGGCTTTGTGTCTTCACTAAGCTGAGTGATGTCATAGACTAAATATAATGACATAAGAAACAAACAAGACAACAAAGTTAACTAAGGTGATCATACCTGAATTGGCAACCACAAGGACACCAGTTATGTAAGTATCAGTTCACGCAACTCTCAGAAAAGGGAAGATATCACAAAAGTAGTGATTGATTTCATTAGGACCACAAAACAGCAATTGAATTGCCATCAATAATTGAGGAAAAGAATGGAGAGCCCCACCAGCCCAAGCAGCCAACACTAGGAGATGGCACCTTTTCCTGTCCATGATAATCACATAGTGGAGAGGCAACGTAGCAATCAAAGGCCATGACTATGAGAATAAAGACCTCGGTACTCCCAAAGAAATGCATGGCAAATAGTTGTGACATGTAATTACCATAGGAGATGGATTTTGTCTCTCCTAGTAGGTCACCAATGAATTTAGATGTGACAGTAGAGGTATAGCAGATGTCCATAGAGGATAAGTGGCTGTGGAAGTAGTACATGGCTTGGTGAAAAAGAGGACTCCATCAAATGGAGACAAGGATCAGTTTTCCTGCCAACAGTTCAATGTAACAGAAGAAGAGGGGATGTAATATTGATCAGTATTGAATTGTATCAATGTAATGGAAAGTTAGCAAAACTTGAAGAGAGAAATACACCTATGAAATCAACATACTTATGGATTAAAATTTAATTTATATATATAAACTTATTTTAGATAAAATTTAATTTATATATAGATATAAATGTGTATATATATACATATGTGTTTGTGTGTGTGTGTGTGTGTATAGAGAGAGAGAGAGAAGTTTTTTAAATTTGAAAGTCATGTTTAGAATATGTTGGTTGGATTTTTACTTACCAGGTGATCTCATTAGATAAATTTCATTATCTCTGAGTAAAAGGTGTTTTCAATAGAGTCAAAATAAATGCTTAATTTTGTTACAGAAGATTAATGAATTTCACCATGAAAGCAGCCCATGTAAGTCCTGGTTCTGGAACTTTCCTATTTCCTTTATAAAGAAAAGCTTTCTCTCTTGGTTTTTGAAAATAAAAGGAAATAAAATCATTAGCATTTATGGTGAAATGTAAGGGCCTACTTAATCAGAGGGAGCCAGTTTGTTGTTTATGCAGAAAACTTAGATTGACTCTGCCCCTCCCAGAGGAACTTACTTGCAAAGCCCAGATACAAGGGCAGGTCAGGCCAGGTAGAGACAGCCAATCAGCGGGCTATGCCATTATCTACTAGGATGAATTGTAATTCAATTGGCCGTCCATGTGTGACCTAACATGACTGTGCAGTTTTCTCTGTGTATTACAATCTCATTAGCCACCTGTGTATAGCTCGGCTAACCTACCTCTATAAAAGTTAGTCTGTGAGGCTGGGAAGGGTTGCCTCTTTGCAAGAGACGGCCCTGACCCGTCAGTTTGATTCTCGATGCTTGGCAGGAAATTAAGCTTTGATTGACCTTCCCTTTCTATCAGTCTCTCTCCATTTATTACAGACCCTAACAGAAAAATGCTTTTGTTTGTTTTCTCCCCAAAAGTTGTATATTCATTGGTTTTAGGTTGGAAATATATACACGTGTTCTCTCTAATTTCCGGGGGTCATTTAAAGTACATTACCTGGGAGAATATAACCCCAAACCTTCCTCTCACTCTCTGGGATGAGACATTTCCCAATAGAAAAGTTGGCCAATGTACAGCTAAACAAGGCTTAGTTCCTTTCCAGTCTTAAAAAAATAGCTACGCCATGGTTAATAACTTTTTATACTCTGAGGAGTTGGACACAAACTAAGAGTTCTCTTCTCTTCATTATTGATACTGGGTAAATCATGTGCTTCCTGTTGAAACAGATTCTGAGGAACAATACAGAAAAATGTCTCAGCAGAGGTTAAACTAGAAAATGCCAAAGACACCTCAGGCCAGCTTTTGAAGTCTGCTTTAGCACAGAATAAATGAATTGAACAGTGGGTGGCAAACTTCTGTGTGAGACTTCATACCCCAATGGCCCTACTTCCTCCAGCCCCCACATTGGCAACCAGTTTCACAGACTTAACTCTGAGAGTGGTGTAAATTTATACACTTCCTCCTACAGATACCACAATGAGGACTTTGTTCAAAAAAATGAAGAAAATGTTCCTCTAAAAGAAATAAGATGTATTTGTAATTCAGGGAAACCAATTACAAAGAGATATACAGTGGTAAACATGATTAAAATAGCAAGAAAGGGGCACATAACTGAGGGAAGCTTGAGTAGCACATGATAATACCATTGACCCTGGAACAGAATGGGCTATTCAAGGTGAATTGTGTTACATGTGGAATTTTTTCAATAAATACAGTACAGTACTATATTTACTCTTCTTTATGAGTTTCCTACTAACTAGTTTATTTTGTTATAAAAATGCAGTGTATAACACATATATCTTGCACAACATATAAAATATGTGTTAATCAACTGCTCATGTTATTGGTAGGACTTCCAGTCAACAGTAGATGATTAGTAGTTAAGTTTGGGGCAGAGCTCAAAAAATTATACATGCCACTAATCCCCACATTGTTCAAGGATCACCTGTAGATTATAAAAGGTACAACTGAGAGACTTTCTGACCTGAGTGAACAATATGAACAAAGACTTGAGGCAGACTGAGAATGTCTGAAAATGATGCATCGGTTACAATCGGGACCAGATAAGGACAGTATGCAGACTCATTTGGGAGAGAAGTGAGGAATTTGGTTGTTACTAGGGCAACCACAGTCTAAATAACATTGGAAACCATAGACCTGGTTATCCCTCTATGCAGGAAACAAAAAATTTGTTATATGGAAAAACATATGTTAGTAATTTGAGAAAAAAAAAACTCTTGTAATGTTTGTCTATAAAAATGTTGACCTTATGTTTGAAAGAACATTTTTTCCTATTTTCTACACAAAAAATTTACTGACTTTTCACAAACAACATTGATGTGCTGGGATTTACAATGACTGTGGAGCTTGAATGGTGTGTGGACAAGACACAGTTATAAGGATTGTGAAGCAACTGCCTTCTGTTGGTGGTGTCGGTAGGCTAACATAAAGGATGAGGTAGTTACTACTTGGTCTACACAACTTCAGGTAAACCATCAGAATGAGAGCTTTTCTGTTGCAGTTAGGTCTCCAGAAGCCCAAACACAGACCCTGATGAAAATAAGGTCATGGGTTTGATCATAGACATGGGAGTACTATAAAGGGAACTGAAAGCACAGCCTCTACAGTCTCTTATGTCAACAACAGAACCACAAAAAGAAAAAAAAAATTGAAACAAATCTAAGATGATGTGTTTTGGGGTTGAATCTGAGAATTTTGAGAAACCAATTGCCGTGAAGCCTCTCCACAAACAGAATCCCCTCCTCCATATTTCTAGAGAACAGATTCTCATGGCCTGGGGATAATATAATAACATGACCTGAGTTATTTTCTTGCAAAACCATGCTTATATTCTTAAGGTCTGATAGGCTTAATATAGTTTGATAAAATTCCTGCAAAATCATCTCGTTCCTCTCAGTCATCTTCTATTGCTTTAGAAGAAGTTGGCTGAAAAGGAAATATATGATTGTATCTGTTTATATTTAGTTCTTTCTGGCACCAACTGAAATGGAATGTTGTAATATTAAAAATCCAAATACAAAACCACTAAAAAAGATGGGGATTAAGGAAAATCTTGTTAACAAATCCTCAACCAGTGCATGGATTGTCTGCTTTGCACAGACCAAGAGATAACTAAAGCCTAGATCTATTTCAATTTGTGACAGTTGCTAAAGGTTTTACTTGTGTTTAGGGACTTTGTGTGGGTAGAAATTGTGACTAAATGGGTAGACCTTATAAGCAAAATATAAGTCATACAAATGCTCACTACATGTTGTACACTGTGGAGGAAATTCTCAGTGGTTGTAGATGAGATGAAATGTTTCGTGGATATCAGCCACCCTCTTTTCCCAGCTACCCAAGTTCTAATTTAGTCTAGGGCTAAAGCAGACATGGATGGGGCACCTGGGTGGCTCAGGAATTTAAGCATCTGACTCTTGGTTTCAGCTGAGGTCATGATCTCAGCATTGTGAGATTGAACCTGGCATTTGACTCCTCTGTCGGTACGGAGTCTGCTTGAAAGTCTCTTGCCCTCTCCCCCCGACCCTCGTCCTGCTTTCTCTAAAATAAATAACATAAAAAATCTTAACCAAAAAATAAAGTGGTCAAGGTGGTTTAGGAAGCTTCTCTATGAAGGCTATTGTTAGGGTTGAACAATATGAAATTTCCCTCTAAAATTTCATCTGGCTTCTGTGACTACCAAGTACCAAATGTTTGTAGTTATTATGACTGCAAGAGATAACCCCAAGTTTCATGTGTAAAACAACTAATTTACTATAAACTTGGGCTCAATGGATCAGGAATTTAGACATAGTGAGGATGGCTTGCCTATGCCACATGACATCTGAGGTCTCAACTGAGTAAACACAAGGACTGGGAATGCCCACTAGCTAGCAACTGAAGACATCTGGTGTCATCTTGACTTACATGTCTGGCAGTTGCCACTGGTTGTAGGCCCAGACATCAGATGAACTATTGGCCATACAATTCTAAGTCTGGCCTCTACACATGGTATCTCTATATGGACCAGTTAGGAAATATTGCTATGGCCTTGTTTGGAAGCTGTCACACCAGCATTGAATGCCCAACATATTCACTCCTCAGGAAGTCCACTCACTGCTGAGATAGCAAGTTGATTACACTGAAAACCTTCCATCATGGAGGAAACCAAATTTGTCTTCACTGAAATAGACACTTATTCTGGATATAGATTTATCTTTCCTGCTTATAATGCTTGTACCAGCAGCACAAAGCATTGACTTATGGAATGCCTTATTCACCATCATACTATTTCACTTTGGATTGATTCTGATCCAGTAATGTATTTCTTCCAGTAAAGATGCTTAGTAGTGGACATACACACTGAAATTCATAGATTCTACCACACATTCTGTTGAGTTCCTGAAATTTTATATATTGAATACCTAGATCCAAGTAACTCAGAAGGTGACTATTTAGAGATAGGGCCATTAAAGGGGCAATTAATTTACAATGAGGACTTTATGGTGGGCCCTAACCCAATGTGGTAGGCATCCTTATAAGAGAAAATTTGGACACACAGAAAAAACACCAGGAATGTGTGTTCACAGAGAAGACCATGTGAGGACATATGGAGAAGGCAGCCTTCTGTTAAGCCAAAGAGATAGACCTTTGAAGAAAGTAAATCTGTCAGTAGTTTAACCATGGTCTTTCAGACCCCAGAAGTTACAGAAAATATATTTTTTGTTGTTCAAGCCATCCTATCTATGGTATTATTTTATGGCAGCCTCAGGGAACTCATTTATACCCCATTTATCTAGGTAACTGATTAGATACAATGAAGAAATGGTTTACCGAACACACCGCCAATCAAGAAATAGCACCCTGAAAAGCTTGAGTTATATTTTCAAGGATGTGTTGACCAAGAGATGGTTATATTTCTCCCATAGCCACCATAAAGAGTTATAGAATCCTATGGAATTGAAGGATGTATTTGCAAGTGCCTCCTTTATTATTACACTAAAGTACTTTATATTTCTGTTCCTGTACCAAAAGTTTTCAGCTCATCTGGCCTTTAGGTTTTAGTTATAGATGTTTGGTTTCATGAGGGACCACAACAATTACTTTAATGAACTGGAAACTGAAGTTGCCACCTAGACACCATTTGGGGTCTTTATGCCTTTACTAAACCAAAAGATAAAAGGGGGTTGGAGGAATTGGTATTGATGATGAAATGACATCTGTTTGTTTGACACAATGGAACATGAATGATCACTATTTGGAACACAGCCCATCTCTTAAAATTTCTATAACTAATAGTAAACGTTACTTTAAAAAATGGCAGGACCATTAAAGATTCAGAATGTCAAGAATAAAAATTTGGCACACATTATTAGATAATGAACCCCAATAATGAAGGTTAACCTTAAATCAAAGGGAAGAGTGAGTAGGCAGTGCAAGGAAGAAAGGTATCAATGTTAACTTAAATCTAATGATCAATCATAGAAACAAGGACCCTTGTAGCAATGTAACAGTGTATTGAGTAATTTTAAAGCCTGTTCTTAATGTTACAGATCTTTCAGGAAGGATTATAACCTGAACTAAAAGAGAAACTTACACAAACTTAACTTTGTCCAAATGTTGAGAATATTAGGTTTCATTTCTGGAAGGGAGAGAGGGAGACTAGGCTCAAATATCATATAGAAGAGTGTTTATGAATGCTGAATAGCTCATGTACCTATTGCCCTCAGCTCAAAAACCTACCATATATGCTCTCCTCTGAGATCATGGAAGTAAAATCTACCTGTATTTCTAATCTACCAGATAGTTTCCTATTGTTTCTACCAACAGGATTCACACTGTAGTGATAATGGAGTCAAGAGAAGGGGAAAAAAAAACTTCATACATGTTCAAGATAAAAGTATCAAATTAAGGAGTACTTGGGACTGGCGTGTGAGGAGATTAGATCTGGTTCTAACCAGAATGAAATGAAAAAATAACTGAAAATTGTCCAATCATCAATAATAATATAATAACTTTGTGTGGTGACAGATGATAATTAGACTCATTGTGAAGATAATTTCAAAGTGTACAAAATATTGAATCACTGTGATGTATACCTGAAGTTGACAGGATGTCATATGTCAATAATACTTGAATAAAAAATACAAAAAAATCTTTAAAAATAATAAATTTATACAGTCAGTAGAGGTCTGAGGAAATGCTAAAGATTCTGTGCTCCAACCTGTGGTTGGCTTTTGCAATCATGATATACTCATGATATCATTTCTTCTTACTTCTAAGGCTCAAGATAGTATCCTAAAATGAAATTCTAGAATGTTCTTAATATAAGTTACTTCCCTTCCCCAAACAAATGATACCACATTTTCTTCACAGCATTCTTCATCTCCATGTTTCTCAGTGTATAGATCAGAGGGTTGAACATGGGGACAATGATGGTGTAGAAAAGAGCAAACACTTTGTCTTCGGGAAAAGTTGAAGGGGGCCGAATGTAAACGAAGAGAACAGGCACAAAGAACAGAACGACGACTGTGACATGGGAACTGCAAGTGGAAAGAGCTTTGGAGCGGCTCTCTGCAGGGTAAGCCCTAAGGGTGTATAATATCAAAAAATAGGACACCATCAAAATCACAAAAGTCATCAGAGCAATCAGTCCTGAATTAACAACGACCAAGAGACCAATTCTGTCTGTGTCCATGCAGGCCAGCTTCAGTAAAGGATACACGTCGAAGTAGTGATCTATCTCACTGGGGCCACAGAAGGGTAGGAAGATGGTGAGGAGGAACTGACTGGCAGAGTGGATTAAGGCCCCAGTACAGCAGGCTGTGATGATTGCGTGACACCTCTCTCTGCTCATGATGACGGTGTAGTGCAGGGGCTTACAGATGGCCACATAGCGGTCATAGGCCATCCCTGTGAGGATGAAGATCTCCACGCCTCCAAATAAATGTGTGGTAAAAAGCTGTGTCATGCAGTTGCTGTAGGAAATGGTCTTCCTTTCTGCCAGTAAATCAGCCATTAGTTTAGGTGTCACTGTTGAGGTGTAGCAAAGGTCGGAGAGTGAGAGGCAATTAAGGAAGAAATACATGGGTTGGTTCATTAGTGGACTGCATGTGATAGAAATTATTATAAGCAAGTTTCCCACCCAAATGGCAATGTAGCAAAATAAAAACAATACAAAGCAGAGGATTTCAATATTCTTGTTTTGAGAGAGTCCCAAGAGAATAAACACAGTGACGTTATTCTTAGTTTCCATGATCCAGTGCTCTAAAAATTCTTAACGGTCTCCTGAAAAGACATATTGCACAAGTCAGTGTCGGACATGTGCGTGGAGAATATAGATGATGACCCTGACATCATGAAATTCTATTTAATGGATATGATATGATATGATACATTTTTTTTTCTGGTTAGTCTCATGAAGATTTCCATAAGTCAATTTTTCAGGACATTATGTTCAATACTGACATTATGTTTTATAAATCAATTCAATCAGTAAATTTAAAAAAAATGTTTAAAAATTATTATTAGTTGCCAAATGTTTTTCAATTATAAAGGAATATACAGCAAAGTTCTCATAAAGGATATTTTTCTGGGTCCTTCCAAACACACATTTGTTAAAGAGGCAAGTATAAGTCATTAAAGTTGCTGTTAAATGATATAGAAGCAAATGTTAAGCTTGACAGTGGTCACTAGCATACTATGTACAAACAAAATAGTTTCAGGAGGAGGTAGAAAATGAAACTAAACATTTATACAATACAAACATATTTACAAAGTGGAAGATAAAAAGCCTCTGTAGGAGGCCTCTGAGTTTCAATAATTTTTTGATGGCTTGTTCATCTTTACTTACTGATTTAGGACAGTAAGATGCTGATCTTTTGTATGAAATGTTTATTTTTATATAGGATATCAATACAAATCCTATAATTAAATGAACCACAGAATAAAGAGAGAGTTAAAACTAAAATGATGAGGCACCTGGGTGGCTCAGTGGGTTAAGCCTCTGCCTTCAGCTCAGGTCATGGTCTCAGGGTCCTGGGATCTAATCCCCTATTGGGCTCTCTGTTCAGTGGGGAGCCTCCTCCTCTCTCCACCTCTGCCTTTCTCTCAGCCTACTTGTGCTCTCTTTCTCTCTGTCAGATCAAATCTTCACAAAAAAATAAAACTAAAAGGAAGAACTCAAGGAAGTTTACCTTTGTGGTTTTTCTCTGACTCAATGTAGCATAATTCACAAGTCAATTTCTTCCCATTGGTATGAATTATAGTATGAATTTCTATTCGATATTCATCCAAAGCATGTCTTTTGCCAAACCCTTAAAGAATATTGGCACTTCAGAATTCAAAGAAAAAATGTATAGGAAAATGTTTATATGAAGACAAACATTTGGGACCAAGCCTCCACTACTAATTATACCAGTGTGTGACTTTGGATACCAATTTTTTTTTTTTTAATTTAAATCATCTTCTTTGTAAAATAAAAAAATCTGACTGAACGTTGACACAAAATGGTTGAGAAACTGTAAAAAATGAAGAAATGACTCTTGCTTTATTGACCATAAGAGTATAAGTGCTAGAATTACCAAATCAGTGAGGCTATCAATAATGAAGTCTAGTAAATATGACTCCTTGTAGAAAATAAAATTTTAATGCCATAATTTTTTTTTTTTTGCCATAAAATTATTTTGAGCAGGAAGGTAACTTTGAGATCGGCACTAACCTAATCTCCTAGTTCCAAATAGAAGGGATTCTAATAGAAAGTATGTAGAAAATACAGGGACACCTGGCTGGCTTAGTGGAGGGAGAAACTCTTAAATCATAATATTGTAAGTTTGAGCCCCATTTAGGGTCTAGAGATTACTTAAAGAGAATCAATTAAAAAAAAAGGAAAGAAAATATTGAAAATTTCCTGATAAAGTATACATAGATCACCTAACTAGTATTTAACAAAACAGAATTTGAAATTAGAGTTTTCTGAATCTAGAGCCTGAGTCCATACCTGGAACAGAAGAAATTTAATGTTAAAGTCCCCTTTCCTCCAATTACCTAATTATTGCATGCAAAACCAGACAACCTCCAAAATCGTGATCCTTAAACTATTTCAGCCATTCTAATCTTGATATGCAGATGACAAAATGAGATAATAAATTATGGCAAACTATCTTAGTCTAAAAAATGCAGAAAATATTCAAACAAAACTGCAATCTCGATCTGTTCCTCTCTCCTGCATATGTAGCCCAATTACAAAGAGTAAGAATAGAGAATAAAAATCTCTGTTACTTTAGAGAATGCAATTTATTCTTAGAGAATACAATGCTCTGAATGTTGTCATGTCCTTGGATATGCTTCTCCAGCCACAAATAGCTCCTCTGTAAGAGCAGTGGTTAGAAGAAAGAGGTCATCATTTACTCCCTGCTGTAGTTCTCCCCTCACTGTAGGAACTTGTGTTCACTTGTCCTAGAGGCCCCTTCTTAAAAAAGGTAAATCTAGTCTTGAAAATTTATATGTTTCAGTTAAGATTTTGCTTAAACTTTGGGCTTTCTGCTATTGTCAAAATTTTGAAAAACCTTGATCATAATGAACATAATAAATTCGGGGTTTCCCATGAATCATCATATGGCCTCATTTCATTACTTTACTACACTATCAGTAGGTTTAATAATTTGTATATAAGCTTGCAATTTGAGCATCCCACATGCATAACATAAACATTTTAAATTCTCCCAATAATTCTGAGAAGTATTTCTAATTAGCTCACTTATAAAAAGTAACCTACCCATAGAGAAAATAAGTAATTAGCCCAAACCCATAGACATAATTAATAGAGTCTGGCAATCTGAAACAACAATTCTCATTTAGTAATATACTTAGCAAAACATTATGTGCTTACCATACTTACTGATGCTTAGTGTATACTCAATAGGTATTGTATACTCTAATGACTTAAAAGAGTACGTCACTGACCCCAATATTTCCATATTTAACTTATGTCAAACTAAACCCAATATAGTCTTAAGTTTTGTTATCCTAAATTCCCAAAGGAGAGAAAGAAAGTCTTATATTCTGTCTTCAAATACTGAGTGTTTGCACAAATTTCTTTTTAATTTCTTTTTAGCGTAACAGTATTCATTGTATTTGCACCGCACCCAGTGCTCCATGCAATCAGTGCCCCCCTTAATACCCACAACCTGGTTCCCCCAAACTACCAACCCCCGCCCCTTCAAAACCCTCAGATTGTTTTTCGAAGTCCATAGTCCCCCAATACCCTTCTCCTCTCTAACTCCCCTTGTCCTCCATGCCATTTGTTATGCTCCACAAATAAGTGAAACCATATGATAATTGACTCTCTCTGCTTGACTTATTTCACTCAGCATAATATCTTCCAGTCCCGTTCATGTTGCTACACAAATTTAGCTTTCAGTTCTCGCCAGGTATCCGTGATCTGTACAATCTTTGGCATGTACTGTTTTTTTTCTCAGATCATCACATTGGCAATGGATAACTACATCATTGGTGGGTACATCTATCTCCTGAGACTGTTGTGAGATAAAATGTGGAAGTCACCCAGTACATTGTAGGGACTTCATAAATATTTCTAATTATTTTACCTTTGTTCTGTATCTTGTCAAATACAGGTTACCGATTATTTAACCAATAGTCAGCAAATGTTTGTAAATAATTAAAAGAAATAGCTTCAATGATTTTAAATGATCTGTAAATAAAATACTCCATACTTGAAATTATTGTCCTAAGGCTTATTCCCAGAAACAAGGGCAGGCAACAAAATTAACAGAGATAAGATAAATAGAGACAAGTTTTGAGTTATTTTCAACTGATTTTTTTGGTGAGCTGTGTAGGGTCTTAGGTTAACTTAATTCTTGAATTCTTGGAGCTTCTTTGTTTGTTTGTTTGTTTATTTGTTTTGCGGAAGGAGATATCAATAATCATGAGAGGGTTAGTGCAGGGAGTATATTTGTCCTTTCAATTTGGGCTTTATCACTTTCCTAGCAACCTGTGAATCACTTTTTCTTAATGCTTTTTCAGCTTCCCCACTCCCCCAAAAGTTCTAAAAATGTTTTGGGTTTCTTTTTAATTTGAAATTTCATATCTAACTATCACTTATCTAAGCATGTTATCTAAGCAAATTTCTTATCTAAGCATTTCTTATCTAAGCATCACTCCCCATTGTTGTCTGCCTGTATCTTAGACTGTTGTATGGCACTTTCAATGGGCAGCACTTTGAATTTATCATCCCCTCAACCTCAAAACAAGCTAGTCTATAAAATTCAGAGAAGATGCCTGTATTCAACTTTAACTGAAAGTCAGTCAGCTAGCTGTACAATGGAGGCAAAATATACTTAGTGGATCTCACACAGTCAGGCAGGATAATGGGAAGGGAAGAGAAATAATTCACCTCATGTTCTTTCACTTTTTGTGGATCCATTCCTACTTCTTCCTTCTGGTGTCCCCCCTTTCTTCACTGAAATTCTGCGAAGCAGGCTCACTGAAAGCAGGCTCCCCATGGACCAGGGCTTGATACTGTCCAGAGCATTTCATGTCAGCTTCTTGAATTCACATGTCACTCAGTGCAACTCATCAGCCATTCACAGAAAGAAAGCTGGTATTATTTTAAAGACAACTGACATCACTCAACCAACATTCCCACAATGAGTCATATATTCAGAGCGAGGGTTGGAAGTCAAATGGAATAATTTTATATCCAAAGGAATCAAATCACAATCTATATTTTTATCATTAAAATTACCCCTAGAGATGCCCAAGCCCACATGATTAATTAATACTTTATAGAGAGTGCATTATAAATTACTTTCTCTTATCCTAGAGCACTATTCTTTCCAAGAAGTTTGGGTTTACCTTCCCAAATAGAAGTTCACCAGGTTGATTTCCTTTAGATCTAAGTTGACAAAGTGCAGCTAGGATCGAATCCGGATTATAAACAGTGTGCAAGCCACAATTAATATTGCATGCCATTTAGGAATTTGTCATTAGAAATTCCTCCAGGAATTTCCTCCAGGGCGCCGGGGACCATATTCTCCTGCACTTAAGGAATTCTGCGATGAAAACAAACTTGAGGTCCTAATCCTTTCTCTGATCTCCATAAACTGACAGAAGTTTAGACATCCTTGGCCCTCATGGTAACTAATGGTCTTCATCTCTGCTCAAAAACTGTCTTTAAGAGAATGACAATGAGTTATAGAGTACTTCTAAGTATATAGGAAAATTATAAACTAATAGAGCTTAGTATTATTTTTGGTTTAGAGAAAAATAAAGATTTATTTTTAGAGAAATACTGAAAAAGAGTAGGAGCAGGGATAGGGGCAGAGGGAGAGGGAGAGAAACCTCAAGCAGGCTCCCCACTGACCAGGGCTTGATCTCAGGACCGGGAGATCAGGAGCTGAGTAGAAATCAAGAGTTGGACGCTTAAGGGACTAAATCACTGAAGTGCCCCTGATTTAGAACATTTTTTAAAAGTTACTTGAAAAAGAAAATTTGCATTTGACAAAATCTGCATTTGAAAATCTTTAAATGAGCGTTTGCTGGGTGTCATACACTAAGTACTCCTGTTTAATCTTCACAAAGACTCACTTTGTTCTTATTTGAGCCACAACAAAACTCTGTAACAGCTAAGATAAATACTTGACTAAAGTCACTAGGCACAGAGGAGATTGCAGATCAATATCAAGAGAATAGTTAGTCCTTAGGAAGTTGAACAGTGAGGACAAGATGGTTGACTCTGGAGATGATGGTAGTGTTCTAATTTTTTATTCATATGGAGATTACAGGGGTTTTTCCTGCCCAGTTCTCTACCCCAACCCCAGCGCTCTTCTCTCTCTCTCTCTCTCTCTATGTGTCTCTGTGTATTCTATTTCATAAGTTAAATATGAGAAAATACATAGCAAGACAACTCTAAAAACATATTCAAGGCAATAGCAACCCAGGGATAGAGTGTGAAGTTGGATTTGCCTTCAGAGAATTAACTTGAAAGCAAGTCTAGGTGTTTCATTTTGGTCCAGTCTATTCCCACTCTCCTAAGGAGATCTGGTTTTTTGTTTGTTTGTTTTGTTTTGTTTAACCTTATTGAGGAATCATTGACAAATATATTGTATATATTCGAGGTAAACAGTATGATGATTTTATATGCATATACATTGTGGAATAATTACAAATACATTATTACCATCATTTTATATAGTTCACTACTATTTGTGTGTGTGGCAAGAAAGCTTAAAATGATCCACTCTCATCAGCTTTGAAGTAGACAAAACTGTATTATAAACTGTTATCACCATATTGTGGTTACGTCCTCAGAACTGACTCTGCTCCTAACTCAAAGTTTCTACCGTTTGACCTAGATCGCCCCACTGAAACGTGATTTAACACATTCACATTCTAACACTTTATTCAAAGAAAACTTCCCCAGTCTAGGTCATGTTTTCACCATTATTCTTATTCTCAGCCCAGAACTTCTGTGGGATGCCCAATGAGCTCCCAGTCCTCTCCAAACCACGCCATCATCTCCAGGCTCTGCTCTGCAGCCCCTACCCCTGAATCTTTCTAGCTTTACTTCCTCACCAAGGAAGAGCATTTGCTCCCATCAACTCACCGTCCTCCAACCTGGAGGTGTCATTACAAAAGTCTTACAAAAGTCTTAACAGTTATGGTAGCACTTAAGAAGTGGCTATGACTTAGAAATGATGAATGAGTTAATAGTCTCTCATAAGGCACAGCAGGAAGAAAGCTGTTGAAAGAAGACTATGCTCTTGATAAAGGCTATTGTGATGTATTGTAAAAAGTTTAGCTGGGTTTATTCACGCAATATGTTTTCGATACATTAAGTTTGGATAGAATCTGGGAGACTCCAAAGGTAATTAAATGTGCATTTGCTAACTGCCTATCTTGTATAGTTAATCCTAGATTTTAGCAGTCTGGGAGAATTTATTATAAATTATGTTTTTCTAAATAAAATAGTATCTTTTCTGTGGGTTCCTTTCTTCTATAAGATGGGTGAGAAGAGAGCATCGTGAAGACAGCACCGTTGAGAAAAGAATATGGAAATAGTCATAGGACTTCTGTTGTAGATGGTTAATGTCTTAAGTAATAGCTATCCCATGTGTCCTAGCCACTAATCAATTTCTCAAATGCCATTTCAATTTATCATTTCATATTTAAGTGACACTAATAACTTTACTTATCAGTTATATTTTATAAATGAATAATACAAGATGCTAGTTGTTTGCTGATTTGACCAAGAATCAGATGGTTAAAAAATGGTAGACTGACATGCAAATCAAAGTGTAGGACTCCTGGTTTGATGATCATTCTTCTCCCTAAGTGCTATTAAGGTGGCTCTTCAGGATGAAGACAAAATATACCAATTATTTATATTCTGACTTTAAGTTTTTATACAGATTAATCACTTATGATGTTATGAAATTCTTTAATAAAGTAAAACATTTGCTCAAATAGAACTTGTGGGTAGTAAATATTAGGCTGATATGAAAGTATCTTTTTATTTTTTGCATTAATGAAAAACAATAGGACTAAGAGTAAGACTTATCATTCACATTCTTTTTCTCTCAAAGCCTGTAGATATTCCTACACTGTCTTTTACTCTGAGGTACAAGTGATGTAGTTGAAGCCACCACAATATTCATTTTTTTCTTAATAATTTGTCTACATTTTATTTTATATGATTCTTTTTGCACATAAGTGTGCTATAATTTGCATTTCTTATCATTTTCTCTCCATTTCCTGCCTCTTCATTTTTTAAAAAGATTTATTGATTTATTGTAGAGAGAAAGAAAGCACAAGTGGAAGGGACCGAGGGAAAGGAGAGAGTTTCAAGCACACTCCAAGCTGAATGTGGAGCCTGAAAGCAGGGTTGATTCCATGCCCCTGAGATGACGACCTGAGCCAAAATCAAGAGTTGGATGCTTAAGCCACTGTGCCACCCAAGTGCCCCCACTTTCCCCTTTATGTTGCTGTTGAAATTATTTTTTTTAATCTGATTGCATTTCATTGTCAAATATTCTTCATATATTAGAAATACTCCACCTTGATAGTGTTACACTATTACCAATCTTCTTATGAATGTCAAATCTTTTTCATAAAGATCTTAATTATCTGCATTCTACTGATGATAAAAATTATTTTCATACATTGTTTTCTGGTTTTCCTGGGAAATTTTTCTCCAGAATACCTATAGACAATATGTTCTATTCATGGATGATGGTAGTATATATTTTAATGTCAAAAAAACCTGTGTTTTATTACTTCCATTCTCACTTTAGGATGAAAAAAAAAAAAAAATATATATATATATATATATATATATATATATATATATGAATAATGCTGAAGGAAAATTTCTATCTTGAAAAAGTTCAGTTGACCCTATTCCTTGTCCATAAGGATGAAAAGGGAATGCATTTCTCAGGTCTACATGTCAAGTCAAGCTGACGTGCAGTTTCTCCCAAATGCACCATTTTGAGGTCATTCAACAAATCCTACTCTACTGGAAGGGATATGGTCTACTACTTTTCTCATCTTGTCTTTCCACATTGTGAGTATCTGTGATGTAATAACCATGACAACAGAAATGAAAATTCCCCTCTTTCCCTTTGTCCCTATCTATGACATGTTAAGGGAGGTGGGAGGGGGTGTGGCAGCTCCCACAGGGCAAGTATGAGCGCCTCTTTTTCTTTGCTTTTTCTTTGGTTTAGAATCAAGTTATCTGCATGGATTTTTTCATCACACAATTTATTTCAGATAAGATTTAGATGAATTTCCTACAGAAAATAAAGCTCAATAACAAAAAAAATTTTCTTAATTTCTGAAAACCACTTTTAATCTCCATCTCTACAGAATGCCAAAATGTTGTCAAATCTTCATGTATAAATTTCATATTCAAATAAATATTAAAGTTCACAAGCAGCCTCAAAGCTTCAGAAATGCTTACTGTATGTGACATAGCCACCATCATTCCTTTAGCCCAGAATATTTTTAATATACTTGTGTTCCTACCCAATCCCAGTTCCACTAGTAAAATACTTATCAAATAGTAAGTCTAATTACTGATAATTCTGCAGTTTATCATCTCTGACATTCATTAAGTGAATGTCATTGGTTTCATTGTCATTAAGTGAATTCATTGGTTTCAATGATCTGAATGATCAGAGCTCTCTGATTTCAACTTCATTTTTGCTCCTGCATGAAGATTTCAGCATCTATTGAGTAGGACAAGTCAATTATGTTTTTCTTCTGAAAATATCCTTTGACACCAAACCCTTCTCATGGCTTTTTTCATCTCTGTATTTCTCAGGGTGTAGATTAGGGGATTGAACATAGGCGCAATGATGGTGTAAAATAGAGCAAATATTTTGTCCTCAGGGAAACTGGTAGGAGGCCGAAGGTAGACAAAGATTAAAGGTCCAAAACATAGGATCACCACAGTGATATGAGACCCACAGGTAGAGAGAGCTTTGCGTCTTCCCTCAGCTGAGCGATTTCCTAAACTGAATAATATAACAACATAAGACCCAAACAAGAGAACAAAGGTTACTAAAGTGACCATTCCTGAATTGGCAACCACAAGGACCCCAGTGATGTAGGTATCAGTGCAGGCAACTTTCAGCAGAGGGAAGATATCACAAAAGTAGTGATCGATTTCATTAGGACCACAAAAGGGCAACTGGATTGCCATCAATAATTGAGGAAAAGAATGGAGAGCCCCACCAGCCCACGCAGCCAAGACTAGGAGATGGCACCTTTTCCTGTTCATGATAAGCAGGTAGTGGAGAGGTTTGCAGATGGCAGCGTAGCGATCAAAGGCCATGATGGTAAGGATGAGGATTTCAATCATTCCCAAGAAGTGCAAGGCAAAGACTTGTAACATGCAGTTATCATAAGAGATGGTTTTTCTAGCCAGTAGCAGGTCACCAATCAGTTTGGGTGTCACACAGGAGGTGTAGCAAATGTCCATTAAGGCTAAGTGGCTGAGGAAATAGTACATCGGTTGGTAAAAAAGGTCACTACAGCGAACAGAGACGAGAATTAGGAGATTTCCCAGCAAGATGGAAACATAACAAAATAAGAAGAAAGCAAAGCAAAATTTTTGTATGTTCTGGTTATAGGAAAGTCCCAAAAGGATGAATTCTGAGATGTTTCTCTGACTTTCCATAAATTGTGCATTATGCACAAATAACTATCTGAAAAAGAAAAAATAATTGGATGAAAACATTGACAATGTAAACACAATCATATAAGATCTGTTAACAAAATATAAACCTAATTCAACAAATCACAATGGCTAATTTATAAACCAATATTATTACATGTTTTCCCTTTAGGAATCAAAACTGATTTTGCAATGATTTTTAAAATTTTTTTCAAGCATTCTCTCATTTTGAAATACTAAAAATACTTTTGATTTAATTTTGAAAATGTTATGATTTAAAAATTACTATTTTCTAACATGAAATTGTGCCACTGTAGTTATAACCTTTAGATAGTAGAGGCATTAATTTAATGCAGGAAATTTATTTTACTTATCATTTTCCATTGTGTTCTTTATTCACATCAGGCTTTTGTTCTAGGTAATGTTCCTTTTCCCCACATGATATGGAACTTCCTCCTAAATGGGTTAGAGACAGAGGAGCAAGGATAGTGCATTGCATTTAAAAAAAGAGACATAAAAACACATCTGCTTAAATTGTGAGTTGGGTGATTAGGATTGCAAATAATATTATATGAACCATATGGGTGGGTGCGGGGTGTATATAATAGCTTGAGCTTGAGAAATCTATCTTGCTAGCTATGTTATAAGGCAAAAATACTTGAAAATCCAACAAAAAGTTGATTTCGTTTGTCAGTGAAATGTTGAAAAATAATTTCAAAATACGTATATTTCTAACTTTTTAGTGTAAAAGAATGTTTGAAGGTAAACTCCATAACCATTAAATTTCATAATGTAAATAAAGAAAGAAAAAGACAGGGCGCCTGGGTGGCTCAGTGGGTTAAGCTGCTGCCTTCGGCTCAGGTCATGATCTCAGGGTCCTGGGATCGAGTCCCGCATCGGGCTCTCTGCTCAGCAGGGAGCCTGCTTCCTCCTCTCTCTCTCTGCCTGCCTCTCTGCCTACTTGTGATCTCTCTCTGTCAAATAAATAAATAAGATCTTAAAAAAAAAAAAAAATTAAAAAAAAAAAAAAAAAAGAAAGAAAAAGACACTAATGGAAATTTAAGACATTCTAGTCTCCTTTTTTTTTTTTTTAAGATTTTATTTATTTATTAGACAGAGACACAGTGAGAGGGAACACAAGTAGGGAGGGGGAGACGTAGAAGTAGACTTTTTGCCAAGCAGGGAGCCTGATGTGGGGCTCCATCCCAGGACCCTGGCATCATGAAGTGAGTCGAAGTCAGGCGCTTCACGACTGAGCCACCTAGGAGCCCCACTAGTCTCCCTTTTTAACATGAAAGCATCAAGTTCTATCCTTAAAATTGTATACAAGTTATAGTTCTCCCATAATTTAATGTTTTTCTTATATCTTCATGTATATTGTTACCACTACAGTTGCAAACAATAACTAATTTATGAATCTATAATATTGCATTCATTTAGATAATTAAGCATAAAAACTGAAACTGAGATAAATTTGAAAATACTTATCAAATAGAAAGTCTAATTACGAGAATGATTTAAGTACTAAAATACTCATCTACTACCACCATATTCCTTTCAGTGTAGAAGAACAGATTAAGAGAATCTAAATGACTATCCCATATTAAAGAGCCAATAAACTGAAATATTTATAAAGTATATGTCCTAATTCTTATTCTTTCAGTGTAGCTTCCCCCAGGAAAGGGGCATGCATCAGAGAAGATAGCAGTGGAGGAATTACCATAATTTTCATCTCTTGAGAGATGACAGACTCCAAGATCACTATAAAATTTAAGCAGGGGAAATACATGACATTTTTTTTTAATCTTCAAAACATTAAACATAAAAATGAAGAACATCATTTGTAACATCACTAAAGCAATGCAGACAGAATTAGAAATGATGGGGAAGAAAAAAGTAAGGTAGAGGACAGACCACTTTTATTCAAGCTTCCTTTATACTACTGATGAGGGAGCAGAAGGCTGGCTGAGGACAAAGCAAAAGGCTGACACCTGGCCATCTCCCCCTCACTCCCACTCCTGGGTGGGACCAATGTGACATTCTTTAAGTCCCAACTATGTTAATGATAATGGCTTGCTAAAAGGGAAAGACTACCTTGTTGCTGGCAAGACCTCAGGTATCAGGTACCTTGTAGATCCTCTTTAGCATATGAAAGTTTTATTGAAAACTCCCTTTCCCTTACCTTCCCCCAGCCCTATGGTACATAACCTGCCATCCCTCACAACTCAGGGCAGCATCTCTTCCTGTCCGTGGGTCCTATCCCTGTGGCCAAAAGAGGAGGCTTTAACCCATTGAGCCACCCAGGAGCCCCTTACCACTTAATTTTAAGAAAATGGTCTTTTCCCATGCTTTTTAATTAAATTAAAAAGCCAGTCTATAATTTTGTAGTACTGCCTAACAGTCCTGTACTCTCCCTATGAGTTACCACTGGCTTTGTAAAACCGCATTCTCCTATACCTTAACCCAGGTAAGTATATACTAAATACATATATTTCTATTGATGTACTCAACATATGCCTTACTACAAACTTACTTTACCTGATTCAGGTGAATCTAAAAAATTTGAAGAGATGCTAATTTCAAGGATGGGATTTTCTTCAAAGATTAGAGGTTGGAAAGTCACTGGCAGCCAAAGATTTTATTATTTTTACATGTATTTTTCAAAAACACAAATTCTATTTGTAATATACAATAAAAACTAAAGATTGCTTTTTTTTTTTTTACTCTTGCTTAAATTTTAATACCACACCAGAAAGTATAATTGTTAAGATAACAGAATAAGTGTCCAATAGATCTAATGAGCCTAAAATAGGAGGTTATAAGTGTGATTACCTGAGCATCAGTCGTGCATGGTCTTCAGGTCTTCAGTTAGTCAGGAAAATATCTTCGTCACACATATGCCCCCATTTAGTTACATAGTTTGTTAGCCCTTCACTGGCATTTACATCTGAAAATGTGAGACTACAAAGCACTGATTCAAACAAATCTCAGTAAATTCTCTAAAAATATCTATTATTATCACTTTCCTTGAATTTGCAGGAAGGAAGTTCCTATCCTTTTGCAAAGTGGTTGAAAATATAAATATCACTGCAAACTATCCTGATTCACAGAGAAATATGTGTGCACTTCACAGGAAAGTGATCTAAGATTTTAAATACAGATATAATTCCCTGACCCCCCGTTCATACTTAGAAGTAAACAAGAGCACTTTGGATTGACTGCTAAAGCATCTTACATATCTATGACCTAGAAGTCAGGTCTTTCAGGTGTACGCCTGCAAGTCATTTGCTCTCCAAGGGCCAAATACAAACGGAGAAGAAATCATAAGAACGTTTTGATTTTGAAATTTACAGACATTGTGTTCCCAGGAGTAGTTCTTAAAAGATCCTCAGTAAAGAACACTGTCCAAGTTTATATTCTCTAGCCTCCTGGGAATTTTCAGGCTTTCAATTTATTTCCATTTTTACATTAGCCAAGTTCTGGGCATTGTGTCTCTAGAGGTCACTATTGTTATTCAGATCCAGAGTAGTTAAAAAACGTTTGCCTGTTCTGGCTAATTTCTTCCTCTGATCATTTTCTTCCAACCACAACCCATGATGTTGTGGACAGGATCTTTCTTTTGTTTTTCTAGGCTTTATCTCACATGTTAGATAAGATGGCCTAATTTAATAAAATTTTAAGCTTACAAATACGCCTACTACTTCTCTCATTCTCCCTTCTGCCTGGAATCTATCTTCCTTCTCAGACTTCCTCCCTTTTAAATGAAAACATTCTGCACAACTTCTTTTACTGAGCATAGATTTGTAGACAGATCTTGGTTATTTTTCACTGTTGTTCCATTGTACTGAAAAATCCTAATTTTACTCTTCTTGAAAAATTCAGAAGTCAAGGATAACATTTTTCTTTCAGTGCTTTCATGAAGCAATTCCATTTTCTTCTGTTTTCTACTCATATTATGATTGAAATATTGACTGGACATAGTGTTTTCTATGATTCTTGTTAAGAGCAAATCTTTTTGTGGGTGCCTGGATGGCTCAGTTGGTTAAACATCTTCCTTTGGCTCAGGTTCTTGGTCCCAGTGTCCTGAGATCAAGCCCTGCATCAGGCTCTCCCTGCTCAGCGGATAGCCTGCCTCTCTTCTATCTTCCTCTGCTACCACTCTTGCTATCTCTCACTCTCTTTCTCTCAAATAAATGAATAAAATCTTTAAAAAGAGACAAATATATTTCTTTCCTGCAATTTTGTAAAGATTATTTTCATCAGTTTTCAGAAATTCCCAATTATTATCTTTCAATTTTTTTTTTCCTGTTACCAAAATCCTGGAATCCGATAGATACATGTTGTTTTCTCTTTTTTTTTTTTTTTAAATATTTTATTTATTTATTTATTTGACAGACAGATCACACGTAGGCAGAGAGGCAGGCAGAGAGGGAGAGGAGGAAGCAGGCTCCCCGCCAGGCAGAGAGCCTGATGTGGGGCTCGATCCCAGGACCCTGGGATCATGACCTGAGCCGAAGGCAGAGGCTTTAACCCACTGAGCCACCCAGGCGCCCCCATGTTGTTTTCTCTTACTTCATTCATAATGTATCTACTTTTTTCTATCATTTCTTCTTTTGAATTCAGTATTCTGGTAAATTGTTAATATTAACATTCCATTCACCCTATTTTTCTTAAAATATAGCCGCTCCTTTTTATCCATCAAAGTTCTAATTAGAATATCCTATATTTCTTACTTTGTCTTTTAACATGTTGGAGAACTTTCAGATTCCTGTTCCAATATCCTGCTTTTATTTGTTTATTTTTAAAATATTGTATGTATTTATTTGAGAAACAAATATAGGGAGAGAAAGCACAAGCAGGGGATGGGGGCTAAGAGGGAGAAGTTGGCTCCCCACTGAGCAGAAAGACTGATGCAGGCTCCATCCCAGGACCTGAGATCATGACCTGAGCTGAAGGTAGATGCTTAACCATCTTAGCAAACCAGACCTGAGCTGAAGGTAGATGCTTAACCATCTTAGCAAACCAGGCACCACTACAACATACTTTTAAAATTATTTCTTACTTTTTCTAATAAATATACTCATATTCTGTCTGTGTCAGAACAACACTCAAAGTTGCCATTGTATGACATATTCTGCAAAGCTGTTTTCAATATAACTTCCTCTTTGTAATTTTTGCTGTGTTATCATATGCTTTGCACAGAAATTAAATATTTTCTCCCTCTTTCTACATTGTCTACTCAAGTCTCTTTATTCTGATTACAGGAGAGATAGAAACTCAAGGAAGATCTTATTTCCTATACTGTGTACTTCTGCACATGTGTGTGGATGTGTGGCAATCCAGTGTTGTATGTACAACATTCCTTCTTCACCTAAAACCACTGCCCTTATTTGAAGCCTACCAAAAAGTTTTTTTTTTTCTTCTTCCTAGGAGCTAAATAAAGAATTTTATTTGTTTTGCTTATTAGGACAAACAACTTCATATAGTGCAGTGAATACCCTATGTATTAAAATTTCCCAATTGTGATCACCAAAGTGTTCATCTTGCTAACCTAACCTAATGCCCTGTTCTGGGAAGTTTTTCTGAGCTGCGCTGTAGGGACTATCTTCTTTCATTTTTTTTTTTAATTTATAACTTTTTAACCTATTTACCATCACAGTGAGATGTCCAGTGCATTAAATTCCATAATAACTTTTTAACCTGACCTTTTAATCATATACTGGTGTTTTGCTTTTGCTTTTCTATTTTTTTAATTTATTTTTTAAATTTTATTTTATTTCAGGTTAGTTTATTCTTTTTTTTTTTTAATATTCATATAGAGATAAGCTTCAACGTAGTCCCCTTTCCCCAATCAATGCTACCCCTATAGGTAAACCAGTTTTTAATCCCCCTTTATCTTAGGAAAGTTGAGTCCTTTAACAAAGATATCAAGATACATCCAGGAAGAATTAAAACAACCTTCCTCGCACACACTGAGAATTTATAACAACTCTCCCATCTTCTTCTTCCACCAGTGTTTCTGTGTTTTTGTGTTTGTCCTGATAGCATATAAATCTTACACGTGGGGTTCTTTTTGACGAGGTTCTTCCTTTATTTGCATATATATTTTTTTCTCTTGTCATATACTTGTATCAGTCTTTCTGTTTGTCTGATATTGTTTGTCTACTTCATAAATCTTACCTTGGGGCCCATCTGGGCTGAACCTTCTCTTTCATCTTCCCTTTATTTCCTGTCTCTCTCTCTCTCTTTTTTTTCTTTTCTTTTTTTTCTTTTTCTTTTTCTTTTCTTTTGTCTCTCATTTGGGTGGGGAATCCTGATTGCTCAGAAGTGTTCCAGGGTGCACCTTGACTGCACCACGGTTGATACATCCAGCTACATCTGTTCAGTCATCTCCCACCAAAATGACTAGGAGGAGGAATACCCAACAGAAGAAAAATACAGAGGATAGATCTTTTGCAACAGAGCTAATGGCTATCAACATAGACAATATGTCAGGCTAACAATTATCCAGGCAATAGCTAGGTTGGAGAAAGCCATGGATGACCAAATGGAATTGATTAGGGCCAAACTGAAAGCCAACAGACAGGATGTTCACAATGTTAGGGCGGAGCTTAAAGCTACCAGGGAGGAGGTTCACAATGAGTTCCAATCTAATCTAAACTCTCTCAAAGCTAGGGTAACTGAGACAGAAGATAGAATTTGTGATCTGGAAGACAAACAGATAGAGAGAAAGGATCAGGAGGAAGCCTGGAACAAACAGCTTAGAAACCACAAAAACAGAATCAGGGAAATAAATGATGCCATGAAGCATTCAAACATCAGAATTATTGGAATCCCTGAAGGGGAGGAGAAAGAAAGAAGTCTAGAAGATATAGTGGAACAAGTCCTTCATGAAAATTTTCCCAATCTCGCAAATGGAACCAGCGTTCATGTACTAGAGGCTGAACATGCAGCCAAGAATGCTTCATCCAGCAAGACTGACATTCAAAATGGTTGGAGAGATAAAGAGTTTCCACGATCAGCAAGGCTTAAAAGACTATGCAACCACCATGCTGACACTGCAGGAAATATTAACAGATGTTCTATTATAGAGTAAAAATCCTAAAAATAGCATTGAACAGAAATATAGAGAAAGTCTACAGAAAGAAAGACTTCAAAGGTAACTCAATGTCTATAAAAACGTATCTATCAATAACCACTCTCAATGTGAATGGCCTAAATGCGCCCATAAAATGGCACAGGGTTGCAGATTGGATAAAACAACAGGACCCATCCATATGTTGTCTACAAGAGACCCATTTTGAACCTAAAGATACACCCAGACTGAAAGTGAAGGGATGGAGAAGCATCTGTCATGCCAATGGGTCTCAAAAGAAGGCTGGGGTAGCGATTATCATATCATATAAATTAGACTTCAAACTAAAGACTGTAGTCAGAGACACAGAAGGACACTACATAATCCTTAAAGGGACTATCCACCAAGATGATCTAACAATTGTCAATATCTATGCTCCCAATATGGGAGCAACCAATTACTTAAGAAAACTGTTAATCAAGATAAAGAGTCATATTGATATGAATACACTAATTGTAGGAGATCTTAACATGCCTCTCACAGAAATAGACAGATCATTGAAGCAGAAGATCAATAAACAAGAGCATTGAATGAAACATTGGACCAGATGGACCTCACAGATATATACAGAACATTCTACCCTAAAACAACAGAATACTCATTCTTCTCAAGTGCACAGGAAACCTCCAGAATAGACCACATACTGGGTCACAAATCAGGGCTCAACAAATTCCAAAAGACTGAGATTATTCCTTACATATTCTCAGATCACAGTGCTTTGAAACTGGAGCTCAATCACAAGGAAAAGTTTAGAAGGGACTCAAACACCTGGAAGCTGAAGACCACCTTGCTTAAGAATGCTTGGATCAACCAGGAGATCAAAGAAGAACTGAAACAATTCATGGAAACCAATGAGAATGAAGACACTTTGGTCCAAAACTTATGGGATACAGCAAAAACGGTCCTAAGGGGGAAATACATAGCCATCCCAGCCTCCCTCAAAAAAAATTGAAAAATCCAGAATATACCAGCTGTCTCTACACCTTAAATAACTAGAGAATCAACAACAAATCAAACCAAGTCCATACATAAGAAGGGAAATCATCAAGATTAGAGCTGAGATAAATGAGGTACAAACCAAAGATACAGTAGAACACATCAATGAAACTAGAAGGTGGTTTTTTGAAAGAATCAATAAGATCAATAAACCATTGGCCACACTAATCCAAAAGAAAAGAGAGAAAGCCCAAATTCATAAAATTATGAATAAAAAGGGAGATATCATAACTAACACCAAGGAAGTAGAAACAATCATCAGAAGTTACTATCAACAGTTATATGCCAATAAGCTTAGCAACCTAGATGAAATGGACAAATTCCTGGAAAACTATAAACTCCCAAAATTGAACCAGGAAGAAATTGACAACCTGAATAGACTGATATCTAGTAATGAGATTGAAGCACTGATCAAAACCTCCCAAAAAACAAGAGCCCAGGACCTGACAGATTCCCTGGGGAATTCTACCAAACTTTCAAAGAACAAATAACACCTATTTTCCTGAAGCTATTTCAAAAAATTGAAGCAGAAGGAAAATTTCCAGACTCTTTCCATGAAGCCAGCATTACCCTGATCCCCAAACCAGGCAGACCCTAACAAAAAGGAGAATTTCAGACCAATATCACTGCTGAATATGGATACTAAGATTCTCACAAGATCCTAGCAAACAGGATGCAACAGCACATTAAAAAGATAATCTACCATGACCAGGTGGATTCATCCTTGGGCTACAAGGATGGTAAAACATTCACAAATCAATCAATGTGATACAACAAACTGATATGAGAAGAGAGAAGAATCACATTGTCCTCTCAATTGATGCAGAAAAAGCATTTGACAAAATCCAGCATCCGTTCCTGATTAAAACGATTCAAAGTATAGGAACAGAGGGAACATTCCTGAACCTCATCAAATCTATCTATGAAAGACCCACAGCAAATATCATCTTCAATGGGAAAAAACTTGCAGCCTTGCCGTTGAGATCAGGAACAAGACAAGGATGCCCACTTTCACCACTCTTGTTCAATATAGTATTAGAAGTCCTAGCAATAGCAATCAGACAACAAAGAGAAATAAAATGTATCCAAATTGGCAATGAAGAAGTCAAACTCTCTCTCTTGGCAGATGACATGATTCTTTATATGGAAAACGCAAAAGACTCCACCCCCAAACTACTAGAACTCATACAGCAATTCAGCAACATGGCAGGATACAAAGTCAATATACAGAAATCAGTGGCTTTCTTATACACTAACAATGAAAATACAGAAAGGGAAATTAGAGAATCGATTCCATTTACTAAAGCACCAAGTACCATAAGATACCTGGAAATAAACCTAACCAAAGAGGTAAAGGATCTGTACTTGAGGAACTACAGAACACTCATGAAAGAAACTGAAGAAGACACAAAAAGATGGAAGACCATTCCATGCTCTTGAATAGGAAGAATAAACATTGTTAAAATGTCTATACTGCCTAGAACAATCAATACTTTTAATGCCATTCTGATCAAAATTCCATTGGTATTCTTCAAAGAGCTGGAGCAAATAATCCAAAAATTTGTATGGAATCAGAAGAAACCCTGAATCTCTAAGGAAATCTTGAAAAACAAAAATAAAGCTGGGGGCATCACATTACCTGATTTCAAGCTTTATTACAAAGCTGTGATCAGCAAGATAGCATGGTACTGGCATAAAAACAGACACATAGACCAGTCGAACAGAGTAGAGAGCCCAGATATGGACCATCAACTCTATGGTCAATTAATCTTCGAAAAAGCAGGAAACAATATACAGTGGGAAAAAGACAGTCTCTTCAATAAATGGTGCTGGGAAAACTGGGCAGCTATATGTAGGAGAATGAAACTCGATCATTCTTTTACACAATACACAAAGATAAACTCAAAATGGATAAAAGACCTCAACGTGAAACAGGAATCCATCAGACTCCTAGAGGGGAACATAGGCAGTAATCTCTTCGATATCAGCCACAGCAACTTCTTTCAAGATATGTCTCCAAAGGCAAAGGAAACAAAAGCGAAAATAAACTTTTGGGACTTCATCAAAATCAAAAGCTTCTGCACAGCAAAGGAAATAGTCAAAAAAAACAAAGAGGCAACCCACGGAATGGGAGAAGATATTTGCAAATGACAGTACAGACAAAAGGTTGATATCCAGGATCTATAATGAACTCCTCAAACTCAACACACACAAAACAGGCAATCATATCAAAAAATGGGCAGAAGATATGAACAGACACTTCAATCAAGACATACAAATGGCTATCAGACAAATGAATAAATGTTCATCATCACTAGCCCTCAGGGAGATTCAAATTAAAACCACATTGAGATATCACTTCGCTCCAGTTAGAATGGCCAAAATTAGTAAGACAGGAAACAGCATGTGTTGGAGAGGATGTGGAGAAAGGGGAACCCTCTTCCACTGTTGGTGGGAATGCAAGTTGATGCAGCTTCTTTGGAGAACAGTGTGGAGATTCGTCAAGAAATTAAAAATAGAACTTCCCTATGACCCTGCCATTGCACTCCTGGGTATTTACCCCAAAGATACAGATGTAGTGAAAAGAAGGGCCATCTGTACCCCAATGTTTATAGCAGCAATGGCCACGGTCTCCAAACTATGGAAAGAACCAAGATGTCCTTCAATGGACGAATGGATAAGGAAAATGTGGTCCATATACACTATGGAGTATTATGCCTCCATCAGAAAGGATGAATGCCCAACTTTTATAGCAACATGGACAGGACTGGAAGAGATTATGTTGAAGTGAAATAGGTCAAGAAGAGAGAGTCAATTATCATACGGTTTCACTTATTTGTGGAGCATAACAAATATCATGGAGGACAAGGGTGTTAGAGAGGAGAAGGGAGTTGGGGGAAATTGAAGGAGAGGTTAATCATGACAGACTATGGACTCTGATAAACAATTTGAGGGTTTTGAAGTGGTGGGGAGGTGGGAGGTTGGGGTACCAGATGGTGGGTATTATAGAGGCCAAGGATTGCATGGAGCACTGGGTATTGTGAAAAAATAATGAATACTGTTGTGCTGAAAATAAATAAATTAATAAAAAAATAAAATAAAAAAGAAAAAGAAAAGAAATTAAAAATAGAGCTTCTGTATGACCCTACTCTTGCACTATTGGGTATTTATCCCAAAGATACAGATGTAGTGAGAAGAGGACTATCTGTACCCCAATGTTCACAGCAGCAATGGCCACAGTCTCCAAACTGTGGAAAGAACCAAGATGCCCTTCAATGGACAAATGAATAGGATGATGTGATCCATATACACTATGGTTATGATGCCTCCACCAGAAAGGACACATACCCAACTTCCGTATCAACCTGGATGGGACTAGAAGAGATTATGCTGAGTGAAATAAGTCAAGCAGAGAGAGTCAATTATCATAAGGTTTCACTTATTTGTGGAAGAAAAGAAATAACATGAAGGACATGGGGAGATGGAGAGGAAAAGGAAGCTGAGGGAAATTGGAGGGGGAGATGAACCATGAGAGGCTATGGGATCTGAAAAACAATCTGAGGATTTTGAAGGGGCAGGGGGGTGGGAAGTTGGGCCAATCTGGTGGTGGATATTGTTGAGGACACGTATTGCATGGAGGACTGGGTGTAGTGCATAAACAATGAATTCTAGTACAGTGAAAAGTAATTTTAAAAATTTTAAAAAGAATTTAGAAATCACATTATTGTATTTTAAAGGATCGAATCATAACTTTTTTCTTTGTATTTTTAAAATTTTGATGACATTACTATATTGAGAAAAAACATTATTTTGGATATTAAAAAAAAAACATGGATCCAGGGGGGCCTGGGTGGCTCAGTCGTTAAGTGTCTGACTTCGGTTCAGGTCATGATCCCAGGTTTGTTGGATCAAGCTTTGTATTGGGCTTTCTGCTGGCACGAATCATACTTCTCCAGCTCCCTCTCTCACTCCCCCTGCTGGTGTTCCCTCTCTCACTGTGTCCCTCTCTGTCAAATAAATAAATAAAATCTTTAAACAATAATCTCTGTCTCTTGCTCCTTCTCTCATGTTAACTAGATCCCATACTTGCAAGATAAGCAAATATTACAATGACTTCCCTTGTTACCCTCAGCTGAATTTCTTCTTGGTAATTCTCCAAAGTGTCATCAGATTCCCAAAGAATTCATAATCATGCTATTTAAATTAGAACATTTCCAAACCTTCACATTATTTACAATGTCTCCTTTGTTAATATTAAAGTTACTGAATTTGAGATTTATAAGATCCTGATTTTACATCTGTGTGATTTAAAGACAGAATTTATCAGAAGCTACAAGGACTAATTCCACTATTAAGGAGGATAGCAATGGGGCCATATGGCCTGTAGTAAAGTAATTAACCTGTCGGACAAACAGTTTCTTCCTTTTTAACATGGGAATTCCTAAGATTGATATTCCATAGATGTGTGGATTGAATAATATGGTGCAAAGTATACAATAGGCACTAATTAGTTTCTTTTTCACATTGCTCTTCCTCATATTATTTGGCATAAATTAGGTACCTAATATATAAAATGAAAAATAAGCAGAAGTACACTAAAGTGTTAATAAAGAAAAATACAGGCTATTAAATTTATATAAAATAGGTTGCTATTATCAGCAGTCTTATACAGACATGAGAGAAATAATGATAATTTCTAATATTATTTAGTACTCACCATCCTCTGCAGACAGTTCTAAAACTTCTATGTGTATTAAACTGTAAAACCTAAAGAGGCCAATGATTCTTCTGTTATTTATATTTTGTAAAAAGGAAACCATGTCTCTTTAAAATTTGAATAAAATACTGATGTTCTAAACACTAATTTTATGCACATTTTAGTTATTTTTTATTAAGTGATACTGATAAATTTGGTTAGTAAATCCACATTATTCTGAGAATTATTCTAGGGGCATATTACCCTTTTTTTGTTTTTTTTTCTTTCTGTAACCAAGTTGGCTCTCCCCAAGTCAAGGTCCAGCTAAATCTTTGCTGACAGCGTCAAAGTTTTCTCCTAGCACCAGCACCCAGGCTTGCCTAAACTAATTTTATTTCCTTTCTTTTTGTTTACCCTTTTCTCCTTCCTGATCAGATTTGCCCCACATTGACGTGCAGGATCCTCTGATTGAGGTTTTCCAAATCACAATGCATCATACTCTTAATTATTCACTGTACTTACAGAGTAGCAAAGTAGAGAAGGAACCTATCTCTACTCTAGTGCATTCTTTTCATTATATTTAATTTGTACCTCTTTTCTATTTATTTTTCTTTCCACTGCTTAAAATTCAGGTTGCTCACTTGATTTATCTATCAATTCTTTTTCAGATACACCCTATATAGGCCATGAATAATATTATTATTTCCTTTATGAATTTCCCAAAATCAAGCCAAAAAATGATTTACTTCATTTTGACATCTGCTGAAGGACATAATATTAATCAGTCATTGAATTGTACTAATGTAATGGACTGTTATGTTATAAAATTTTGCAAAACTTGAAGAGGGAAATGTACCTATAATATCAACAGACTTATACATAAAAATTTAATATATATATATAAACTTATTATATCTGTGTGTATATATCTGTATATATACTTTTTAATATATATAGTTTTTTTTTTTAAATTTGAAAGTCATTTGTTAACTATGTGTTGGTTGGATTTTTACTTACCAGGTGATTATCTCATTAGATAAATTTCGTTATCTCTGAGTAAAAGGTAGAATCTGGTGTTTTCAATGGTCAAAATAAGTGCTTAATTTTGCTGCTGAAGATTACTGAATTTCATTGGGAACATAGCCCATGTAAGTCCTGGTTCTGGGAATTCCCTATTTCCCTTACAAAAAGAAGCATTTTCTTCTGATTTTTGAAACTAGAAAGAAATAAAATCATCATTGGCATTTATTTTGAAAAATGCTTTGGTTTGTTTTCTACCCAAAAGTTGTATATTCATTGGTTTTAGTGTTGGAAATATATACAAGTTTTCTGTTTAAATTCCAAGTATCATTTAAAGTAGATTACATGGGAGAATATAACCCCAAACCTCCCTCTCAATCTTTCTATGGGATGAGACATTTCCCAAAAGAAAAGTAGGGCAATGTATAGCTGAGCAAGGCTTAGTTCCTTTCTAGTCTTAAAACAAATAGCTATGAGCATCAGAGGAGTCAAGATGGCGGAGAAGTAGCAGGCTGAGACTACACCAGCTAGCCGAAGATCAACTAGATAGCTTATCTAAAGATTGCAAATACCTACAAATCCATCGGCAGATTGAAGAGAAGAAGAATAGCAATTCTGGAAACAGAAAAACAACCACTTTCTGAAAGGTAGGACTGGAGGAGTCGTGAATCCAAAGTGACGGGAAGATAGACTCCGGGGGGAGGGGCTGGCTCCCGGCAAGCGGCGTAGCAATGGAGCACAAAATCAGGACTTTTAAAAGTCTGTTCTGCTGAGGGACATCGCTCCAGAGGCTAAACCGGGGTGAAGCCCACGCGGGGTCAGCATGGCCTCAGGTCCTGCAGGGTCACAGAAGGATCGGGGGTGTCTGAGTGTCGCAGAGCTTGCGGGTATTGGAATGGGAAAGCCGGCTACAGAGACAGAGCTGACAGTAAGCTCACAGCTCGGTGTTACCTTGAACCAGCCAGAGGCTCGGTGAGCTCGGAGCCCGGCCGGAGGTCAGGCAGACAGGAGTAACTGGGCGTTGTTCTCTGAGGGCGCACTGAGGAGTGGGGCCCCGGGCTCTCGGCTCCTCCGGGCCAGAGACCAGGAGGCCGCCATTTGTATTCCCGTTCTCCAGGAACTCTATGGAAAGCGCTCAGGGAATAAAAGCTCCTGAAAGCAAACCTGAGCAGATTACTCAGCCCAGCCCCTGGTAAGGGCGGTGCAATTCTGCCTGGGGCAAAGACACTTGAGAATCACTACACCAGGCCCCTCCCCCAGAAAAACAACAAGAAATCCAGCCAAGACCAAGTTCACCTACCAAGGAGTGCGGTTTCAATACCAAGTAGAGCAGCAGAATTCCAGAGGAGGAGAAAGCAAAGCACGGAACTCATGGCTTTTTCCCTGTGATTTTTTTTTATTTTTTAAGTCTGGCAGTTAATTTAATTTTTTTCTTTTTCTTTCTTTTTTTTAATTTTTTCTCACTTTTGGGTAAAAATTTTTTTTTTTAATTTTTACCCTTTTCTTTTTTAACGTTTTAAAACTAGTTTATCTAATATATATATTTTCTTTTTTATATTTTTCTTTATTCGTTTTCTTTTTTTTTAAATCTTTTCTTTTCTTTTTTTTTTTCTTTTTTTTTCTTTCTTCCTTTTGAACCTCTTTTTATCCCCTTTCTCCCCCCTCACGATTTGGGATCTCTTCTGATTTGGTTAAAGCATATTTTCCTGGGGTTGTTGCCACCCGTTTAGTATTTTACTTGCTCCTTCATATACCATTATCTGGGCAAAATAACAAGACGGAAAAATTCACCACAAAAAAAAGAACAAGAGGCAGTATCCAAGGCTAGGGACCTAATCAATACAGACATTGGTAATATGTCAGATCTAGAGTTCAGAATGACAATTCTCAAGGTTCTAACCGGGCTCGAAAAAGGCATGGAAGTTATTAGAGAAACCCTCTCGGGAGATATAAAAGCCCTTTCTGGAGAAATAAAAGAACTAAAATCTAAGCAAGTTGAAATCAAAAACGCTATTAATGAGGTGCAATAAAAAATGGAGGCTCTCATTACTAGGATAAATGAGGCAGAAGAAAGAATTAGTGATATAGAAAACCAAATGACAGAGAATAAAGAAACTGAGCAAAAGAGGGACAAACAGCTACTGGACCACGAGGGGAGAATTCGAGAGATAAGTGACACCATAAGACAAAACAACATTAGAATAATTGGGATTCCAGAAGAAGAAGAAAGAGAGAGGGGAGCAGAAGGTATACTGGAGAGAATTATTGGTGAGAATTTCCCCAATATGGCAAATGGAATGAGCATCAAAATTCAGGAGGTTCAGAAAACGCCCCTCAAAATCAATAAGAATAGGCCCACACCCCGTCACCTAATAGTAAAATTCACAAGTCTCAGTGACAAAGAGAAAATCCTGAAAGCAGCCTGGGAAAAGAAGTCTGTAACATACAATAGTAAAAATATTAGATTGGCAGCTGACTTATCCACAGAGACCTGACAGGCCAGAAAGGGCTGGCATGATATTTTCAGAGCACTAAACGAGAAAAACATGCAGCCAAGAATACTATATCCAGGTAGGCTATCATGGAAAATAGAAGGAGAGATTAAAAGCTTCCAGGACAAACAAAAACTGAAAGAATTTGCAAACACCAAACCAGCTCTACAGGAAATATTGAAAGGGGTCCTCTAAGCAAAGAGAGAACCTACAAGTGGTAGATCAGAAAGGAACAGAGAACATATACAGTAACAGTCACCTTACAGGCAATACAATGGCACTAAATTCATATCTCTCAATAGTTACCCTGAATGTTAATGGGCTAAATGCCCCTGTCAAAAGACACAGGGTATCAGAATGGACAAAAAAAAAACAAAACCCATCTAATATATTACCTCCAAGAAACTCATTTTAAGCCCGAAGACACCTCCAGATTTAAAGTGAGGGGGTGGAAAAGAATTTACCAGGCTAATGGACATCAGAAGAAAGCAGGAGTGGCAATCCTTAGATCAGATCAATTAGATTTTAAGCCAAAGACTATAATAAGAGATGAGGAAGGACACTATATCATACTCAAAGGGTCTGTCCAACAAGAAGATCTAACAATTTTAAATATCTATGCCGCCAACGTGGGAGCAGCCAACTTTATAAACCAATTAATAACAAAATCAAAGAAACACATCAACAATAATATAATAATAGTAGGGGACTTTAACACTCCCCTCACTGAAATGGACAGATCATCCAAGCAAAAGATCAGCAAGGAAATAAAGGCCTTAAACGACATACTGGACCAGATGGACATCACAGATATATTCAGAACATTTCATCCCAAAGCAACAGAATACACTTTCTTCTCAAGTGCACATGGAACATTCTCCAGAATAGATCACATCCTCGGTCCTAAATCAGGACTCAACAGGTATCAAAAGATTGGGATCATTTCCTGCATATTTTCAGACCACAATGCTCTAAAGCTAGAACTAAACCACAAAAGGAAGTTTGGAAAGAACCCAAATACATGGAGACTAAACAACATCCTTCTAAAGAATTAATGGATCAACCGGGAAATTAAAGAAGAATTGAAAAAAAAATTATGGAAACAAATGATAATGAAAATACAACAGTTCTAAATCTGTGGGACACAACAAAGGCAGTCCTGAGAGGAAAATATATAGCAGTACAAGCCTTTTTCAAGAAACAAGAAAGGTCTCAGGTACATAACCTAACCCTACACCTAAAGGAGCTGGAGAAAGAACAAGAAAGAAACCCTAAGTCCAGCAGGAGAAGAGAAATCATAAAGATCAGAGCAGAAATCAATGAAATAGAAACCAAAAAAACAATAGAGCAAATCAACGAAACTAGGAGCTGGTTCTTTGAAAGAATTAATAAAATTGATAAACCCCTGGCCCGACTTATCAAGAAGAAAAGAGAAAGGACCCAAATAAATAAAATCATGAATGAAAGAGGAGAGATCACAACTAACACCAAAGAAATACAAACTATTATAAGAACATACTATGAGCAACACTACGCCAACAAATTTGACAATCTGGAAGAAATGGATGCATTCCTAAAAACATATAAACTACCACAACTGAACCAGGAAGAAATAGAAAGCCTGAACAGACCCATTTCCAGTAAGGAGATTGAAACAGTCATTAAAAATCTCCAAACAAACAAAAGCCCAGGGCCAGACGGCTTCCCAGGGGAATTCTACCAAACATTAAAGAAGAACTAATTCCTATTCTCCTGAAACTGTTCCAAAAAATAGAAATGGAAGGAAAACTTCCAAACTCATTTTATGAGGCCAGCATCACCTTGATCCCAAAACCAGACAAGGATCCCACCAAAAAAGAGAGCTATAGACCAATATCCTTGATGAATACAGATGCGAAAATTCTCACCAAAATACTAGCCAATAGGATTCAACAGTACATTAAAAAGATTATTCACCATGACCAATTGGGATTCATTCCAGGGCTGCAAGGTTGGTTCAACATCTGCAAATCCGTCAATGTGATACAACACATCAATAAAAGAAAAAACAAGAACCATATGATACTCTCAATAGATGCTGAAAAAGCATTTGACAAAGTACAGCATCCCTTCCTGATCAAAACTCTTCAAAGTTAGGGATAGAGGGCACATACCTAAATATCATCAAAGCCATCTATGAAAAATATCATTCTCAATGGAGAAAAACTGAAAGCTTTTCCGCTAAGGTCAGGAACACGGCTGGGATGTCCATTATCACCACTGCTATTCAACATAGTACTAGAGGTCCTATCCTCAGCAATCAGACAACAAAAGGAAATTAAAGGCATCTAATTCGGCAAAGAAGAAGTCAAATTATCACTCTTCGCAGATGATATGATACTATATGTGGAAAACTCAAAAGACTCCACTCCAAAACTGCTAGAACTTGTACAGGAATTCAGTAAAGTGTCAGGATATAAAATCAATGCACAGAAATCAGTTGCATTTCTCTATACCAACAACAAGACAGAAGAAAGAGAAATTAAAGAGTCAATCCCATTTACAATTGCACCCCAAACCATAAGATACCTAGGAATATACCAACCAAAGAGGCACAGAATCTATACTCAGAAAACTATAAAATACTCATGAAAGAAATTGAGGAAGACACAAAGAAATGGAAAAATGTTTCATGCTCCTGGATTGGAAGAATAAATATTGTGAAAATATCTATGCTACCTAAAGCAATCTACACATTTAATGCAATTCCTATCAAAGTACCATCCATCTTTTACAAAGAAATGGAACAAATAATTCTAAAATTTATATAGAACCAGAAAAGACCTCGAATAGCCAAAGAGATATTGAAAAAAAAAAGCCAACGTTGGTGGCATCACAATTCCGGACTTCAAGCTCTATTACAAAGCTGTCATCATCAAGACAGCATGGTACTGGCACAAAAATAGACACATAGATCAATGGAACAGAATAGAGAGCCCAGAAATAGACCCTGAACTCTATGGTCAGCTCATCTTTGACAAAGCAGGAAAGAATTTCCAATGGAAAAAAGACAGCCTCTTCAATAAATAGTGCTGGGAAAATTGGACAGCCACATGCAGAAAAATGAAATTGGACCATTTCCTTACACCCCACACGAAAATAGACTCAAAATGGATGAAGGACCTCAATGTGCGAAAGGAATCCATCATAATCCTTGAGGAGAACACAGGCAGCAACCTCTTCAACCTCTGCCGCAGCAACATCTTCCTAGGAACATCGCCAAAGGCAAGGGAAGCAAGGGAAAAAATGAACTATTGGGATTTCATCAAGATCAAAAGCTTTTGCACAGCAAAGGAAACAGTTAATAAAATCAAAAGACAACTGACAGAATGGGAGAAGATATTTGCAAACGACATATCAGATAAAGGACTGGTGTCCAAAATCCATAAAGAACTTAGCAAACTCAACACCCAAAGAACAAATAATCCAATCAAGAAATGGGCAGAGGACATGAACAGACATTTCTGCAAAGAAGACATCCAGATGGCCAACAGACACATGAAAAAGTGCTCCATATCACTGGGCATCAGGGAAATACAAATCAAAACCACAATGAGATATCACCTCACACCAGTCAGAATGGCTAAAATCAACAAGTCAGGAAATGACAGATGCTGGCGAGGATGCGGAGAAAGGGGAACCCTCCTCCACTGTTGGTGGGAATGCAAGCTGGTGCAGCCACTCTGGAAAACAGCATGGAGGTTCCTCAAAATGTTGAAAATAGAACTGCCCTATGACCCAGCAATTGCACTATTGGGTATTTACCCTAAAGATACAAATGTAGTGATCCAAAGGGGCACATGCACCCGAATGTTTATAGCAGCAATGTCCACAATAGCCAAACTATGGAAAGAACCTAGATGTCCATCCACAGATGAATGGATCAAGAAGATGTGGTATATATACACAATGGAATACTATGCAGCCATCAAAAGAAATGAAATCTTGCCATTTGCAACAACATGGATGGAACTAGAGCGTATCATGCTTAGCGAAATAAGTCAAGCAGAGAAAGACAACTATCATATGATCTCCCTGATATGAGGAAGTTGTGATGCAACATGGGGGCTTATGTGGGTAGAAGAAGAATCAATGAAACAAGATGGAATTGGTAGGGAGACAAACCATAAGTGACTCTTAATCTCACAAAACAAACTGAGGGTTGCTGGGGGGAGGGAGGTTGGGAGAAGGGGGTGGGATTATGGACATTGGGGAGGGTATGTGCTTTGGTGAGTGCTGTGAAGTGTGTAAACCTGGTGATTCACAGACCTGTAACCCTGGGGATAAAAATAAATGTTTATAAAAAATAAAAAATTATAAAATAAATAAATAAATAAATAGCTATTCCATAGTTAATAACTTTTTATACCCTGAGGAACTGGAGCACAAACTAAGAGTACACTTCTACTCACTTTTGATAGGCTATAAGTCATGTGCTTCCTGTTGACAAAGATTCTGAGGTACAGTAGGGAACAATGTCTCAGCAGAGGTTAAATTAGAAAATGGCAAAGATGCCTAAGGCCAGGTTTTGAAGTCTGCTTTAGCAGAGTATAAATGAATTGAACAGTGCGTGACAAATATCTGTGTGCAACTTCATACCCCAATAGCCCTACTTCCTCCTAGATCCCCCACATTGGCAACTGGTTTCCAGACTTAACTCTGAGAGCTGGTACAAATGTATACACTTTTTCCTACAAATACCACAATGAGGATTTTGTTCAAAAAAATTAATTCCTCTAAAAATGAGTTCCTCTAAAAGTAATAAGATGTGTTTGTAATCCAGGCAATCCAATTAAAAAAAGTTACACAGTGGTAAATGTGGTTAAAATAGCTAGAAAGGGGCACATAACTGAGGGAAGCTTGAGTAGTACATGATAATACCATTGACCCTTGAACAGCCTGGGCCGGAACTGTGAGTTGTGTTACATGTGGATTTTTTTCAATAAATACAGTACAGTACTGTATTTTCTCTTCCTTATGAGTTTCCTACTATTTTGTTATAAAAGTACAGTATATAATACATATATCATGTATGACATACAAAATATGTGTTAATGAACTGCTCCTGTTATTGGTGGGGCTTCCAGTCAACAGTAGATGATTAGCAGTTAAGTTTGGGGCAGGGCTCAAAAGTTATACACATCCCTAATCCCCACATGTGCAAGGGTCAACTGTAGATTATGAAAGGTACAACTGAGAGACTTTGTGACCTGAGTGAACAATATGAAGAAAGACTTGAGGCAGACAGAGAATGTCTGAAAATGATGCATTAATTATTATCAGGACCAGATAAGGACAGTATGCAGACTCATATGGGAGAGAAGTGAAGAATTTGGTTGTTACTAGGGCAACCATGGTCTAAATAACATTGAAAAACATAAAGCTGGTCATTATTCTATGCAAGACAAAAATATTTTTTATATGGAAAAACACATAAGTTAGTAATCTGAGAGAAAACTCATAATGCTTGTATATAAACAACTTGACCTTATGTTTGGAAAAAAACATGTTTCCTATTTTCCACACAAAAAAATTTACCGATTTTCCATAAACAACATTGATGTGCTGGGATTTACAATGACTGTGGAGCTTGAATGGTGTGTGGATAAGACGCAGTTATAAGGATTGTGAAGTAAACTCACTTCTGTTGGTGACGTCAGTAGGCTAACATAAAGGATAAGGTAGTTACTACTTGGTATACACAACTGCAGGCAGACCATCAGGATGAGAGCTTTTCTGTTGCAGTTCGGTCTTTAGAAGCGCAAACACAGACCCTGATGAAAATGAAGTCATGGGTTTGATCATAGATATTGGAGGGCAATAAAGGGAACAGAAAACTCAGCCTCTAAGGTCTCTTATGTCAACAATAGAAACACAAAAAGAAAAAAAAAATAGATTGATTTGTCTGAGATGGTGAGGTCTGGGAATGAATCGGAGAATTTTGGGAACCCAACTTCCCTGAAACCTCTGCTCAAATAGAATTCCTCCTCCGTATTTCTAGAGGAGAACAGATTCTCATGACCTGGGATGATATAATAACATCACCTGAGTTATTTCCTTACAAAACCATGCTTTTTTTCTGAGAGGCTCTGATAGCCCAGGTCTGATAGGCTCAAGAGATTTTGACAAAATTCCTGTGAAATCATCTCCTTCCGCTCAGTCATCTTCTGTTACTTTAGAGAAAATTGGCTGAAGAGGAAATATATGATTGCATCTGATTATATTTAGTTCTTTCTGGCACCAACTGAAATGGAATGTTGCAGCATTAAAAACCCAAATAAAAAAGCACTAAAAAAGATGGGGGTTAAGGAAAATATTATTAACAAATCCTCAACCAGTGCATGGATTGTCTGCCTTGCACAGACCAAGAAATAACTAGAGGCCTAGATCTATTCCAATTTGTGACAGTTGCTAAAGGTTTTACTTGTGTTTAGGGTCTTTGTGTGGGTAGAAAGTGTGACTATATGGGTAGACCTTATGGGTAAAATATAAGTCATACAAATGTTCACTACATGTTGTACACTGTGGAGGAAATTCTCAGTGGTGCTAGATGAGATGAAATGTTTTGTGGATATCAGCCACCCTCTTTTCCCAGCTACCCAAGTTCTAACTAATTTGGTCTAAGGCTAAAGCAGACTGGATGGGGCACCTGGGTGCCTCAGGAATTTAAGACTCTGAATCTTGGTTTCAGCTGAGGTCGTGATCTCAGGATTGTGAGATCGAGCCTGGCATTTGGCTCCTCTGTCGGTGCGGAGTTGGCTTGAAAATCTCTTGCTCTCTCCCCCCAACCCTCGCCCTGCTTTCTCTAAAATAAATAAATAAATAATCATTAAAAAAAAAAATAAAGTGGTCAAGGTGGTTTAGAAAGTTTCCCTATGAAGGCTATTGCTAGGGTTGAACAATATTAAATTTCCCTCTAAACTTTCATCTGGCTTCTGTGACTACTGAGTACCAAATGTTTGTAGTTATTATGACTGCAAGAGATAACCCCAAATTTCATGTGTAAAACAAATAATTTACTATAAACTTAGGCTCAACGGATCAGGAATATAAACATAGCGAGGATGGCTTGTCTATGCCACATGACATCTGAGGTCTCAACTGAGAAAACACAAGGACTGGGAATACCCACTAGCTAGCAACTGAAAAGATCTGGAGTCATCTTGACTTACATGTCTGGCAGTTGCCACTGGTTGTGGGCCCAGACATCAGATGAACTGTTGGCCATAAAATTCTACGTCTGGCCTCTACATACGGTACCTCCATATAGGCCAGTTAGGAAATATTGCTATGGCCTTGTTTGGAAGCTAATTTCTTTCTTTTTTTTTTTAATATTTATTTTTTATAAACATATATTTTTATCCCCAGGGGTACAGGTCTGTGAATCGCCAGGGAGAGAGAGAAACTAGGCTCAAATATCATACAGAAGAGTGTTTATGAATGCTGAATAGCTCATGTACCTATTACCCTCAGCTCAAAAACCTACTATATATGCTCTCTTCTGAGATGCTGGAAGTAAAAACTACCTATATTTCTAATCTACCAGATGATTTCCTATTGTTTCTATCAACAGGGGTACACACTCCAGTGATAGTGGAAGTCAAGAGGAGGAGAAAAAAGACTTCATTACATGTTGAAGATAAAGTATTTAATCAAGGAGCACTTTGGACTAGCATGTGAGAAGATTAGAAGCAGAATGAAATGAAAAAATAAATGAAAATTGTCCAATCATCAATAATAATATAATAATGTTGTATGGTGACAAATGATAATTAGACTTCTTGTGAGGATAATTTCAAAGTGTATAAAATGTTGAATCACTGTGATGTATACCTGAAATGGACAGATGCTATATGTCAATAATACTTCAGTAAAAAAGAAGAAAAAAAGTCTTTAGAAAATAATAAATTTATCCAGTCAGGAGAGGTCTGAGGAAATGCTAAAGATTCTGAGCTCCAACCTGTGGCTGGCTTTTGCAATCATGATATACTCTGTGTATATCATTTCTTCTTACTTCTAAGGCTCAAGGTAGAACCCTAAAATGAAATTCTAAATGTTCTTAATACAAGTTACTTCCCTCCCCAAAATAAATGTTGATACCACATTTTCTTCACAGCATTCTTCATTTCCATGTTTCTCAGTGTGTAGATCAGAGGGTTGAACATGGGGGCAATGATGGTGTAGAAAAGAGCAAACACTTTGTCTTCTGGGAAAGTTGTTGCGGGCCGAATGTAAATGAAGAGAATAGGCACAAAAAACAGAACCACAACTGTGACATGGGAACTGCAAGTGGAAAGAGCTTTGGAGCGGCTCTCTGCAGGGTAAGCCCTAAGGGTGTATAATATCAGAAAATAGGACACCATCAAAATCACAAAAGTCACCAGAGCAATCAGTCCTGAATTAACAACGACCAAGAGACCAATTCTGTCCGTGTCCATGCAGGCCAGCTTCAGTAAAGGATACACGTCGCAGAAGTAGTGATCTATCTCATTGGGGCCACAGAAGGGTAGGAAGATGGTGAGGAGGAACTGACTGGCAGAGTGGATTAAGGCCCCAGTACAGCAGGCTGTGATGATTGCGTGACACCTCTCTCTGCTCATGATGACGGTGTAGTGCAGGGGCTTACAGATGGCCACGTAGCGGTCATAGGCCATCCCTGTGAGGATGAAGATCTCCACGCCTCCAAATAAATGTGTGGTAAAAAGCTGTGTCATGCAGTTGCTGTAGGAAATGGTCTTCCTTTCTGCCAGTAAATCAGCCATTAGTTTAGGTGTCACTGTTGAGGTGTAGCAAAGGTCGGAGAGTGAGAGGCAATTAAGGAAGAAATACATGGGTTGGTTCATTAGTGGACTGCACGTGATAGAAATTATTATGAGTAAGTTTCCCACCCAAATAGCAATGTAGCAAAATAAAAATAATACAAAGCAGAGGATTTCAATGTTTTCATTTTGAGAAAGTCCCAAGAAAATAAACACAGTGACGTTATTCTTGTTTTCCATGATCCAGTGCCATAAAAATGCTTAACAGTCTCCTGAAAAGACATATTGCACAAGTTAGTGCCGAACATGTGCATGGAGAATATAGATGATGACCCTGACATCATGAAGCTCTATTTAATGGATATGATATGATATGATATGATATAATTTTTTTCTGATTAGTCTCATGAAGATTTCCATAAGTCAGTTTTTCAGGATATTATGTTCGATCTTGACATTAGTTTTATGAATGAATTCAATCAGTAAATTAAAAAAAGTTTAATAATTATTATTAGTTGCCAAATGTTTCTATTCTAAAGAAATATACAACAAAGTCCTTATAAAGGACATTTTTCTGGATCCTTCCAAACACACATTTGTATTTGTTTTTTTTTGTTTTTGTTTTTGTTTTTTTTTTTAAGATTCTATTTGACAGACAGATCACAAGCAGGCAGAGAGGCAGGCAGACAGAGAAAGGAGGAAGCAGGCTCCCTGATGAACAGAGAGTCCCATGAGGGGCTCCATTGCAGGACCCTGGGATCATGACTGGATCCAAAGGCAGAGGCCTTAACACACTGAGCCACCCAGGTGCCCCCAAACACACATTTGTTAAAGAGGCAAGTATAAGTCATTAAAGTTGCTGTTAAATGATATTGAAGCAAATGTTAAGCTTGGCAATGCTCACTAGTGGACTTATATGCTTCCCCAAAATAGCTTCAGATTGAGGTAGAAAATGAACTTAGAGATTTATATAGAAATATATGTTCAAAGTGGAAGATAGAAAATCTCTGCAGGAGGCCTCTGAGTTGGTTTGAATAATTTTTTGATTGCTTGTTTATCTTACTTAGTGATTTAGGACAGTAGGATGCTGATCTTTTGTATCAAATGTTTATTTTTATATCAGATATCAATACAAATCATATATTTAAAGGAACCACAGAATAAAGAGAGAGTTAAAACTAAAATGATGAGGCACCTGGGTGGCTCAGTGGGTTAACCTCTGCCTTCAGCTCAGGTCATGGTCTCAGGGTCTTGGGATCTAATCAGCTGTTGTGTTCTCTGCGCAATAGGAAGCCTGCTTCTCTCTCCACCTCTGCCTGTCTCTCACCCTACTTGTGCTCTCTCTCTCTCTCTCTCTGTCAAATAAATAAAATCTTCACAAAAAATAAAGGTGAAAAGAAGAACTGAAGGCAGTTTACCTTTGTGGTTTTTCTCCCACTCAGTGTACCATAATTCACAAGTCATTTTCTTCCCATCAGTCCAAATTATAGTATGAATTTATTTTCGATATTCATCCAAAACATATCTTTTGCCAAACCCTTAAAGAATATTGAAACTTCATAACTCAAAGAAAAAATGTATAAGAAAATGTTTATATGAAGATAAACATTTGGGACCTAATCTCCATTACTAATTATACCAGTGTATGAATTTGGATACCAATTTTTTTTTTTTTAATTTAAATCATCGTGTTTGGGGTGCCTGGGTGCCTCAGTGAGTTAAAATCTCTGCAGTCAGCTCTGGACATGATCCCAGGGTCCTGGGATCAAACCCTGCTTCGGGCTCTCTGCTCAGCAGGGAGCCTGCTTCCTCCTCTCTCTCTGCCTAGTTGTGATCTCTATCTGTCAAATAAATAAATAAAATCTTTAAAAAAGTCATCTTGTTTGTAAAAAAAAAAAAATGACTGAACTTTGCCACAAAATGGTTGAGAAACTCAAAAAAAAAAAAAAATCAAGAAATGACCCTTGCTTTATTAACAATAAGAGTGTAAGTACTAGTGTTACCTAATCAGTAAGGCTGTTAATAATGAAGTCTCATAAATATGATTCCATGTAGAAAATAAAATTTTAATGCCTTAAAATTATTTTGAGCAAGAAGGTAACATCGAGATTGGCACTAACCTAATCTCCTAGTTCTAAATAGAAGGGATTTTAATTAAAGGTATATAGAAAATACAGGGACACCTGGCTGGCTGGCATACTGGAGCATGAAACTCTTAATCTTGATTTGTGAGTTTGAGCCCCATGTAGGGTATAGAGATTACTTAAAGAAATCTAAAAAAAAAAAAAAAAAAAAAAAAAGAAAAGAAAATCTTAAAAAATTAAAAAAAAATTAGAAAGCATATAGAAAATACATAGAATAAATGAAGATAGCTTCAATCTCTTCATCATTTATCAGTTATATTAAACCTACAGGATTTGATATGTGAAGATACAGGCAATTTAGTTGCAGTTGACCATGGCTTCTGCTAACTTAGACTCTCAGTGCTAATGAAAAAATAACATTGAATTGGTAACCCATGATCCAATTGTTTTTCTATAAATTTTGAACTCAAAAGGCATCATTAATATTTACCATCTTTCTTTAGAAGTTGTGATATATCTTCTGCCCTAAACTTGTTGCTACAGTTTCTCATCAATTATTTTTTAAATTCTCCCCTTATCACTTTCTTTTAGAGGTTAATTGTATCACACACCAAACATAAAATTCCTTTGTAATGGGGCCTTAAAACAAATAAATTTATTTATTTCGTACAATTTTAAGATTTAGAATTAGTGTAGCGAGAATCATTGAAAAGTTAGGTTTCATGCCTCCAATGATGCCATGAAAATTTCTTCTTACCTATAAATAAGCACCCCCTATTTTTAAAATAATATTTAAAACACTTGTTTGGTCATTTTTTAAAAGTAATTGCTTGTTCCTTTAAATGGACAGAAATAAAAACATTATCTTAATCATGTGCATTGAAATAAACAACCACCTGAGTTGTTTTTCTTTGTCCCCTTCCCCAAAATTAAACAAAATTTTACCAAAACCTGAAATTAATCCCCTATACAAATTAGTTGTCAGAATATGTAGGTAAAGCCCATCATTCTGTCTTCATCTTATAAAAAATTAATTTTCCAACTGATGAAATGTGGTTGAACCTCATAGCAAAACAATAATGTTAAATATGTGGTAGAATTTTCTATTTTCTCCAAACTCTAGTCCATAGATAATGCTTCATTTCACTCTTTTCCTTTTTTTTTTTTTCATTTCCCTGTTCTGCAAACTTCTGTGGTTTATCAAGTATGAACCACCACATATATTTCTAGCTTTTCAATATTATTTAGTTAAAGATTTATTTATTTATTTAAGAGCACAGGAGCAGGGGAGGGGCAAAGAGAGAGGGAGGGAATCGTCAAGCTGAATTCCCGCTGAGCCCAGAGCCTGATCCTACAACCTGAGATCACTACTTGAAGCCAAAACCAGGGAGTTGCCGCTTAGCACTCTGAACCACGAGACGCAACTCTAGCTTCTCCATTTTAGAGTGCAAGAGGACCTCTGATTTCTATTGTCAACTTAGTCATCAATTTTCAGTGTGATCCCCAAACTTCATTACCCTCAACACATTTGTTTGTCTAAAATAGAGGCAAATTGTTTGTTCCCTAAATAAATGAGAGAGTTGTGAGTTTCAAATTTAGAAATAGATGTAGGAGTACTTTGAAAAAAATACTATCTAAATGAATATGTTATTAAGATCAGTTTGATGCACGTACAAGAGTAATAATACCTTACGGATATAACAATTAGTTAAAAATGTCCTGATAAAGTATATATAGATCACCTAACTAGTATTTAGCAAAACAGAATTTGAAATCAGAGTTTTCTGAATCTAGAGCCTGAGTCCATACCTGGAACAGAAGAAATTTAATGTTAAAGACCCCTTTCCTCCAATTATTTAATTATTTCATGCAAAGCCAGATAACCTCCAAAATCGTGATCCTTAAACCATTTCAGATTTCATGCAAAGCCAGATAACCTCCAAAATCGTGATCCTTAAACCATTTCAGCCATTCTAATATCAATATGCAGATGATAAAATGAGATAATAAATTACAACAAACTATCTTAGTCTATAAAATGCAGAAAATATTCAAAACTGCAATCTCAATCTGTTCCTCTTTCCTGCATATGTAGCCCAATTACAAAGAGTAAGAGTAGAGAATAAAAATCTGTTATTTTAGAGAATGCAATTTATTCTTAGAGAATACAATGCTCTGAATGTTGTCATGTCCTTGGATACGCTTCTCCAGCCACAAATAGCTCCTCTGTAAGAGCAGTGGTTAGAAGAAAGAGGTCATCATTTACTCCCTGCTGTAGTTCTCCCCTCACTGTAGGAACTTGTGTTCACTTGTTCTAGAGGCCCCTTCTTAAAGAGGATAAATCTAGTCTTGAAAATTTATATGTTTCAGTTAAGATTTTGCTTAAACTTTGGGCTTTCTGCTATTGTCAAAATTTTGAAAAAACCTTGATCATAATGAACATAATAAATTCGGGGTTTGCTATGAATCATCATATGGCCTCAGTTCATTACTTTACTACACTATCAGTAGGTTTAAAGTCTAATGGAATAATTTGTACATACACATATAACATAAACTTTTTAAATTCTCCCAATAATTCTGAGAAGTAAATAGTTCTAATAAGCTCATTTAAGAAAATGAAACTGAGGGGCACGTGGGTGGCTCAGTGGGTTAAAGCCTCTGCCTTCACTCGGGTCATGATCTCAGGGTCCTGGGATCGAGCCCCACATGGGGCTCAATGCTCAGCAGGGAGCCTGCTTTTCTTCCTCTCTCTGCCTGCCTCTCTGCCTAATTGTGATCTCTGTCTGTCAAATAAATAAAATCTTAAAAAAAAAAAAAAGAAAATGAAACTGAGTTATAGAGAAAATAAGTAATTAGCCCAAACCCATAGACATAATTAGTAGAGTTTGACAATCTTAAACAACATGTCTCATTTGCTAATATATTTAGCAAAACATTATGTACTTACCATACTAATTTGATACTTAGTGTATACTCAGTGAGTATTGGATAATCTAATAACTTAAAAAAGTGCCTCACTGACCCCAATATTTCCATTTTTAACTTGTGCCAAACTAAACCTAATATAGTCTTAAGTTTTGTGATCCTAAATTCCCAAAGGACACAGAGAAAGTCTTAAATTCTGTCTTGAAATACTAAGAGTGTTTGTACAAATTTAGCTCTCAGTTCTCACCAAGTATTCCTGATCTGTATAATGCTTGGCATGTACTGTTTTTTTTTTCTCGGATCATCATATTGGCAATGGATAAGTACATCATTGGTGGGTACATCTATCTCCTGAGACTGTTGTGGGCTAAAATGTGGAAGTTACCCAGTAAATTTTAGGAGCTTCATAAATATTTCTAATTATTTTATCTTTGTTCTATATATTGTTAAATACAGGTTACTGATTATTTAACCAATAGTCAGCAAATGTTTGTAAATAATTACAAGAAAAAGCTTCAATGATTTCAAATGGTCTGTAAATAAAATACCCCATAATTGAAATTATTGTCCTAAGGCTTATTCCCAGAAACAAGGGCAAGCAACAAAATTAACAGAGATAAGAGAAACAAAAAGAAGATAAACAGAGACTCAAGTTTTGAGATATTTGCATTTGATTTTTTTGGCGACCTGAGTAAGGTCTTAGGTTAACTTAATTCTTGAATTCTTGGAGCTTGTTTGTTTGTTTGTTTTGAGGAAGGAATTATCAATACTCATGATAGGGTTAGTGCAGGGAGTTTATTTGTCCTTTCATTTTGGGCTTTATCACTTTCCTAGCAACCTGTGAATCACTTTTTCTTAATCAATGCTTTTTCAGCTTCCCCCCCACAACTTATAATTTTTTTTTTTAATTTGAAATTTGTTATCCACCTAAGCATCACTCCCCGTTGCTGTCTGCCTGTATCTTAGACTGTTGTATGGCACTTTCAATGGGCAGTACTTTAAATTTATCACCGCCTCAACCTCAAAACAAGCTAGTCTATAAAATTCAGAGAAGATGCCTGTATTCAACTTTAACTGAAAGTCAGTCAGCTAGCTGTACAATGGAGGCAAAATATACTTAGCGGATCTCACACAGTCAGGCAGGATAATGGGAAGGGAAGAGAAATAATTCACCTCATGTTCTTTCACTTTTTGTGGATCCATTCCTACTTCTTCCTTCTGGTGTCCCCCCTTTCTTCACTGAAATTCTGTGAAGCAGGCTCACTGAAAGCAGGCTCCCCACTGACCAGGGCTTGAAACTGTCCAGAGCATTTCATGTCAGCTTCTTGAATTCACATGTCACTCAGTGCAACTCATCAGCCATTCACAGAAAGAAAGCTGGTATTATTTTAGAGACAACTGACATCACTCAACCAACATTCCCACAATGAGACATATATTCAGAGCGACAGTTGGAAGTCAAATGGAATAATTTTATATCCAAAGGAATCAAATCACAATCTATATTTTCATCATTAAAATTACCCCTAGAGATGCCCAAGCTCACATGATTAATTAATACTTTATAGAGAGTACATTATAAATTATATTTCTCTTATCCTAGAGCACTATTCTTTCCAAGAAATTTGGGTTTACCTTCCCCAATAGAAGTTCACCAGGTTGATTTCCTTTAGATATAAGTTGACAAAGTGCAGCTAGGATTGGATCCGGATTATAAACAGTGTGCAAGCCACAATTAATGTTGCATGCCATTTAGGAATTTGTCATTAGAAATTCCTCCAGGGCACCAGGGACCATATTCTCCTGCACTTAAGGAATTCTGTGATGAAAACAAACTTGAGGGCCTAATCCTTTCTCTGATTTCCATAAACTGACAGAAGTTTAGACATCCTTGGCCCTCATGGTAACAAATGGTCTTCATCTCTGCTCAAAAACTGTTTTTATTGTAGTTTCTAAGAGAATGACAATGAGTTATAAAGTCCTTCCAAGTATATAGGTAAATTTCTGGGAAAATTATAAACTAATAAAGCTTAATATTATTTTGTATTATTTTTGGTTTAGAGAAAAATAAAGATTTATTTTTAGAGAAAGACTGAAAAAGAGCACTAGCAGAGAAACAGGCAAAGGGAGATGGAAAGAAACCTCAAGCAGGCTCCCCACTGATACATGGCTTGATCCCAGGACCCTGAGATCATGATCTGAATAGAAATCGGGAGTTGGACGCTTAAGGGACTAAACCACTGAAGTCTCCCTGATTTAGAACATTTTTTAAAAGTTATATGAAAAAGAACATTTGCATTTGAGCAAAACTTTCATTTGAAAATCTTTAAATGTGGGTTTGTTGCGTGTCATACACTAAGTGCTCCTGTTTAATCTTCACAAAGACTCACTGTGGTTTGTTTTTTTTTTTTTTTTTGATCCAGAAGAAAACTCTGTAACAGCTAAGATAAATACTGACTAAGGTTGCTAGACAAGGAGGAGATTGCATGTCAGTGTCAAGAGAATAGTTAGTTCTTAGGAAGGGGAGCGGTGAGGACAGGATGGTTGACTGTGGAGATGGTGGCAGTGTTCTAGTTTTTTATTCATATGGAGATTACAGGGGTATTTCCTGCCCAGTTCTCTATCCCAACCCCAGCCCACAGCTCTCTCTTTCTAAGTATCTTTATGTATTCTATTTCATAAGTTAAATATGAAAAGAATATATAACAATACAACCCTAAAACCATATTCAAGGCACTGAAGCGACCCAGGGTAGAGTGTGAGGTTGGATTTGCCTTCAAAGAATTAACTTGAAAGCAAGTCCAGGTGTTTCATTTTGGTCCAGTCTATTGCCACTCTCCTCAGGAGATCTGGTTTTTGTGTTTGTTTGTTTGTTTGTTTGTTTGTTTTTGGTATTTTTTTAACCTTATTGAGGAATCATTGACAAATGTATTGAGTTGGACAGTGTGATGATTTTATATGCAGATACATTGTGGAATTATAATGAATACATTATTACCATCACTTTATATTATAGTTCACTACTGTTTGTATTTGTGGCAAGAATGTTCCACTCTCTGTATTATTAACTGTCATTACCATATTGTGGTTACCTCTTCAGAACTGACTTTTCTCCTAAGTGGAAGAATTCTAACACTTTACTCAAAGAAAACTTCCCCAGTCTATGTCATGTTTTCACCAGTATTCTATTCTTAGCCCAGAACTTCCATGGGTGCCCAGTCCTCCCAGTCCTCTTCAAACCATGCCGTCATCTCCTGGCTCTGATGTGCAGCCCATACCCCTGAATCTTTCTAGCTTTACTTCCCCATCAAGGAAGAGCATTTGCTCCCATAGACTCACTGTCCTCCAACATGGAAGTGTCATTACAAAAGTCTTAATAGTTATGGTAGCACTTAAGAGATCAATGTACCATAAATGGGCTATGACTTAGAAATGATGAATGAGTCATTATTCAGTCATAAAGCACAGCAGGAAGAAAGTTGTTGAAAGAAGACTATGCTCTTGATAAAGGCTGCTGTGATGTATTGTAAAAAGTCTAGCTGGGCTTATTCACAAAATACATTTTGGATACGTTAAGTTTGAAAAGAATCTGGGCAACTCCAAAGATAATTAAATGTGCATTTGTTAGCTGCCTATCTTGTGTAGTTAAACCTCGATTTTAGCAGTCTGGAAGAATTCATTATAAATTATGTTTCTCTAAATAACATAGTATCTTCTCTGTGAGTTCCTTACTTCTAGAAGATGGGTGAGAAGAGAGCACCATGAAGACAGTGCCATTGAGAAAAGAATATGGAAATAGTCCTAGGACTTCTGTTGTAGATGATTAATGTCTTAAGTAATAGCTATCCCATGAGTCCTAGCCACTAATCAATTTCTCAAATGCCATTTCAATTTATCATTTCATATTTAAATGACACTAATAACTTTACTTATCAGTTTTATATTGTAAATGAAGAATACAAGATGCTAGTTGTTTGCTGATTTGACCAAGAGTCAGGCCATTAAAAAATGGTAGACTGACATGCAAATCAAAGTGTAGGACTCCTGGTTTGATGATCATTCTTCTCCCTAAGTGCTATTCAGATGGCTCTTGAGGCTGAGGACAAAATATACCAATTATTTACATTCTGACTTACCTTTAAGTTTTTATACAGATTAATCACTTATGGTATTATGAAATTTTATAATGAAGTAAAAACATTTGCTCAAAGAGAACTTGAGGGTAGTAAATATTAGGCTGATATGAAAGTATCTTTTTATTTTTTACATTAATGAAAGACAACAGGACTAAGAGTAAGATTTATCAGTCTCATTCTTTTTCTCTCCAAACCTGTAGAAATTCCTACACTGTCTTTTACGATGTGGTACTAGTGATGTAGTTGTAGTTTAAGCCACCACAATATTCATTTTTTTTCTTAATAATTTGTCTAAGTTGTAACTTATGTGATTCTTCTCGCACATAAATGTGCTACAGTTTGCACTTCTTATCATTTTTTCTCTCTTTCCTGCCCCTTCATTTTTAAAAAAAAAAAGATTTATTGATTTATTTTAGAGAGAAAGAGCACAAATGAGAGGGCCAGAGGGAAAGGAGAGAGAGAGTTTCAAGGAGACTCCATGCAGAGTGTGGAGATTGAAAGCAGGGTTGATGTCACACCCCAGAAATCGCAACCTGAGCTAAAATCAAGAGTTGGGTGCTTAACCCACTGTGCCACCCAAGTGCCCCACTTTCCCCTTCATTTTATGTAGCTGTTGAAATTATCCTTTTTTTTAAAATTCTATTGCATTTTGTTTGAAAATTTTCTTCATGTTTTATTTTTTTTAAGTTTATTTATTTATTTATTTATTTATTTATTTATTTTGATTTGACACAGAGATAGAGAGTACAAGTAGGCAGAGCAGCAGGCAGAGGGAAAGGGAGAAGCAGGCTCCCCACTGAGCAGAAAGCCCAATGTGGGGCTCGATCCCAGTACCCCGAGATCATGACCCGAGCTGAAGGCAGCCACTTAACCAAATGATCCACCCAGGTGCCCCTTCTTCATGTTTTAGAAATAACTCCCCTTGATGGTATTACACAATTACTGATCTTCTTTTGAATCTCAATTCTTTTACATAAAGATCCTAATTATTTGCATTCTATTGATGATAAAAAATACTTGGGAAAAAAATATCTTGGGAACATTTTCTCCAAAATGCCTACAGACAATATGTTCTATTCATGGGTGATGGTAGTATATCTTTTAATATCACAAAAAAATGTGTTTTCTTTTATTACTTCCTTTCTCACTTTGAGATGAAAAAATATAGATAGATAGATATAGATATAGATATATAGATACACACACAAGAATTATGCTGAAGGAAAATTTCTATCTTGATAAAGTTCAGTTGGCCCTATTCCTTTTCCATCAGGATGGAAATGGAATGCATTTTTCAGGTCTACATGACAAAGCAAGCAGATATGTGCAGTTTCTTCCAAATGCAGTTTTGAGGTCGCTCAACTAACCCAGCTCTACTGGAAGGGGATAAGCTCTGCTACTTTTTTCATCTTGTCTTTCCCCATTGTGAGTATCTGTGATGCAATAAACATGACAACAGAAATGAAAATTTCCCCCTATCCCTTTGTCCCTATCTATGACACATTAAGGGAGATCGGGTGGGAGGGGGTGCAGCAGCTCCCACAGGGCAAGTATGAGCACCCTTTTTTCTTTGATTTAGAACCAAAGTATCTACATGGATTTTTTTATCACATAATTTATTTAACATAAGATTTAGATGAATTTCCTACAGAAAATAAAGTTTAATAACAAGAAGAAAATTCTTTTTTTTTTAATTTCTGAAAACCACTTTTCATCTCCATTTCTACAGAATAACAAAATGTTGTCAAATCATCATGTATATATTTCATATGCAAATAAATATTCAAGTTTTACAAGCAGTTTCACAGCTTCAGAAATGCTTACTGTATGTGACATAATAATCATCATTCCTTTAGCCTAGAATATTTTTAATATACTTATGTTCCTATCTGTTAGGGTTCGTGATCAAAGGAGCGACACTGATACAAAGCGAAGGTCAAGCAAAGCTTTATTTCGCGCCAAGCATCAGAAACCAAACTAACTGGTAAGGGCTAGCTCTTACAAAAAGGTGATGACGACAACCCTGGCAAGGCCTCTCCCAACGTGGCCACTCTGGACGAGGCCGTTCCCTGACGGGGCTGCTCCAGACGAGGCCTCTCCCCAGACCATGCTGCTTCTGACTAGGCCGCTCACCAAGGAGGCCTCATGTCAAGGAAGCCGCTCCTGGAATGAAGCTGCTCCTCAGAATGTTGCTGCTCCCGGAAGGCCGCTTGGTGAGGCCATGGCTCTGGGCAGCAGGGCTGCTGGCGGCTCTCACTGCTCTGACAGCTCTGATGGCTCTGACAGCTCTGACAGCTCTGATGGCTCTCTGAGCTCTGAGGACTCTCCTACTCCTCTTCCTCTTCAGCCTTTCAAACTAACCTTTATAGGAGTGGTTGAACCCGGACCACACACAGGTGGCCAGTGGGATTTAAACTCACCTCAGTAAATATATGCGCATCCCACTGATTGGGTGTCTTCACCTGGCCTGACCTGCCCTTGTATCTAGGCTTTGCAAGTAAGTTCCTCTGGGAAGGGCAGGGTCAATCTAAGTTCACTGCATAGGGTCAATCTAAGTTTACTACAACAAATTGTCTCCCTCTGGCCAACCAGGCCCTTACATTACCCAATCCCATTTCCACTAGTAAAACTGTCACCTTACTCATAATTCCTCAGCTTATCATCTCCAACATTCATTAAGTGAAAGGTTTGGTTTCAATGATCTGAATGATCAGAGCTCTCTGATTTCAAGTTCATTCTTGCTCCTGCATGAAGATTTCAGCATTTATTGAGTAGGACAAGTCAATTATGTTTTTCTTCTGAAAATATCCTTTGACACCAAACCCTTCTCATGGCTTTTTTCATCTCTGTATTTCTCAGGGTGTAGATCAGGGGATTGAACATAGGCGCAATGATGGTGTAAAATAGAGCAAATATTTTGTCCTCAGGGAAAGTGGTAGGAGGTTGAAGGTAGGCGAAGATTAAAGGTCTGAAAAATAGGATCACCACAGTGATATGAGACCCACAGGTAGAGAGAGCTTTGCGTCTTCCCTCAGCTGAGAGATTTCTTAAACTCAATAATATAGCAACATAAGACCCAAACAAGAGAACAAAGGTTACTAAAGGAACCATTCCTGAATTGGCAACCACAAGGATCCCAGTGATGTAGGTATCAGTGCAGGCAACTTTCAGTAGAGGGAAGATATCACAATAGTAGTGATTGATTTCACTGGGGCCACAGAAGGGCAACCCGATTATCAGAGAAAACTGAGAAAAAGAATGGAGAGCCCCACCAGCCCATGCAGCCAAGACTAGGAGATGGCACCTTGTCCTGTTCATGATAAGCAGGTAGTGGAGAGGTTTGCAGATGGCAGCGTAGCGATCAAAGGCCATGACTGTAAGAATGAGGATTTCAATCATTCCCAGGAAGTGCAAGGCAAAGACCTGTAACATGCAGTTATCATAAGAGATGTTTTTTCTAGCCAGTAGCAGGTCACCAATCAGTTTGGGTGTCATACAGGAGGTGAAGCAAATGTCTATAAAGGATAAGTGGCTGAGGAAATAGTACATCGGTTGGTAAAAGAGATCACTGCATCGAACAGAGACAAGAATTAGGAGATTTCCCACCAAGACAGAAACATAACAAAATAAGAAGAAAACAAAGCAAAATTTTTGTATGTTCTGGTTATAGGAAAGTCCCAAAAGGATGAATTCTGAGATGTTTCTCTGACTTTCCATAAATTGTGTATTATGCACAAATAACTGAGTATCTGAAAAAGAAAAAAAAAAATTGGATGAAAACATTGACAATATATAAATCATAAAATCTACTAACAAAATATAAACCTAATTCAACAAATCACAATGGCTAATTTATAAATCAATATTATTACATTTTTTCCCTTTAGGAATCATAATTGATTTTGTGATGATTTTTTAATTTTATCAAATATTCACTTATTTTGAAGTACTAAAAATACTTTTGATTAAATCTTGAAAATATAATGATTTAAAAATCACCATTTTCTAACAAGAAATTGTACCACTGTTATTTATAACCTTTAGATAGTAGGGACAGTAATTTATGCACAAAATTTATTTTACATATCAATTTCCATTGTGTTATTCACAGCTGACTTTTGTTCTAAGTAATGTTCCAGTTCCCCAAATGATTATGGAACTTCCTCCTAAATTGGCTAGAGACAGAGGATGGAGGAAGGTAGTTGTATTTAAAAAAAAGAGAAACAAAAATCCTGAGCTTAAATTGTGAGTTGGGTGATTAGGATTGCAAATAGTATTCTTTGAACTATAAGGGTGGTTATGGGGTGTGGATTATAATTTGAGCTCTAGAAACCTATCTTTCTAGCTATGTTATAAAGCAAAAATAGTTGGAAAAAGAAAACAAAAAGTAGATTTCTTTTGTCAGTAAATTTTGAAAAATAATTTGAAAAATATGTTTATTTCTAACTTAAATTTTAGTGTAAAAGAATGTTTGAAGGTAAACTCCATAGCCATTGAACTTAATAATGTAATAAGACACTAAATGAAATTGAAGACATTCTAGTCTCTCTCTTTTTTTTTTTTTACTTTATTTATTTATTAGACAGAGACACAGTGAGAAGAAATAGAAGTAACAGAAGTAGGGGGAGCGGGAGAGGAGAAGGTAGACTTCCTGCCAAGCTGGGAGCCTGATGTTGAAAGACCCCTGCCCTGGAAAGTCCCCTCCCCTGGAAGATAGATAGGATAACTAACCGCTTGTTTGCTTTTCTGTGAACCGCTGGCTTTTAGGCGTAGATTAGGTTATTAATTGCGTGACTAATTGCTCTTTTGCCCTTCTGTAACTGTTTCGCTTATAGCTTATAGAAATAATAGAAGACGCCATGATGGCATTCCTACCTTCCCCCTTCTTGTTCCCCCTCCCTGCCTCTCTCCTCCCGCGCACGGGCCCTCAGAACCAATCAGCTTGTTCCCCCTTCCCGCCTCTCTCTTCCGCGCGAGCGGGTCCCCAAAGCCAATCAGCAAACTCCACGAATGCCTTTTTCAAAAGTTCAAACTGTCCACCAACCAGTTGCGCCCCACCCAAAACTTGTTTGTACCTGTCTATAAAAACCCGGCACCACCCCAGCCCGGTGTGCTCAGCTAGCAGGAGCTGCTGACCACCCGCAGGCGCGCACTGACCACCCACAGGCGCCTGCGTAACAATAAAGAACCTCTTGCTGATTGCATCCAGTGGCAGTGTTGGATTCTTGGGTAAGGGGATCCGCGGGTCTTTCAATGTGTGGCTCCATCCCAGGACCCTGGCATCATGAAGTGAGTCAAAGACAGGGGTTTAACAACTGAGCCACCCAGGAACCCCACTAGTCTCCCTTTTTAACATGAAATGATCAAGTTGTATCCTCAAAATTATATACAAGTTCTCCCACAATTTAATGTTTTTGTTATACCTTCTAGTATATTGTCACAATTACAGTTGCAAATAATAACTAATTTATGAAACTACAATATTGCATTCCTTTAAATAAGTATGCATAAATCCTGGAACTGAGATAAATTTGAAAATACTTATTAAATAATAAGTAAGTCTAATTATGAGAATTATTTAAATATTAAAATATTCATCTATTCCCACCATAGTCTTTTCAGTGTAGAAGGAACAGATTAAGAAAATTCAAATGAATTTCCCAAATGAAAGAGCCAATAAACTAAAATATTTATAAATTATATGTCCTAATGCTTATTCTTTCAGTGTGGCTTCCCACAGGAAAGGGGCATGCATCAGAGAAGATAGCAGTGGAGGAATTACTACAGCTTTCCTCTCTTGAGAGATGACAGACTGCAAGGTCACTGTAAAATATCCCACAATAGTTACAGGAAAATATGTGATGTTGTCACATGTCTCTGTTTTGAAATCCCTTCACAGCATCAGGCTTTCAGATTCCCCACTACAGCTGTTACTGTTCCAATCTGTGTACTCATGGAAGTATCATCACTCTGGGAGGCACTAGTAGAATAGCAATTTGACCAACTTCCTGAAAAAAAATTTAAGCAAGGGAAATACATGACTTGAAAAGTAAGGTAGAGGACAGACCACTTTTATTCATTATTTATGCACTGATGAGGGAGCAGAAGGCTGGCTGAGGACAAAGCAAAAAGCTGACACCTGGCAATCTCCCCCTCATCCCCACTCCTGGGTGGGGCCAATGTGACATTCTTTAAGAAAGTCCCAACTATCTTAATGTTAATGGCTTGCTAAAAGGAAAAGACAACCTTGTTGCTGGCAAGACCTCAGGTATCAGGTACGTTGTAGATCCTCTTCAGCATATGAAAGTTCTATTGAAACCTCCCTTTCCTCTACCTTCCCCAACCCCATGGTACATAACCTGCCATCCCTCACAACCCAGGGTAGCATCTATTCCTGCCCATGGGTCCTGTCCCTGTGCTTTAATAAACTGCCTTTTTGCACCAGAGATGGCTTAAGAATTCCTTCTTAGCCTTCGGCTCCAGACCTCGCCCCACTGAACCTCACCTATATTCTATAACTTTATCACTACACTAAATTTCTAAGGCTGTTGGTCACTTGGAGGCTGTCAACATTCAGCTGTTTGCATCAAGTGAAATAAACTGAACTGAAGTGAGGTGACTTTTGGGTTTCAATCTTAATATATAAGATTTATTTAAAAGCTGACATCCAAATCTAAGCAGATTATAGGAAATAAAAATAAAGCATGAATTTAGATAATTACCACACCTTATTCCCAAAGTTTTCTACATTTTCCATTCTGTTACCATTTATAATGAAATTTTACCAGAAATAGGACTGCTTTGGATTTCTCCATTCACACAAGCAGTTCTCACTGGTACAAGACCCTAAACCTTCTCATCCTGAGCTTCAACCTCTGTAAACTCTAATCTCAACCCAACACCCGAGTGATGAGGGAGCAGGAGGCTGGCTGAAGACAAAGCAAAAGCTGGCACCTTGCACCCCCTCTCCACCAGCTCCCCTTGGCAAATAGTTAACTTGCAGAGATCACAATCCTGAAAGACAGGATTACAGATGTCCTAGAGATCTACAAACAAAGAAGTTACCTTATCAACAGCACAATGTCCAGAGGCAAATAACTCAGTTCCTCAAGCCCTAAGTAAAGTTAAATTTCTTCTAAACCCAAATATTACTAACAAAGACACTTGATAGCAGAAATGTGAATGGCTTGCAAAAAGACAACATTGATCAAGCCAGCAAGGCCTCTGATATTCTGGCACCTTGTAGGCCCTCTTTAGCATATGAAAGTTCCCTTGAAACCTCCTTTCCCCTCACCTCCCCCCAACCGCAAGGTACATAACCTGCCATCTCTCACAACCTGGGGCAGCAACTCCTCCTGCCCATGGGTTCTGTCCCGGGGCTTTAATAAACCACCATTTTGCACCAAAGATGTCTCAAGAATTCTTTCTTGGTCATTGGCTCCGGACCTCAGACCACCGAACCTCATCTAGGTTCTAGAACTTCATCACAAGGAAAGAATGATGAGCTTATGAAACAAAATGGCCAGGGAAAATTGAGACTATGTAACAATTATATATTTTTTCCTTAAAATGTACAATCTCTCTCTTTGAATGACAAGATTAAGAAGTCAATTGTCCTCCAAGCAGACATACATCTTGAATCAATTCTCTGGAAATAAACAAACACAAAATTGCAACAGAGATTTTGGAAGGACAACAGAAGAAAAGGTCAAATGGATAATGTTCTGGTGGCAAGATAAAATTGAACTGGTGAAATTGTTGGCTACCTGGGGGAGTTTCTTAACACTTAATTTTATTTTTATTTTTATTTTTTCTAAATATTTTATTTATTTATTTGACAGACAGACATCACAAGTAGGCATAGAGGCAGGCGGGGTGGAGGGGGTGGCGGGGAGCAGGTAGCCTGCTGAGCAGAGAGCCAGATGCAGGGCTAGATCCTAGGACCCTGGGATCATGACCTGAGCCGTAGGCAGAGGCTTTAACCCACTGAGCCACCCAGGTGCCCCTTAACACAATTTTAGGTAAACAGTCTTTTTCCATGCTACCAAAGTTAAATAAAAAAAACAGTTTGTAATTTTGTAGTCTGCCTAACAGTCCTGTTCTCTCCTTATGACTTACCCCCAGCTTTGTAAAATCTCATTCTCCTAGGTCAACCAGGGTGAGTATATACTAAATATATACATTTCTATTGATGTACTCAACATGTGCCTTACTACAAACTTACTTTACCTGATTCAGGTGAATCTAAAAAATTTGAAGAGATGCTAATTTCAAGGATGGAATTTTCTTCAAAGATTAGAGGTTGGAAAGTCACTGGCAGCCTACAGATTTTATTATTTTTACATGTATTTTTCAAAAACACAAATTCTATTTGTAATATACAATAAAAACTAAATATTGCTTTTTTTTTACTCTTGCTTAAATTTTAATACCACACCAGAAAGTATAATTGTTAAGATAACAGAATAAATGTCAAATAGATCTAGTGAGCCTAAAACAGGAGGTTGTAAGTGTGATTACCTGAGCATCAGTTGTGGATGGTCTTCAGGTTTTCAGTTAGTCAGGAAAATGTCTTGGTCACACATATACATGCCCCCTTTAGTTACATAGATTGCTAACCCTTCACTGACATTTACTTCTGAAAATGTGAGACTACAAAGCACTGATTCAAACAAATCTCAGTAAAATCTCTAAGATGTTAAAACTAAAACGTTTATTCCTGAAAATATGAACTATGAAGTTTATCTCTCCCAATTCTATCGAGGGTATGAGTGCTGTAAGGATTGCTTTTTACAAACTAGAGAAAGAAAACCAGAAATAGGGATATGTGAGGGTGAATGGGTGGCTCAGTGGGTTAAGCCTCCAGCTTTGGCTCAGATCATGATCTCAGGGTGCTGGGAGAGAGCCCCGCATTGGGTTCCCTTCCCCGCCTCTCTCTCTCCCTGCTTGTGATTTCTTTCTGTGTTAAAAAAAAAAAAAAGAAGAAAAAAAAAAGGAAATAAGGATATGTAAGATACTATCAAACACGAAAGAACATTCATTTCTGTTCATTCGTACTTATCAAGTCCTAAATATCACAAATGTGCTCAAAGGTTATTATTGAAAAGCTGTATTTCTTGTTCCTCCTTTAAAGCTGCTATATCTACGAGAATATGTGGGAGAAGTGGAAGACTATGTATTGACAAATAACATACATTTAGAAAGATATGTGTGACAAATATGTGATATATAAATATATGTGTAAGAAAGACTTTCCTTATAGGATTGGGAGTAACATATGATGTTGCATTAATATTCCTGAACCTTCAAGAGCAGTCAAATATATCCTATAGACTGAGTGATGTGCTATACAAAACAGGACCCCAATATTTACTAAATATAAAAAGATGAGGGAAATAATAGAACAGAGCAACATATCTTAATTTTATATCGTTTCATTGGCAAAATTAGTCAGAATCATGTCAAATCTAGGGAGAGGTATATTTGAAGAGTGCTGAAGGAAGGTGTCACATTAGTAAGATACTGTGGGACTGACAGCACTCAATGAAGTGGTCATCAAGAACTGAGAACAGGGGCGCCTGGGTGGCTCAGTGGGGTAAGCCTCTGCCTTCAGCTCAGGTCATGATCTCAGGGTCCTAGGATCAAGCCCTGCATCTTGCTCTCTGCTCTGCAGGGAGCCTGCTTCCCCCACCAACCCACAACTGTCTGGTTCTCCTCCCCACCACTGCCTGCCTCTCTGCCTACTTTTGATCTTCCCTTCTGTGGAAAAAAAAAAAAAAAAGAATTGAGAACATAATATTGCAGTGACATGAGAACACACACACACACACACACACACACACACACACACAGAATATAGCTATGAGGGGTATTTATTTTTGCTAAAATATCCCACTATATTACATAGTACCATGAATTAATTTGCTTAAATTATTCCATAACATTGCATAGAACATTGTAAATTAATTACTATTGTTTTTTGTGGATAAATCTTTTCACACCTTTCCTTCTCCTCATTCATGATCATGCAGCTGAATAATATGAATATATTTTTCTGCTTGGGTTGATCCAGGATCCTGTTAGGAAGGAAATAGTGTTTTTCATTTTCATGTACTTCTATTTGGGGATGATGTTGAGTAACTTTCTGATTATTACTACTGTCAAGAACAGCTGGACACTCTGGAGTCCAATGCACTCCTTCCTTTTCCACCTATCCTAATCTGACATCTGCGTCTGTACTTCCATAGCCCCTAGAATGGTTGTGGATGCCCTTTTGAAGAATACCACTATTGCTTTCAGTGAGTGCTTGGTACATGTCTTTTCACTACATTTCTTTGGCTACCTGGGGATCTTCATCCTTATCCTAATGGCTGCTGCCCACTATGTGGCCATCTGTAAGCCCCTGTACTACATAACCATCATGAGGCAAGTCTATGCTGTGCTGGTGGCTATGGCCTGGGTGGAGTCCTCTGTGCATTCTTTAGCTCAGATGTTTCTGGCCTTGAGTTTACCCTTCTGTGGTACCATTGACCAAAGTTTTTGCAGTCCTTGTTGAAACTTGCCTGAGCAGACATCTATGTGATCAACCTACTCCTGGGGTCCAAATTGGGGCCAAATGCCCATTGAGTTCTGTCCACTGATATGCTCCTATGTTACATCTTGTATCTTGCCCTCTTCCACTTCATTGTGGTCATCCTGTATATTTATATACACACGTCCTGCAAACACCTTCTCCATGGGTAAATGATAGTGGTGTTCTATACACTTGGAACAGCTTGCTCAACACTCTGACACTCTGAGGAATCCAGAAGGGAAAGCTACCATAGGAAATTATGCAGCAAGAAGTGGATTTTAGATGACTAAAGATGAAAGGAAATTTCAAATATTTTCTTCATAGTTTGGATTTACCTAGAAGTCCATAAAGAATATGATCTTAGTGGCGCCTGGGTGGCTCAGTGAGTTAAGCCTCTGCCTTGGGCTCAGCTCATGATCTCAGGGTCCTGGGATCGAGCCCTACATCTGGCTCTCTGCTCAGCAGAGCCTGCTTCCCCCCCCCCCACTCTCTCTGCCTGCCTCTCTGTCTACTTGTGATCTCTGCGTGTCAAATAAATAAATAAAATCTTAAAAAAAAATATGATTTTAATGTGGTAGAGCTAATAGAATTCTGTCTTTGGAGATGAGCACTAGTTCCTTCAGGAAAATATCAATATGGACACACACACTGGTTGGGCTTAAGTCAGTTTTATGTAGAGGAATAGACAGCATAAACTACAAACAGGTACATAAGGTCTATAGCCTTAGATGTGTTCCACTATTCTGTCTCTGCCTGTCTCGCCTACCCTATTGCTTGTGGTTTTGATCTAGAGCTTGCCCTGTTCCTCTTCATGTGGACTCCGGGTGTTCTCTGCTGCTCTGTACCACCCTGAATGTTTGCATTCACAGACTGGAGACTTTTGGTCTTCCAGTTTCCATTATCAGGCACTTTTGTGTCATTGCAGCTGACCATGAACCTTCAATGTAGTTGTTCTTCCTGACTTGGTAGAAAGTATCAGATTCAAATAATTATAGGAGTTTTATGTTGTAAAAGACACTATGTAATCTAATAATTTCCATTCCAATTCTTGGAGTTATATTCTGAAATCCCTTCTTTTAAAGATTTTTTTTTTTTTTTTTTTTTTTTTTTTTTTTTTAAGAAAGACAGAGAAAGAGAGAGTGAGATAGACAGCATTCTCATGAGCAGGAGTGGGACAGAGGGAAACTCTCAAGCAGAATCCCACTGATCATGGAGCCTGAGATGGAGATCCCTTGTTACTGAGATCATGATCTGAGCTGAAATCGAGCATCAGATACGCAACTGATCGAGCCACCCAGGCACACTTATATTCTGAAATCTTGTGATATGTTTAAGTACATACTTCTAGAACAGTAACTGAACTTGATGAGAAAATTCATGTTTCTGAGATAGTTCTTTGATATTAAGAAGACCTTAGTGGCTTGGTTTATGTGCCTAGTAGTATTCTTTTGGTAAAATCTACTTTATGCTCCTATATTGGTCCCTTCTAATTTTGGGGGTGCTAGGTTTCTTTTGAATCATACCAATGATAATAATTTGTCTATAATATTAATTATTATAATTATAGCTTAGATGACCCAAGTTAAGGATGATATATTTATGCAACAGAAGAAGAGTGGATAAGCAGTAATAGTGAATATTAGAATATTAATTACTAAAATAATAAGATAGTCCCAAGGATGATATTTAGCCCTTGAAACAGAAATATTTACATCACAGACATGAATTATGAATTATTTTTCCTGATAAAGACAAACAGGTCAATGTAAATAAAAAAATCATTGGTTTGCAAAAATTCAAGGATAAAGGAGAAGGGGTAAATAAGCAGAACATGGGATATTTTAGGGAAGGGAAACTACTCTGTATGATACTGTAATGGTGGATAAATGACATAATGCATATATCAAAATCTGTAAAACTTGGTAACACCAAGAGTAAATCCTAATGTAAGCTATGGACCTTAAGAATACTGTACCCATATTGGCTCAGTAGTGATGAGAAATGTAGGGCCCCACTGCAAGATGTCAGAGAACAGAAATTGTGAAGAGCATAGAATGTATGTGGAAAATCACTGTACTTTTTGTGTAATGTTCCTGCAAATCTAAATCTGCTTTAAAAAATAAAATATATTAAAAAACATATTCACAGCACTCACCAAAGCACATACCCTCCCCAATGTTTGGTGAGTGCTGTGAAGTGTGTAAACCTGGTGATTCACAGACCTGTACCCCTGGGGATAAAAATATATGTTTATAAAAAATAAAAATTAAAAAAAAAAAAAACTTAACTAAAAAAAAAAAAAAAACATATTAGTGAGAAAGTGCCATTCTGCCATTACAGTGCTTAAAAATATTTTATTTGAATTTTTAAACAAATTAATTATATGAGCCACACATATTGATGCCCAGAAATCCTTTACAGTTTATGCTGGTATGCTATGCTAATCTTATTAGTGAATATAAAATATTATATTATCTGTGGTTATTTCTTAAAAATTGACATATTTTAACATTGCAAGCATGAATTTGAATGCTGTTATACCTCATGAAGAATTTTCAGCAAAATGCATTAGCTACATTACACAGGATAGTCTTTAATATTTTGAAGTTGTATGCTTTTTAATTTTACATTATGTTATTGTTTCTTATAACATGCAAACTTTCTCAACATTTTCACATCAATAAACATATATGCTGAATTGCATATATTTTTTGAAAATAGTTTGTGTCAACTAATACCAAATATGCTTGTTTTTTTTCCATTAAAATATCTATATGTATTTTAGATTCTGATTTGGAGTAATTCTGTAATCTACATCTTCATATCCTCAGGCAGGATTTTGTGTAATAAAAATGGCATCTAAGAAGTTATTGTTACATGAAAATAATTTGTAAGTATGTGTGGTGATGGAAGTTAGCTAGACTTATTGCAGTGACTATTTTTCAATATATACTTGTATCAAATCATTATGTTACATACAAGAAATTAATATAATGTTATACATCATTTATATCTCAATTAAAATAAAGACTATATTCTCAATTTATTAAACATGAAAGCCACAGTAAGAAGTCTGGTCATTTCTGTGAAAGTTGTTGATTTTATAGAATGCTAAAGCCTGGTTAATTTGAAATGTGTGTCTAGATTTGTAGCAGAAAATGTCCGTAGCCATAGGTCAGCATTGTGTGCAAATAATAGTTTCAATCACTAATAATATTCTAAGAGAGAAATTCATATTATTAAGGATGATAATGAAAACAAATAATAACCACTATACAAAAGAGGTCTTTAAATGAATCTGTTGTTTAATTTAATTTTCTGAACTACTATTTCATGTTCAGAGACAGCTTTCTTAGGTCCAGCTAGGTAATGATACAGTATAGAACATGCCTAGGAGAAAAAGTTTAATCTGGCAACAGTTATGTTTCTTTGTATATAACTGCAGAGGCCATCTGTCCATTTCCTCTCTGCTCTAACAGCTCTGGTAAATTTCACCTTCCTCATTATTATTATTTTTTTTTTTCTGCTCTTTATACCTGGTTGTTATGGGCCTACAGACTGATTGCAGCTCTTCCATTTTACTTACATATTCTAAAACGTTTTCCATGTTTTTAACATCTCCCTTTTAATAAAATCCTACTATCAAACATTCAAACATCTTCTCTATAATGACATTTGCTGTGTTTCTTAAGCAACCTTTATTTAAATCCTATCTCATGCAAAAAAGGTGTGTGTGTGTGTGTGTGTGTACATATATATATATATTTTTTTTTCTGTAGAAAATCTTTTTCAGATGTCTCTTGTTCATTCCACTTACAAATTCTGGTATATTTCTCATGTCATAATGTATATTAGTACTTAATAAAATTTATTTTTTAAGGCAGCATTAGGTTCACAGCAAAACTGAGCAGAAAGTACGAAGATTTCCCATAATACTCCTGTCCTCACACACAGACAGCCTCTCCCACCAGAGTGGGACCATCAAAGGAAGCTACTCTCACAAGTTATTATCTCTCCAAATATTCTTTTCATTAAGCTTCACCCTTGATGTAGTACATTTTATGGGTTTCAATATACATAAGGACATGTATCCACAACTATACTAACATACAGATATGCTTCCGGTTCTAAAAATCTTCTGAGATCTGTCTATTCATTCTACCCTCCACACTGACCCTTGGCAAACACTGAAGGTGTCAAGTTCTCCATTGTTTTGCCTTTCCAGGATCCATATGGTTGCAAATCACATAATAAGCACCCTTTTCAGATTGCCTTCTTTTGCTTAGTAATACACATTTAATTTTCCTGCATATCATCTTGTGGCTTGATAGCTCATCTTTTTAGCGCTGAATAATAGTCCATTGTCCAGAGAAATCACAATTTATTTATCTATTCACCAGTGGAGGGAGGTCTTGGTTGCTTCTGAGGTTTGACAATTATAAATAAAGCAGTTATAAACATCTATATGCAGCCAAAATATGCTTGCAAAATGTACTTTAATTTGCTTTGGTTGGTTGACCATATCTTAATCTGTCTTTTGCTAGGCTTCATTTTGTTTTATTTTTTTCTCTCTCTCTTTATAGCAGAGAAAGTCTTCACTACTGGATTCATTAACATTCCCCTCATCAACTGGAGATAGGTAGGGTTTGTCAACAATTACATTTATTATTCAGTCCCTTAGGTTTTATCAAAAATGTTTTATATTCTTGTCAATGGTGAAAAAACAAGTAATTATGTTTTTAGCAGCCTGAATTATTGACTCTTGCTCTGTCTTAACTACGCATTACTATTATTTTTGATATGAATTCAGGAGAACTGATTACCAGGAGCTGACTTAAAACAGGTCTCTTATACGGATATCTTCATTGTACAGCTGATTTCTGAATGCACATAGAGGAAGTAGAAATGAATGTGCTATCAGAAAGGTACTTGTGATGATTTAAAGTCATTATTTTAATTTTGGATTTCAACCTCATCACTAGTGCAGAATGTGTATCACTATGAGAACTGGCATATAAGCCCAGGATTTTTAATAGAGTTATCATTAAAGTTGTTTTGTCTTTATAATTCACTGACCAAATAGTGTCATTTTATTTGATTTGGCAGTTTTTTCTACTGGCGACACTAATCACACCTCCTTAATACTCCATAAAATTAAGTTTTCAATTAATTCTGGTAGGTGAGAATTAGGATTCATTTAGCTATCCCTTTAAATTTCTTTATAATTCCTCTTTCTTTCATGAATTCCATTCACAATAGACACTGTATATAAAGATAATCAAATATTTTTTAGCTCGTTTAGTCACATCAAGCTCATTTTTAAAATAAACTTGCTTAGGTATATGTTTGCTCAAATTAATTGTGTACTTCTTTTGAAAATAATGTTTGACACCAAACTTTCCTCATGGCATTTTTCATCTCTGTATTTCTCAGAGTATAGATTAAGGGATTGAACATAGGAGAAATGATGGTATAAAATAGAGCAAATACTTTGTCCTCAGGAAAACTGTCTGGAGGTCGAAGGTAGACAAAGATCGAAGGCCCAAAAAATAAGCTGACCACAGTGATATGAGACCCACAGGTGGAGAGGGCTTTGCGTCTTCCCTCAGCTGAGTAATGTCTTAGACTAAACAAAATTATGACATAAGAAACAAACAAGACAACAAAGGTAACTAAGGCGACCATACCTGAATTGGCAACCACAAGGACACCAGTGATGTAGGTGTCAGTGCAGGCAACTTTCAGCAGAGGGAAGATATCACAAAAGTAGTGATCGATTTCATTAGGACCACAAAAGGGCAACTGGATTGCCATCAATAATTGAGGAAAAGAATGGAGAGCCGCACCAGCCCACGCAGCCAAGACTAGGAGATGGCACCTTGTCCTGTCCATGATAAGCAGGTAGTGGAGAGGTTTGCAGATGGCAGCATAGCGATCAAAGGCCATGGCGGTAAGAATGAAGATCTCAATGCCTCCAAAGAAGTGCACGGCAAATAGTTGTAACATGCAATTACTGTAGGAGATGGATTTTGTCCCTCCTAGTAGGTCACTAATTAATTTGGGTGTAATACTAGAGGTATAGCAGATGTCCATAGAGGATAAGTGGCTGAGGAAGTAGTACATCGGTTGGTGAAAAAGAGGACTACATTGAATGGAGATAAGGATCAGAAGGTTTCCTGCCAACAGGGCACTATAACTGAATAAGAAGAGCACAAAGCAAAATATTTCTACGTTCTGGTCATATGAAAGTCCTAGAAGTATGAATTCTGAGATGTTTCTCTGCTTCTCCATATACTTGTGTTTTCTATAGATTCCACACAAATGAGTATGTTTCTGAAGGAAATAAACAAATTTGGTGAAAACTTAATAGTATGAACACAACGATATAAAGTTTACTAAGAATAGATTGACATGAATATTATATTAATATTAATTATTCTTGATTTCTTAAATTAAGCTGCTTTCTCCAGTTTTATTGTTTGATTCTATAGAAGTATTGTGGAATAATTTTATAATGGGAATGATTATCTATGTTGCTCAGTTTTACTGATAATGATTTTAACAATATTTAAATTATATTTTAAAAATTAAAGATGATTATTATTAATTATATTATTTAGATAAGAAAGAAAGTTTATAAAAATTCTGTCAAGTCAAAAAATACTTTGTTGTATATATCCTAAATGTGTGTGGCTAATACATGAGGTCAACTTTCCTATTTTCACCCTTTTCTGGTCAAATTCCATGAATTATCTGGCACTGAAACCTCAGGAAATGCAAACATGCCAGTCTGAACTGCTGAAGCTTAATTTGTATAAAGCACACTCTTTTTTTTTTGCTATGTGACCAAATATTGCCAATGTGTCATGCTAAACCAATGGAATCACTGTTATTTTATAGAGTGAAGAGTGGGGGAAAAACTATACAGCAAATAGAGAATGTCTATTAATGACGGAAATTGTGGAAATAAATTAGCCATTTCATTCATTTACCTAGTTATATTTCATGTGTTAAAGAGAAATTTAAAAGTGTAAATACTGTGACTAATGGTCGTGATGACAATCATTAAAGGATAGATAAAACCATTAAGTTGCTCAAGTATGTTTCAATAGTTGCATTTGTCATTTGTCATGCTGCTGTCAAAAAAAAAAAAAATCCTGTGTTTTTATACAATCTAAGGGACTAGGGTCAAAAAAGGGGATGATACACAAGGTAACATTACTCAAACTTAATGGTCAGGTTGCACTCAGCGATATTTATTGAAACAAAATAAATGCAACATTCATGTATTTGCATCTTTTGTAACTGATGTGTTATATAAAGACATTACTTAACTGATTCAAAATAAGTTAAGAATAGAGAGAATGCACTTGGAGTAGTTACTTGCCTCAATGATGAGGAATTATCTGTCCCTAGTGGGTTTGAACAGCTAGTGTACTTCCTATATTTCTCTGGACCTGCTGGGACAGTCATAACTAGTCCTCCCAATTTCTATTTTTTAAAAAACTCAGAATGGGGCGCCTGGGTGGCTCAGTGGGTCAAGCCGCTGCCTTCGGCTCAGGTCATGATCTCAGGGTCCTGGGATCGAGTCCCGCATCGGGCTCTCTGCTCAGCAGGGAGCCTGCTTCCCTCTCTCTCTCTCTGCCTGCCTCTCTGCCAACCTGTGATCTCTCTCTGTCAAATAAATAAATAAAATCTTTAAAAAAAAAAAAAAAACTCAGAATGCATTTGTAGCAAAGTTATATAGAAATCATCAACAGTAGGGAATCTCAAAATTAATATTTATGTGTTATATAGTCCCAGAGACTATATATATAGATAATATATCTATACACATATATGTATTATATCTCTATATATTTTATATATACTATCTATATATGATATGATATGATATAACATTACATTATATATCATATATAGAGAGAGTTAACAGAGAGGCATTCAGAAAATGGTCCATAAGGTAGGAGAGCAATTCTGCTTTGAATTATTATTCTAAATTCTAACTTCAAAAAGGAGTAATTTTTAGTGTTTTTCTACATTTTTTTGAAAATAATACTGAGCTACAGAGTATTCAACGTTTAACCTTAACTACTCTTTAGTTGAAAAGTTTTAGGGAGGTAGAATTCATTGATCTATTTTCTACTCATTGCAAGTGATGTTTACTCTTTGTTAATGAGGTGGGAAATGTTAATTTTTCAGGAACAGTTATTTACCTAAAACAATTTGGTTTAAGAAGAATTATTACTCAAGAAGACTACAAATAATTTAAAGGCAGACTTCACTTGACTAATCCAGATCTCTGATTTTAAAAAGAAGAAACTCAGATCAAGAGAATCTAATCATTTCTCACGATGCAGGAGTAATATTCTGTGAATGTCTAGAGCCAGAAATCCCAATTCTCCCTCAGTCTGGGAAGAAAGCTGAGTAGGAAGATGATAGGTGTCATGAGAAAAGCATGAAAAATTATCCTGAATCCATAACCCGAATAGAAAAGAATATGCAAGATGATGGGTGGACAAACATGGAGTCAGTCTTCCTGAGTATTTATGGAGATAAAGATATACGGACTACTTAACATAAATCTTGTCTGGCATTCCCTCATTCTAAAAAAAATAAATAATTTTCCTTCAGTTTTACAAACATACAGATTGTTTAATTAGGATTCTTCCTTGTTTCTCGACCATCATTGGCACTGAATCCACAATAGTACTACTTACCCATCTCACCCTGTAACCTGAGGGGCATTGCACATGATCACTGCAGACAGCAGATGTAAAAGGGAAAAAAGGGAGGAGATTTATTGCCATAAAAATAACATTTTGATGGCAGAGATATTATAGATACCTCTTAGGTTAAAAACTGAAGTTATAGTTGATGTGTAAAAAATGTCAGACAACCACCGAACAAGTGGTTAGAAGAGCACAACACAGGAAGAGGGAGAAACACTGAGGCGTCTTAAGGAAACCAACCAGTACAGTCCTTGAGTGAATTCCTTCATCTTTCTAAACTGCATCTTACTCCTTTTACAATGAAGATATCATTACGATATTCAGAATTTTAATGAGGAATTACATGAGCTAATAAGAAATAGCCCATGACACTTTGGCTCAAATCAGATTAGTTTAGAACCACAGAAAGCATCATGCACCTCCACACAACCAAGGCCAGTAGAAAAATAAAGGAAAAAGTATCATAACATGGACTTCATAACCGTTCAGGTAAACTTCAGCTTCAACAATCTGTTGGGGAAAACATTTAGGTTGGTTGGATGCCTCATTGGTCCTCTGAGGGAATGCTTAACCTTAATGCTTAGAGTGATTTCTTTGCACTATAAAAATATAGCTAACTGATTACTTCACTTCCTTGCTTATTCTAAATAAAAATTTTGAGTGTGCTTTTAGTTAAACTATCATATAAGAATAGAAGCTTTTATGTTTAAATTAAAGCTTCCATCATGGGTGCCTGGGAGGTTGAGTCAGTTAAGCTGCTGTCCTTGCCTCAGGTCCTGATCTCAGGGTCCTGGAATCAAGCCTTGCGTCCTTTACCTGCTCAGCAGAGAGTTTGCTTCTCTCTCTCACTGTGTCTCTCCCCACTCCATGCTCAACCCTCACTCATGTTCTCTCCCCACCTCTCAAGTGTATGTGTATATGTATATATATATATATATTTCCATCACATGTTCATGTTTTCCCTTAGTGTAGCAGAATAGCATGTTATAAATTTAAACTAGTTGACTCAGATGAAACTATTCTAGGATGACAAGTGCTTAAAATATTGGAATTTCTTATCACTGTACATATTCAAGCATACAAGGCTATTTCTTAACAGCAGTTATGTACAAACAGAGGTTTGTACATAAGTACAAGAATAGGACACAATTAAATTCACTCAGTGAAATTCAATGAATAATACACAATTAAAACTAACATTTATAAAGCATTTTTATAGGAATGGAATTAGCATATATTTCAAGAGAACTTATAGTATTGGAATGAATTTATATGGAATAAGACCAGATAATTCGTCTAGATTGTGCTTGGTGGAACCCTTCCCAAACCAAGATGACAAGGATAATTCACTAAGCATAAGATCTGAGAGTCCGGCAGGTTAGTTTTAGGCTATATTCCATCTCCCAGATACTCACTGTGCCAAATCATCCCCAGCATCAAAATCTGCAATAAAATGAAGAGAATTATAAATCAGTAATTCACATACTTCCAGATTAATTCTCTACAAATATTTTGAAAATTTCAATATGACTTACTCCTTCTACAGTTTCACAAGGGACGTGGACTTCAAATATTTACTGAATCTATCAAAGATGAAGAAAGGTGTTGTTCTGACCCAGGAAAGTAGACTAGGAATTTCAAATGCTGATTTAAGATGAATGCTAGACCACTAAAAAAATAAAAGTATTTTTTTTTTTTTTTTATTTTCTGCAAAAGGTAATGAGTATTTAGGTCCTGGAAATCATCGAGCTTCTGCCTACTCCTGAAGAAAATTTGGTTGGGACTAATGAAATATAAACTTTAGGAGACACTACAGTAATTAATAGTTCTTTGAAAGTTGTAATTAATTACATTCCCAAAGGCATTTCTAGAGAGACCCTGGCCAATGTGCTAAACCACTGCCCAGAATGATGTCTCTCTTTGCCCTGGGTGGTGCTTTCCTCCTTTGCATTAGCATGCCTCAGGCACTACTTCTCTGGAGACCCAGAAAGGCCATAGTCAGAGCAGGTCAAGAAATTTTGACTGTTCTGTAAGTTCATCCAGCTTTCTGAAGAATGAGAGGGAAAGCAGTGTAGTCTGTAATAGTACCCGGTTAGCCACGAGGAAAATGTGAGATGAGATAGAACAAAGAGAACCACACATGAGCACTGACAGTCCAAGTATGCCCCATTACTAAGATGTGATGTGTGTAGAGTCCATGAATCAATACAGTCAACAATCTGCAATATGAGAACGGGTGCAGAACTATCCATGGTTCGGGACTAACTTCGCTGGAAGGGATGGTTGCAGGATAGGAGAAAAAGAAAAAGAACGATAAAACAATAAACACTCTTTCCCCATGAACATAGAAGGTAGGAGAAATAAGGAAGATGAAAAATTTAAGAGGAAGTGCGCACCTTGATGGATCAATCTTTGAAAGCTCTAACTTTGGCTTAGGTCAGATCTCAGTACCCAGGAATGATGGAGTCCATCATTATCAGGGAGTCTGCTTCTCCTTCTCCCTCTGCCCTTATGCCCCACTGCTTCTCTCTCTCTCTAAGATAAATAAATAAAATCTTATGAATTCATTAGATGATTTAAAACTTAAAATTTTGCATATTTTGACATAAGTATTATTACCTCTATTATGCATAGAAGAACATAAAAAGTTTTAGAGTTTAAATAACTAATTTGCATAGGCAAAAGTAAGAAAGTGGTATTTCTAAATCTAATGCTGTTTCCAGGCTTTGAAAGTTTTGTAACCCTGAGTAAATGAAGGAGTCTATCTGATGGAGTTCAGGGCAGGCTGTCTCAATGTGCCACTTAGATATGTGGATTGTTTTTTTTTTTTTTTTTTTTTTTTTAAAGATTTTTTTTTATTTATTTATTTGAAAGACAGAGATCACAAGTAGGCAGAGAGGCAGGCAGAGAGAGAGAGAGAGGGAAGCAGGCTTCCTGCGGAGCAGGGAGCCCGATGCGGGGCTCGATCCCAGGACCCTGAGATCATGACCCGAGCCAAAGGCAGCAGCCCAAACCACTGAGCCACCCAGGCGCCCCGATATGTGGATTGTTTTGAGCTGAAAACAATCAGGCCCAAAGAGTTCAAGAGGAGTTTTTTTCTTCCCCAGTATCTACCTAAAAGAGTTTAGACAGAGGGCCTGGTCTAGGAAGAGAGATACCACCAGGAAAACTACAAAGAGTGTGCGGTAGGCATGGCAAACTTGGGGGTCTCTGCAGGGCTTGCTTGTTCAAATGCCCCTCTGTGTCCATTGAATCCCTACCCCCTTCTCCTTAGCTCAGGAGAACATATACACAGTTGCCTGATTATCAGGGAGTTTCATTTCTTTGGGGTTCCCATATATATGAAATCAAAGTTTTTCTGTTTTTTTTTTTGTTTTTATTTTTATTTTATTTCCCTTGGTTAATCGGTCTTATGTGAATTTAATTGTTAGGTGAGCCAAAGAGCAGAAAAAGGGAAAAGCTTTCCTCCCCTACATAGCCCTTCGGCACAGAGGATATCAAAGCTTGATGATTTTACACTTGTCCATTTTAATACCATGCCCAATGTTGACCAAGCTTTACCCAATCTAGCCTGTATCAATCCACAGAGAAGAGAGCCAGTCATATCTTGTGTATCCTCCCCTGACAGACACTCTAGGACTCCCCTTAGAGACATATACAGGTGTCCCATCAACATCTTCAAATCTTGACTTTGCCCCTCATCATAAACGTGTTCTGCTGAAAACGTTTTAATCTTAATGAAGTGCATTTTATCTTTTTTTTTTTTATATGGACCACACCATTGTTATTATGTTTAAAATTATTTTTCTAATCCAAGGTCACAAAGATTTTGCCTCTGTTTTATTCAAAATGGTTTATGCATCTCCATTTTATATATATATATATATTGGTCTACGTTACATTTGGAATTGAATTCATACAAGCTGTGATGAATGGATATTTTTGGTGTTCTTGCTGTCGGTACATATCAATATCTAACATTCCTACTGTCATTCATTGTGAAAACGATGTTTTCTCCACTAAATTGCCTACAGACCCCTGTTGAGAATTAGTTGACCAATGCACGCAGGTCTGCTTCTGGACTCTCTAGGCTGGCCCATTGATCTGTTTGTCCAGCTTCATGAGAACAACACACTGTTTTGAACACAGCAGCTTTGTAATAGACCTTGAAATGAGATAATGTAAGTTCCCAGCTTTGTTCTTTTTAAAGTTGTGTGACCTCATGGGGTTTCTTTACATTGCTTTACACATTTTTTTTTTATTTTTTAAAAGATTTTATTTATTTATTTGACAGACAGAGATCATAAGTAGGCAGAGCAGCAGGCAGAGAGAGAAGAGGAAGCAGGCTCCCTGCTGAGCAGAAAGCCCAATCAGGGCTCGATCCCAGGACCCTGGGACCATGACCCAAGCCAAAGGCAGAGGCTTTAACCCACTGAGACACCCAGGTGCCCTGCTCTATACATTTTAGATCACTTTGGAAAATAATAAACTTGTGCCTATTCATATTTTTATGGGATTCCTTAAATCTAAACACATATTTGAGGATAATTCACATCCAAAGAGTATTGACTCATCTGGCTCAGGAGCACAATATTTGTTTCTATTTATTAAGTTCTTCATATATTCTCAACAGAGTTTTCATAACATTTTCAATGTATGTCTTGTCCCTATCTTGTCATATTTTTCCTTAGGTATATTGTGTATTTGATGCTATTGGAAATGGAATTTAAAAATCCAATTTCTGTTTTGTAGTCTCCAATACAAACTATGCAACTGATATTATATATTGTTCTTGTATGGCACAACTATTCTAAACTCACATAAAAAAAAAAGTCTCTCATCTTGAACAAGAATTTGGCAGAATCGGCAGTTTTCACCATGACACAATTGTAGAGAAAATTCTAAGGAATGAATAGAAAACGTCACACTATTTAGAAGATTCAAAGAAATGCTGGACCAATGAAATGAGTTAAGATGAATTCACTTCTGTTTTATTGTTATGAGTGTTGTATAGAATAGAAATTATTTTTTCTCTAATGTTGGGTAAAATTCACTACCAGAGCTATCCAGACAGGGGGTGTGAAGACAATGTAATAAATTCAATTACTTTAAGATGTAAATAAAGACCACTGAGAATATGTATCTTTAACTTTCAGGAGCTTGTGTAGTTTATATCATTAAAAGACTTTTTTGTCCAGTCTAAGGTGTTGAATTTATTGGCCTTAGTATGAACACTATATATTTTGTTATTATTTTAAACATGTGTAGAATGTATAGTATTATCACATCTATTATTAAAAACAGCAATGTTTAGTAATGAATGAGTTATATGTATCTCAGGAATCAAGATCCCAGAAACTAAACCAAAGTAAAATCCAAACAAAATAGAGGTAATGATGTAACAAACTAAGGAACAGAATGGCTGACATAACTAACATTCTTGGGGTGGCACCTGGGTCCCTGGGTGTCTCAGTTGGTTAAGTGTCTGTCTTCGGCTCAGGTCATGATCTCAGGGTCCTGGGATGGAGCCCCATGTCTGGCTCCTTGCTCAGCAAGAAGCCTGCTTCTCCATCACCCTCTGCCTGCTGGTCCCCCTGGTTGTGTTCTCTCTCACTTTCTCTCTCTGTCAAACAAATAAAATCTTTTAAAAATAAAAAAAAAAAAGATAACTAACATTCTTAAATACAGAAAGGTTGATCCTCCAGAAGAATTAAGAAAATTCCAAAAAATGTCATTGAGATCAATCAAGAGAAAAGAGAAAGAAAAAAACCTGCAAATTACTAATAGAAGGAATGGAACTCATGTGTTGATGAAAAGTAATGTTCACTTTTACAAAATATTTGAAATCCAGTTGATGGTATCTATTCAAGCTAATCATGAGCTATTTTCTAGGGGAACCTGGGTGGCTCAGTTGGTTGAGCGTCGCACTCTTGGTTTCAGTTCAGGTCATGATCTCAGGGTGGTGGGATCGAGCCCCACATCAGGCTTTGCTCTTTGCCTCTGCTTCCCTCCCTGCACCTCTGCACCTCCCTACTCCAAGCTTACATAGGCAAAACTAAATGTTACTTTCACTTAAATTGAGATTACAGAGCATTTCAGAATCAAAAACCAAAAACTCTGAGGCCAGAATTCTTACAACATGTACCTACTTGGATGGGACAGATAGGGCAGGAATCTCAGCAAAATGGGCAGAACTAGCATTCTGGGAGTCTTAAGGGACAGAAGCCTACTTTTAATTGCCCTGATGGTTATTGTGTGAGACATTTTCAGTTAGATTCAGAGCGGAATCCATTACAGTTTGCTTATTTGGGTGCGCTGAATGAAGAGCCCGCAGAAAGCATATTTGCATGAGGAATAAGAAGCAAGTTGATGAAGAATTATAAGCAAAGAAGGAGCTCTAAAGATACTCTCAAAATAATAAGGAAACTTACTCAGTTGAACGAAAAAAAGAAGAGGTTTCAGTAAACCATATGATATGTAAAAGGTACAGTGAAAGCATTATACGAATATTCTCTCACAAGTTTATTATAGAATTTATAATAGGGGTGTACAGAACTAAATAATACTGAAAGCAAAATGCTGAAGATAAAGAATTTGAGGAGCGTAATATGTTAACGGTGCTTGAGAATCCAATCAGAAAACCTTGCAGCAGCAGAAAGAGACCAATGGCTGTCTTTGAGGATGTTTAGTAAATAGAGGCAGGCCATTCAAAAGCTTCCAAGGTTTTTCCTTCCTTCAAAGGAAAAAGTGCAGTGAGGGGCCACCCTTGCTCTCCAGGAAACAAGTTCTAGTCAAGTGAATAGTTACCCACACAGACACCAGCATCACCACCTCCCTTCCTCATCAGTGGGTAGCCTCAGATAGAAGGAACCAAGAAGCATCAGTGCTTTTTTAACTAACATAACGAATTAGAATTTTTGCTGCTGTTAATAGACAGGTAAGGAGCACAGTTTTTGAAACTTGAGAGTTCAAACTCAGAGAGCCTGGATATAACCTCTTACTGGCCATACTATTTAACACCTCTAAACAAAGTCTTTAAATTCTAAAATCCTGAATTCATCTATGTATGTCATGCCAATTATGTTCAAAATCACACAGCTTATGGGTTCTAACAAAGATTTCCTAACTGAGAACATAATTTCCTGGCCACCATAATGCATCTGGCACACCATATCCCCTCAGAATCACCTGCATGTGAGAATTTACTCAAACCATGGAGGCTGTATTATATGAACTACACAGAAATGGGTAGGGCCAGAGTTGAAGACAGGCCTTCCATCCTTCTCCGGCAGCCCTGAAGGTTGATTTCAGCTCTTCCGGTATTCTCGTCATCACCAGAGACCCCCATGATTATGGTGTCACATAAAATAGATATTTCAAAGCAATTAATTCTAAATACTTCATCTTCCACTCTACCTAAACCATCAGCCTTTTGAGACCATTTCAATTTTACTAAATATCTCTTAGTTGATGATTTAGGTACAGTATCTGAATCAGTCCTCACGATGGATGCCTTTGGACAAATATAGGGTTGAGCACAGGGTGAAGGATTAGGAGAGGGGGCTGGGGCAGGGAGTCATATAAAATTCTTACAGCCACAGCTAGTTTAGGCCTCCGGTCTTCCCCTTATGCCCCTGACAAGGTATCTAAGCTTCTTCCAGCCTGGTGTTTTCTGATAACTCTGGGGCATAAAGAAAAAAGCTGTGTAATAGATTTCTTAGTTGATGACAGATATTCCTTTAATTAAAAATGAGATTTTAAATAAGCAGTAATTTCTTATGTAGATGAATAGAATCTATTAATAAATTGATACATAATTTAATTTGTTATATTTTATTTGTCAGTTTTTTATACAGTGTACTCCGTTTTTGCCAATAAAACCTTTGGATCCTTGGGAAAAGAATAGAAATAAATTTAAATTTTGTTGCATAACATTCTTTTTGATGGGATAGGAATTTCCCTGACCTGTGCTAAAATATTCCAAGAGCCCCAAGAATCCCAAACAACACATACACACACACACACACACACACAGGCACATGGCATTTGTATACTTAAAAAAAATTCCAAAACACTTTTGCCACAGTCTACATTAAGCCATCAAACAGATAGATGAATAAGCTGTCAAAACCAATTTCCTATGGGACAGACAAAATATTTTCCCATCATATTGTGGAGGCTTGCATGGCTCTAGTAGGAAGAAATAAAATATTAGTTATATATGTAAAAGTTCCTAAGATTTGAAACATCCAAAAACTGGTGCCAGACACTAAGATAATACCTACTACCTCCATGACTTATCTTTGATTTTTGCCTTGACTCTGGGGAAGAAGTAACTGAATCAAGCTAAGTTTGTATGGAAGCAATGTAATCATTCTGCTGAGAAAAGACAAATTCTGGGCTGAGAGAAACTGGAAATGATTGGAAGCATAGAGCTGAGATTAGGTTACATGATCAATGGACAAAGAGGTAACCAATAATTGAGGGAGTAGTGTCACCTTAATGCAGAAAAAAGTAAAAATAAAACTATTCTAAGCATCTGGTGGTCTGCTAATTTCATTATATCCTTTATAGGCACATGGGATTATATGATAAATTCTTAGCCTTTGACATCACTTATCTTATGGTTAATGCATGATTGTTTATGACACAAGGACAAATTCTAGATATGTAAGAACAATGCATATAGTCACACAAAAAATAAAGTATTATCATAGAATTTAATTCAGCTACTATTTGTTTACATCTTAATTTGTCCTCAGTTTATTGATAGAAAGATAAAAAGAAAAATAAAGCTATACCACATACTCCTCCTCCTCAGACAAACTAGTGAAAGCACAGTTCATAAGAAGTAGCACTTAGGACATAGGGTTATGTGGAGAAAACATACTGCTGAAGAGCAACAAAAGAACAGGGCAGGAATCAGAATGACTTCTAGTCTGTTGGATCTGCCAAGTCTTCCTGAATAGGAAAACATGAGCAGTGTGAATTAGAGTTAAGACATGGACCCTCAAGCATGGCATGGGGACTCCTAAGTAGAGGAGATAGCTGTTATACAACCATTAAGTTGATAGATTGTAGGGTGTGTTTGGAGAATGTAGATGGACCCAGTGTAGCTGGATGAAAGTATCTCAGAGGGGCGCCTGGGTGGCTCAATGGGTTGGGCCCCTGCCTTCGGCTCCAGTCATGATCTTGGGATCCTGGGATTGAGCCCTGCATCAGGTTTTCTGCTTGACCGGGAGCCTGCTTCCTCCTCTCTCTCTGCCTGCCTTTCTGCCTGCTGGTGACCTCTGTCTGTCACATAAATAAATTTTTTAAAAAAAGTAACCAGGAAATGGGACACACAGGAGGAAAGACAGGGAAGGAGAAAATTACATAACTTGGCTTTTCAATGTGTCTTATGCTGTTTAAATATTTCACATGTGTTTGTCCAAGTGATAGTATATCTTCATGAGCTGTAATATTACCCCATTTCATAGCAACACACAAATAAATCAAATTGCCAAAACCCAAAGATAAAAACTTAGAGTCACTATGTCACCCAACTCTCCTTGACCCCAAAGCCTGTCACTGTAACACCGTACTTTCTTCCAGTGTGATGACCTCTGATAGTACCAGTTAGAGCTGAACCCTGAACCAATGTGGGGACATTTATGATAAACAAAGGAGAAGGTTGGATTTTGTTCTAAGGAAACCAGGGATCCATATAGATGTTTTTTTGAGAGGCAATTGATTTGATCAGAGATGAGCTGTGGAAGGTTATTTCTTGATTTCCTCAAATCCAAGTGCTCACACCTGGAACTAACTGGACTCTTTCAAGTGTGGATTACAATCTGAATTAGAATGACTTGCTTCTTTGGCTCATACTAACTTCAGAGGCTCTTTAGCCCAGCTCCCCAAAGAGAACTCAGATGCTTTTATAACATCACAAGTGATCAACTGTCTGGGGACAACGGATTGAATGAAAGCACAATGAAAATCAACCTCTTGACTTGAATTCTGAATGTGCCATTTTAGACCATACCTTGCCCATGGCGATTTTCATCTCCATGTTTCTCAGGGTATAGATGAGAGGATTCAGCATGGGGGCAATCACAGTGTAAAACACAGAGACTTCCTTATCCTTGTTCTCACTCCCGGCAGGTAGAACATAAGTATAGATACAGGGCACAAAGAATAAAACCACCACCATTATGTGAGAGCTGCAGGTGGAGAGAGCCTTGCGTCTCCCTATGGAGGAGTATGTCCTAAGATTCCATAATATGAGAATGTAAGAAGCCACCAGGACAAGAAAAATGACAACCACCACCATTCCTGAATTTGCAATCACTAAGATACTAACAACATGAATGTCTTTGCACACCAGTTTCAAAAGAGGCTTCACATCACATATGTAGTGATCGATCTGATTAGGACCACAGAAAGGTAAGTCGAGTACCATGAGCAGTAGAGCCACAGAGTGCCAAAACCCCACACCCCAGGCCATGAAGACCAACGTGTTACACCTCCGCCGGTTCATGAGGACCATGTAGTGCAGGGGCTTGACAATGGCAACGTAGCGGTCTAAAGCCATGGACACCAAGATGAATATCTCCACACCCGCCAGCAAGTGGGCAGTGAAGAGCTGGGTCATACAGCTGTTATAAGAAATGTTTTTTCTTGCTGCACCTAAGTCCCTGATTAGCCTGGCGACCACAGTGGAGGTGTAGCAGAGATCCATGAGGGAAAGGTGACAGAGAAAATAGTACATTGGTTGTTCAATTAGATGGCTGCAGGTGATGGTGAGTAAGATGATGAAATTTCCCATTAAGACAGTCAGGTAGCACAGCAGGAACAAGAGAAAGAACAGTAGCTCTAGTTGCTTATTTTCCCATAGTCCCATGAAAACAAATTCTGTGACGTTGTTCTGATTTTCCATGAGGCTGAGGTGAGTCCAGAGACACAACAGAAACTTACTTCACCTGAAATGATATGGAACATATGACATATTTTTGTAGCACTGTAAATATTTGGAGTATTTTTTTTTTTTTTTTTTTTTTTTTTATTGTATATTTTTTTTTATTTATTTTTTATTTTCAGCATAACAGTATTCATTATTTTTCACCACACCCAGTGCTCCATGCAATTCGTGCCCTTTATAATACCCACCACCTAGTACCCCAACCTCCCACCCCCCACCCCTTCAAAACCCTCAGATTGTTTTTCAGAGTCCATAGTCTCTCATGGTTCACCTCCCCTTCCAATTTCCCCCAACTCCCTTCTCCTCTCTAACTCCCCATGTCCTCCATGCTATTTGTTATGCTCCACAAATAAGTGAAACCATATGATAATTGACTCTCTCTGCTTGACTTATTTCACTCAGCATAATAATCTCTTCCTGTACCCCTGGGGATAAAAATATATGTTTATAAAAAAAAAAAAAAAAAAAAAGAAAGGACCAATACCTAACTTTTGTAGCAACATGGACGGGACTGGAGTATTTTTGTATGGAAAAAATATGTAGATCACAGAGAAATTTTTGTACTTAATGTTTACAGTCTTTCTGGTTTAAGATATCATTATTCAAATGATGTTTGTGAGAGCACACTAATTCCTGGGAATTTAATGAACATTTTGCATGCATTTAACTCATAATGACCCAGGAGTGACTCTGCTGATTTTTATACATGGGGGAACGCAACTGGATGGCTTCCAACAATAACACCAATTCATTCAGATAGTAAACAGTAACCTAAGGTATGAACCTGTATCAAATGCCAAATTCTGTGCCCTCGAGAGTTATGCCACATTATCCACTGACCAAAAGGACTTTGTTGTGTTTTCCACCTCCTGTCTCTGCCATTAACACTCAGATAAACTTAAGCAATTCTCCTGCATTCCATATGCTACTTACAATAACTTACAAAGCCCCAATCCAACATCATATTCTATACATTCAGAAGTAAATATTTATTCAAGATATAAAATCACAATCAAGATGCTTAATCATAGCAGATAAATAAACTGAATTAGTTGACCACAAATTCAGTGACTCACCTTCTTGGTAGTTTTGTCGAGGTTCAGTTTGAACCAGATTTTGTCATGATTCAGGAGAGGCAGGAAATGGAAAACCAGGGGCACAATCTGGGCATCTGGATATAAGAACATGGTGCTGCTTTTATATAAAAGCCTTCCATTTTCCCAAATCATTCTGAAGACACATTTTAGAGGTTGCTGTTTAAAATGTTAGAACACTGCAGAGAGCCAGTTGTTTTCTGTTGACATGTTGAAGAACCCTAGTGATGAAAGTACATCCTGCATGTTTAACCATGCAGTTAAGTAGCATAGCCACTTAGATGTAGTCGATCTAGGAGAAGAGAATATTTTGAGCCATCACATTTTACCCATTACCAAGTGTCTACCACAGCATAATCATGATTTTCCTAAAAGACGGTTAATGCCAATTCATTATTTTCATGGTACCAGAGGGGAAGAGTGTGTTGAGGAGAACAGATCTCTCATCTACTGCTCATAAAGTGGAGCATCCAGGGTCCTATGTCTTGTTACCTTTTCCTTGTTAATACTGAGAAATTCATTGTCTTTCATCCTCCCTCCCTGGTTGGTAAGTGGAAGTAAAAACACTGGATCTATTTGTCTTGTTCTGAGAGCAAAATGGAGTTCATTGGGGAATATACAGTGAATGGTCTCATGGTTCTAACTTGTTAAGTCCATAGATGAGTACTCCCAAAACTGTGTGGAGAGGAACACACAGTTGTATAAGAAAATAGAAAACAGGATGTTCTTCATCAATTAATCGGTTTTACCTATTGGCTTTGTATTCTTCCATAATGGTGTGGGTTGAAGATTTTATGCTAGACATACATTTAGGATAAGGAAAAAACATTGGCATTGGTATAAATTTGTTCTGGTTTCAATATAGAACTTGGCAAAGTCCTTCCTTATGTTTCAGGTGAGAAGATCCAAGCCTAAACTTTATGGGGAAGAATAGGATCAGTTAAAGGACATATATAAATCCCAGGGTAGCTTTTCAGTAAAATCAGAGAACAAAAACTAGAGAATCTAAACAGTAGGAAATGCAACTCTTGGTTTAGAGTGTGTTCTGAACACTGGTGCAAGCCTGAACATCTCTTCCCACTACGTCCAGTGCTGCTCAACCTACAGCGCTTAAAAATAAGTTGTGAAAATACAAATTTATAGAAAAAGATGTATAGCAGCTTTTATAAACTTACTGCTGGTAATCCCTTGGGAGGGGGGGAATCCACAGAACCTGTCTTTGCGTCTTTCCTTTATTTCCCTTTTCCTTGTTCTTTCTCTCCCCCTCTCTCTTTCAATATATCACAGTGTAGCAACCCTTATTGTACTCACCCTTCTTCTTGTGATGATGTGAGATGATAAAATACCTACATGATGAGATGAAGTGAGGTGAATGAGGCAGGCATCGTGAAATAGCCTTAGGCTGCTACTGACCTCACAGCACATCAAGTACAGTCATCTGCTTCTGCACCATGGTTGACAGCAGGTAAGTGAAACCATGCAACTTGAAACATGGATAAAAAGGACTACTGTATTATTGTCCTTGTTTTGCAAATAAGAAATCTTGAATCCAAGGTTGCACAAGTACTAACGAGGGGGTCTACATCTAAATCACCAGTTTATACCATATGATTTGGAAGCTCATACTTTTTTTCATTGTGCTTAGATGCCTTCTCCCAAATACAAATGAAGGCATAAAACTTTTATCAGTTGCACTCCAGATATTCCTGAATGCCTTCTCTTAAAAATATCTACCAACACCATTATTACATAGGAAATTAAAAATTTAAACTAGGAGATCAAATTCTGTATAAAACGAAGACTGTGGAAATTACAATTATTTTCTCTTTATCCTATATATTCATATATAGGATATGGTGTGTGTGTGTGTATATATGTGTGTGTGTTTATATTTTACATATATATATATATATATATATATATATGTCTGAAAGTGATCCTTCAAGTGGTACCTCTTACTTTTTGTATCTCTGCTATGTAATAGCAAACAGATATAGAGCACCTCTGACCCTCCTGTTTATCTTTCATCCAAAGAGCCTTTCAGGAAACATTGTTGGGAGTAACATGAATTAAAGCATGTGCATGTCCTCAGGAGAAACCTCCCACAGGCATTTTACATCAGCCAACATGTGTGTGATTAAAATTTGAAAAATAAAGCCCATATTATTATAGTGATCATATTGATGGCCTTGAGGTTTATTTGATTTATATATTTTTTGAAGATTTATATATTTGTTTGTTTGCTTATTGATTTATCTGAGAGGGACAGGAATAGCCTAGGTGAGTCAGAGACAGAAAGAGAATCCTGAAGCAGACTCCCTGCTGAGCACAGAATCCAACTCCAGCTTGATTGCAGGACCCAGATAGCATGACCTAAGCTGAAATTCAGAGTTGGATGCTTAACAGACTGAGCCACCTAGGCACCCCTTGATGTATCTCTTGAGGGTGATTAGCTGAATTATTCAATACTTTTGTATTCTTCTAGCACTGATGTAATGTATTGTGAGAGAATATGTATTATTCTCTCCATCTCCTCCTAGAATAATTTCTGGGAGAAAGATTTGCTTTGCCAATAAACTTCTTCAAATTAACAATGTGTTCCCTTTGACAATAATGGTGGGTTACATACCTTTCTCATGTTTAATTTTCATCTCTGAATTTCTTGGAGTATAGATTAGGGGACTGAACATAGGAGCAATGATGGTATAAAATAGAGCAATTTTTTTTGTCCTCAGGAAAAGTAGTAGGTTATTTGAGGTAAATAAAGATTGCAGTTCTAAAAATAAGAAGATCACACTGATATGAGATTAACAGATGGAGAGAGATTTGTGTCTTCCCTCAGCGGAGAGAGATTTCTTAAAGTGAGCAATAGTATCCCTTAAAAAACAAATAAAGACAATGAAGGCTACGAAGCAAACCATACCTGAAAAAGCACTCACAGGAATACCAGTGGTGTACATATCAGCACAGGCCAACTTTAGCATAGGAAATACTTCACAATAGTAGTGATCAATCTCATTAGGACCACAGAAGGGCGAACTGATTACAGTAGAAAAGGAGGAAAGGCATGGATGGCCCCACCAAGCCCAAGCAGCTAAGACTAAGAGATGGCACCTTGTTCTTTTCATGATAATCACATAGTGGAGAGGTTTGCGGATGGCAGCATAGTGATCAAAGGTCATGGTGGTAAGAAAGAAGATCTCAGTGCCTCCAAAATGTCCATTGTTAAGACCCATAACACGCAATTACCATAGGAGATGGCTTTTCTTTCCACTAGCAGGTCTGTAATTAGCTTGGGTGTAACCTTACGGTGTAGCAAATGTCTGTAAAGGATATGTGGATGAGGAAGTAGTACCTGGGTTGTTGAAAAAGAGGACTGCATTGAACGGCAACAAGTATCAGAAGGTTTCCTGTCAAAAGGGCAACATAACAGACTAAGAAGAGTGCAAAGAAAATATCTGCATGTCTGGTCATACAAAAGTCCTAGAAGTATTAATTATGAGATAATTCTCTGGCTTTTCATATATTTGGCATTGGTGTAAGCTTCCAAAGAACTTATATTTCTGAAAGAATAAAACATAATTCTAGGTGAAAATTAACTGTATGAACACAATAATATAAAATTTATTAAAATGCACGTTGACATAGTTAAGAATAATTATGCTTGATTTATTATATTAAGCTGCTTTTTATTGTCTTTTATAATTCTATCATGATTTAACTTTATAATTACATATATCCTCAAAAGTACTAGTAATTATTTAAAATACTTAAATATTATTCTAAAATGTATTTTACTACTATTATATATTTAAGAGATGGTTGATTATATTATTTAGTCTAAAACAAGGAAAGATTTTTTCCTTATTTCCCAATTCTTTTAGTCACATGTAAAATCTACTTTCCTTCTTTTAAAATTATCTGAATAAGTTCCCTTAATTTTCTGGGAATGAATCCTGAAGAAACACACATTTGTTTGGACTACTGAAATATAATTTGGGTTAGAGCATACTATATTTCCTTTCAGGTCAGACATTGTCAATGGGTCACATTAAACCAATGGAATTGCTGTGACATTAAAAAGAAAAGACTGGTTAAAATAATACATCAAAAGAAAGAATATCAATTAATGACTTAAGTCTTGAAATAATATTCAGGACGCTTATTCATTTGTCATTTTTATATTCATGAGTTAAAAAAATTAAAAATGATGCTCGTAATAGAAATTTATAGAAGAAACATAAGATTGTTGCATTTGCCTAAGCATACTGGAAATATGCATATGCCATGGCTTTTGTTGAAAATTTTATATGTTAGATACAATCTAAAGATCAAGTGTCCAAAAAAGGAGACGATACTGAAAGTAATTTGAAGACAATTTTGTGGTGAGAAAGTATTCTATGAAGTCTTTTGCCTAAGTGAATAAATGAAAGATTCAGGAATTTGCATCTTTGTATCTAACACATCATTTTTAGAGATTTATTTATTAATTTATTTATTTATCAGACTGAGAGGACAAACAGAAGAAGGCTTGAGGAGAAGCAGGCTTCCCATTGAACAAGGACCCAAATGAAGGACTGGATCCCAGGATCCTCAGACCATGACCTGAGTGGAAGGCAGATCCTTAATCAACTGAGCCACCCAGGTGTCCTTCTGATGTATATGTGAAGGTATCAGTTAGTCAGTGCAAAATGAGTGTAGGATACAGAGAAAGTACTTCTAAGAGATATTTTACCCACTAAGAAAGAAGTACCTAATTTTAGTGTGTTTGCAAAAACTAGCACACTTTCTATCTTAGTCTGAATCTCAAGTGACAGACATATTTGGGCCCAGGGGATACTCTTTACATAATACAAAATTTTTAAAAAAAAATTATTATTTAGTAACCATCATCTAAAGATATTCACAAGTTTTATGTTATTGAAAGTTTTCAAGAAGAGTTTAGATGGCAATATGTTAACACCTATGGCAGTTTTAGAATGGTCTGCACCAAAAGACATCAGTTCTATTTTTTTTAAAGATTATTTATTTATTTATTTGACAGAGAGATAGAGACACATGTAGGCAGAGCAGCAAGCAGAGGGATCAGGAGAAGCAGGCTTTCCTCTGAGCAGGGAGCCCAATGCAGGGCTCCATCCCAGGACCCTGGGATCATGACCTGAGTTGAAGGTAGATGCCCAATTGACTGAGCCACCCAGATGCCCCTCAACTATGTTTTAAAATACTATACAAAATTATAATCTCATAAAATTATAACCTTCTGATTTGTTGCTTTGCTTACAGGATCATTAACAAGGCTTCCTAGACTCCTTTATATAATAAAATAAAATAATTATGTCACAAAGTGTTCAGCAGTTAACTGTAAATAAGGAGCACTGAAAAGCTTTAGGAGTGTGAGGATCATTTACTTATCTTCTACTTATTACAACTGATAGTAATCTTTGTTAATGAGGTAGAAACAATAATAATTTTTAGATATATCTAATTTCTAAAACAAATCGATTTAGAGGCAGCTTTTATCTAAGTAGAATGTGAACATTATGCATGTGGAATCACTTGACAAATGCAAATCTCTGATTCTAAAGAGAAGAAATATATTAAGAGAATTTAAATAATTTCTCAGAAATGAAAAGTAACATGCTGTAAATGTTAAAAAACAAAAATTCTGTTTCTTCCTCAATCTGGGGCTGTCTTTCATGGGAGAGAACTTCAGGATGTCATGAAGGACTGTATGGAAAAACTGTATTGATTCCTTCTCTGAAAAGAAAAGAACATGCAAGATGATGGGTTAACTGACACCTCCTCTGTCTCTTTGGGTGTTTATGTAAGTAAAGAGGTACAGAATATTTAATATACACATGAAATTTAGAATTTGCTGATTCTAAAACACTTGAAATAATTTATGTTCAGTTTTAAAAAAATGCAATTCCTCACCAGGATTGCTGCTTGTTTTCCACATCATCATTGGAATTTCACCTCCAATAACTCAAAACCCCAGCCTGTATTCAGAGGAAAGTTGATTTATGATCAGTTTTATTAGTAGAGCTAAAAGGGAAGAGGGAAAAGTCAGTTTAGGAGACTTACTCTCATGAAGCAATATGGTGATACTGAGGACCCCTCCCTGGAAAAACTAAACGTACAATTGGTAAATAAAGAACTTGAGGCAACCACTGAACAAGTGGTTGAAACAGCAGCAACACAGAAAGGGATAGAAACGCTGAGGCATCTCAAATCAACTGACCAGTGTGATCCTTGAGCACATGGCTTCATCTCTGTAGGCTTCCTATTTCTCATTTCACAACTAAGATATCAATCCAAAATTCAGAATTTTGGTGAGGAATACATGAGCTAATGTGAAATAGCCAGTGGTGTGTGGTTCAAAACTGTCATTTTTCTTTTACAGTCTTTCCTTTCTGAGTGATTCCTTTAGGACCACAGATTGTCATGCATGCACACACCCATAATCAATGGGGGAATAAAGGAAATAAGAAAGAACATTCATAAGAGGGATTTAACAAATGTGATCATGGGAAACTCCAATTTAAAATCTGTTACTGAAACTCTATTAGTGTTGTCATCAATTGGTTATCTTACCATGTTTCTTAACATTGATCACTAGTCTAATAATTTCTTCTCTACAAAAGGCACTCAAATGATTACTTACTTTTGGCATTATTGAATAAAATTATGTGTACCTTTTAGATTATGCTGTTCATAAAGGAATAGAAGCTCTCTCTATATATAATTCAAATATTTGTAAGCTAAATGCTTAAAAATGTTTGGATCAACCAGGAAAACAAAGAAGAACTTAAACAATTCATGGAAATTAATGAGAATGAAGACACATCAGTCTAAAACCTAAGGGATATGGCAAAGGCAGTCCTAAAGGGGAAATACATAGCCATCCAAGCCTCACTCAAAAAAATGAAAAAAATCCAGAATACATCAGCTTTCTTCTTACCTTAAAGAACTGGAAAATAAACAACAAATTAAGGCAACCCCACACACAAGAACGGAAATAATCAAGATTAGGGCAGATATCAATGAGATAGAACCTAGAAATACAGTAGAACTCATCAATGAAACTAGAAGCTGGTTTTTTGAAACAATCAATAAGATTGATAAACCACTGGCCAAACCAACAGAAAAGAGAGAGGACCTAAATTAATCAAATTATGAATGGAAAGGGAGAGATCACAATTCACACCGAGAAAATAGAAACAATCATCAGAAATTACTATTAACACTTATATGCCAATAAGATAAGCAACCTAGATGAAATGGATGCATTCCTGGAAAACTATAAGTTTCCAAAACTGAATTAGGAAGAAATTGACAACCTGAATAGACCAATATCTAGTAACAAGATTGAAGCAGTGATCAAAACCTCCCAAAAAACAAGATCCCAGGACCTGAAGGATTCCCTGGGGAATTCTACCAAACATTCAAGAAAGAAATAATATCTATTCTCCCGAAGCTGTTTCAAAAAATTGAAGCAGAAGGAAAACTTCCATACTCTTTTTAGGATAATCTTTAATACTTTTAAGTTGATATATTTTTCTATTTTTCTTTTCCATTTATATTTTCTATCTTATAACATGCAACCCTTGTCAAAATCTTCACATCAATGAACACAAAAGTGGAAATATTTTGGAAATAGTTTAAGTCTCAAATAATAGCAAAATATGGTAGGTTTCCTTATTAAAATATTTAGAAGTGTCCTAGATTCTGATATGGAGTAATTTTATAATCTATGTCTTCAAATCCCCAGGCAGGATTTTGTGCAATAAAAATGAGAAAGTCTGGTATCCAAAAAGTTCTTGTCACAAGAAAATAATTTGCAATTATGTGTGGTGACGGATGTTAGCTACACTGATTGCAGTGGTTGTTTCTCAATACCTTATGTTAAATAGGAGACACGAATAGAACATCGTACATCACTTCTGTCTCAATTAAGAAAAAGACTATGTTCTCAACTTAATAAACATGAAAGCCACAGTAAAAAGTCTGAAGTCATTTCTGTGAAAGTTGTTGATTTTATAGAATGCTAAAGTCTCATTAACTTGGAATGTGTGTCTAGATTTGTGGCAGAAAACGTCATTAGCCCTAGGTCAAATATTGTGTACAAATAATAATTTTGATTATTAATAATGTTCTGAAAGACAAAGCTACATTATGAAGACAGCATGATAATGAAAACAAATGATAACGACTGTTTAAAAGAGTCCTTTAAAATGAATTTGCTCTTAAAATATCTGAATTTCTATTGCATTTTAGAGATAGCTTGCTTTGGTCCAGCTAAGTAATGAAACAGGGGGGGAAGCCTGGGTGGCTCCATGGGTTAAAGCCTCTGCCTTCAGCTCAGGTCATGGTTCCAGGGTCCTAGGATCAAGTCCTGCATCTGGCTCCTTGCTCAGCGGGGAGCCTCCCTCCCCCATCTCTCTCTGCCTGCCTCTCTGCCTACTTGTGATCTCTGTCTGTCAAATAAATAAATAAAATCTTTTAAAAAAATGCTTAGGAGAAAATGTTTAATCTGGCGATAGTTTTGTTTCCTTGTGTATAACTGCTGAGACAATCTGTCCACTCCCTCTTTGCTCTAACAGCTCTGTCGAGTTTCATCGTCCTCATTATTTTTTTCTGCTCTTTATACCTGTTTGGACTGTGCCTCCAGACTGATTGCAACTCTTGCATTTTGCTTACATATTCTAAAACACTTTCCTTGTTTTACCATCTTCTTTTTATTAAAATCCTGCTATCTAACATCTTCTCTGTAATGACATTTGCTATGTTTCTTGAGTAACCTTTCTTCGAATCCGATCAAGCACGCAAAAAGGCCTTTCTTACATTTTTATTTTTCTGTAAAAGATCTTTTTCAGTATGTCTCTTTCCTTCCACTACAAGCTTTGATATATCTGTCATGCCATAGTGTATATTTTTAATCAATAAACTTTATCTTTTAAAGCAGCTTTAGCTTCACAGCAAAACTGAGCAGAAAGTACAAAGATTTCCCATAATTCCCCTGTCCTCATACACAACCTCCCTTACCAGAGTGATACATTTGTTACTATCAAAGGAACTTACATTCACACATGATTATCTCCCCAAATATTCTTTTCATTAGGCTTCATACTTCATGAAGTACATTTTATGAGTTTTGATATGCATAAGGACATGTATCCACAACTGTACTAACATACAGACATGCTTCCTGCTCTAAAAATCTTCTGAGCTCTATTCATTCTACCCTCTACACTGATCCTTGGCAAACACTAAAGGTGTCAAGGTCTCCATTGTTTTACCCTTTCCAGGATTCATATAGTTGCAATCACATAATAGGTAGCCTTTTCATATTGTCTTCTTTTGCTTAGTAATACACATTTAAGTTTCCTGCATATCATCTTGTGGCTCGATAAGTCATTTCTTTTTAACTCTGAATAATATTCCATTGTCCAGAGAAATCACATTTTATTTATCTATTCACCAGTAGAGGGGGGTCTTGGTTGCTTCTGAGGTTTGACAATTATAAATAAAGCAGTTATAAACATCTATATGCAGCCAAAATATGCTTGCAAAATGTACTTTAATTTGCTTTGGTTGGTTGACCATATCTTAATCTGTATTTTGCTAGGCTTTATTTTTTTTTTTTTTCCCTCTATCTCTCTTTATAGTAGAGAAAGTCTTCAGTTCTGGATCCATTAACTTTCCACTTACCAACTATAGGCAGGTAGGGATTTGTTGACATTTACAATTTATTATTCAGTCCCTTCGGTTTTATGAAAAATGTTTTACATTCTGGTAAATGGTGAAAAAACAAATAATTTTGTTTTTAACATCCTGAATTATTGACTCTTGCTCTGTCTTAACTAGGTATTACTATTATTTTTAATATGGATTCAGGAGAACTGATTGATCACTAGGAGCTGATTTAAAACAGGTTCTCTTATACGGATTTCTTCATTGTACAGCTGATTTCTGAATGCCACTGGAGGAGGTAGAAATGAATGTTTGTTTTTTTTTTTAAGATTTTATTTATTAATTTGACAGACAGAAATCACACATAGGCAGAGAGGCAGGCAGAGAGAGGAGGAAGCAGGCTCCCTGTTGAGCAGAGAGCCTGATGCAGGGCTCGATCCCAGGACCCTGGGATCATGACCTGACCCAAAGTCAGAGGCTTTAACCCGCTGAGCCACCCAGGTGCCCCAGAAATGAATGTTCTATCATAAAGATACTTGTGATGATTTAAAGTCATTATTTTAATTTTAGATTTCAACTTGGTCACTAGAGTAGAATGTGTATCACTATGAGAACTGGCATATAAGTGCAGGAATTTTAATAGAATTATCATTAAAATTGTTTTGGCTTTATAATTCACTGACCAAATAGTGTTGCTTTATTTGATTTGGCAGTTTTTTCTATAGGTGACCCTAATCACACCTCCTTAATACTCCATAAAACTAAGTTTTCAATTAATTCTGGTATGTGAGAATTAGGGTTCATTAAGCTATCTCTTGAATTTCTTTATAATTCCTCTTTCTTTCATGGATTCCATTCACAATAGACACTGAATATAAAGATAATCAAATATTTCTTAGCTCATTTAGTCACATCAAACTCATTTTTTAAAATAAAGTTACTTAGGTATATGTTACTCAAGTTAATTGGGTACTTCCTTTGAAAATAATGTTTGACACAAAACTTTCCTCATGGAACTTTTCATCTCTGTATTCCTCAATGTATAGATTAAGGGATTGAACATAGGAGCAACAATGGTGTAAAATAGAGCAAATATTTTGTCCTCAGGGTAAGTGGTTGGAGGTCGAAGGTAGGCAAAGATTGATGGCCCAAAAAATAAGATGACCACAGTGATATGAGACCCACAGGTGGAGAGGGCTTTGCGTCTTCCCTCAGCTGAGTGATGTCTTAGACTAAACAAAATAATGACATAAGAAACAAACAAGACAACAAAGGTAACTAAGGCAACCATACCTGAATTGGCAACCACAAGGACACCAGTGATGTAGGTGTCAGTGCAGGCAACTTTCAGCAGAGGGAAGATATCACAAAAGTAGTGATCGAGTTCATTAGGACCACAAAAGGGCAACTGGATTGCCATCAATAATTGAGGAAAAGAATGGAGAGCCCCACCAGCCCACGCAGCCAAGACTAGGAGATGGCACCTTCTCCTGTCCATGATAAGCACATAGTGGAGAGGTTTGCAGATGGCAACATAGCGATCCAAGGCCATGACTGTGAGAATAAAGACCTCAGTACTCCCAAAGAAATGCATGGCAAAGACTTGTAACATGCAATTATCATAGGAGATGGTTTTTGTCCCCCCTAGGAGGTCACCAATGAATTTGGGTGTGACGGTAGAAGTATAGCAGATGTCCATAGAGGATAAGTGGCTGAGGAAGTAGTACATGGGTTGGTGAAAAAGAGGGCTGCATCGAATGGAGACAAGGATCAGAAGGTTTCCTGCCAACAGGGCAGCATAACAGAATAAGAAGAGCACAAAGCAAAATATTTGCATATTCTGGTCATACGAAAGTCCTAGAAGTATGAATTCTGAGATGTTTCTCTGCTTCTCCATATACTTGAGTCTGCTGTACATTACACACAAATGAGTATGTATCTGAAGGAAATAAAAAGAAATTTGGTGAAACCTTAATAGTATGAACACATAGATATAAAATTTACTGAGTGGATTAACATGAATATTATATTAACATTAATTATTCTTGTCTTCTTAAATTAACTTTTTTCTCTTGTTTTATTGTCTTTGATTCTGAAGAAGTATTGTGAAATAATTTTATAATTGGAATAATGGGAATGATTATGTATGTTACTCAGTTTTACTGGTAAAGATCTTTAAATATTTAAATGAAGTTTTTAAAATAAAAACTATTCATTATTATCAGTTATATTATTTTGATAAGAACTAAATTTTTTTTTAAATTTTCCTGAGTCCAAAAATTAATTTCTGTATATCTCTTGAATGCGTGTGGCTAATACATGAGGACAAATTTCTTATTTTCAACATCTTCTGTTCAAATTCTGTGAATTATTTCCTCAGGAAATGCAAATGTACAGTCTGAACTGCTAAAGGTTAATTTGTACATAGTACCATAACAACCTCTTTTTTTGCTATGTGACCAAACGTTGTCAATGGGTCATGCATGCTAATCCAGTGGAATTGCTGTTCTTTTAAAAAGCAAGGAATGGTGAAAATGTATACAGAAAATAAAGAATATCAATTCATGACCAAAATGTGGAAGTAAATTAGCACTTTCATTCATTTCTCCTATTTACATTTCATGTGTTAAAGAGAATTTTTTAAATGTAAATACTGTCATTGAAGATTGCGATGACCGTCCTTAAGAATAGAATCATGCATATATCATTGTTCTTCCCCCAAATTTCATGAGTTTTATATACAATCTAAGGAACTAATGTCAAAAAAGGGGGTGTATGGAAGGTGGCATTAGTCAAACTTAGTGGTTAGGTTGCACTCAGCGATATTTATTGAAACAAAATAAATGCAACATTCATGTATTTGCATCTTTTGTACCTGGTGTGTAACTTTAAGACATTATTTAATTGATAAAAAATAAGTTAAAAATAGAGAGAATGCATTTCATGGAGTTTTATTCCTCAATGATGAGGAATTATCTGTCCCCAGTGGGTTTGAACAGCTAGTGCACTTCCCACATTTCTCTGGACCTGCTGGGACAGTCATATCTAAGTTTCCAGATGTCTATTTAAACACACACACACACACACACACACACACACACACACACACACAAAATGCTTTAATACCAAGTTATATAGAAACCATCAGATCTACTGAAAATTAATATATATGTATTAAAGTCCCAGAGACTATTGTATGTAAATACATACAAGTATACACATACATGTAGGATATATCTCTCTCTATTTATGTATACACACACACACACACACACACACATGCACACTATCCATCTATATATATATAGAGAGAGAGAGAGTTAAGAGAGAGTCATTTAGAAAATGGTCCATACTGTAGGATAACAATTCTGCTTTAAATTTTATTCAAATTCTAACTTCACAAAGGAGTGATTTTTTAGTGTGTTCCTACTTTTTTTTTTTTTTTTTTTTGACAATGATGAGTTACAGAGTATTCAGAAGTTAACCTTACTTAGAGAGTACTAGAAAGTTTTAAGGAGGTAGAATTCATTGACCTGTTTTCTTTTTATTGCAAGTGATGCTGATTCTTGGTTAACAAGCTAGAAATAATGTTAGTTTTTCAAATACAATATTTTACCTGAAACAATTTGGTTTAAGAAGAATTACTATATAAGAAGTCGGCAAACAATTTAAAAGCAGAACTCACCTGACTAATCCAAATCTCTGATTTTAAAAAGAAGAAACTCAGATCAAGAGAATCTAGTCTTTTCTCAGGTTGGGGAAGTAATACTCTGTGAATGTTGGGAGACAGAAATCCTCATTTCCCCTCAATTTGGGACTAATTTTATGGAGAAGAGCTGAGGGGTATGGTGATGGTTGTCAGGAGGAAGGCATGGGAAACCTATCCTGAATCCATAACTGAATAGAAAAGAAGATGCAAGATGATCGGTGACTAGACACCCAGTCTGTCTTCCTGAGTATTTATGGAAATAAAGTTATATGGACTATTGAACATTAATGTGTCTGGACTTTTCTCATTCTAAAACACTTTAAATAATTTTCCTTCAGTTTTCCCAACATGTAAATTGTTTAAATCAGGATTCTTCCTTGTTTCTAGACTATGATTGGGATTGAATCCACAATAGTGTTTCCCATTTATCTCACCCCTGTAACCTGAGGGTCATTACACATGATCGTTGCAGAGACCAGATGTAAAATGGAAAAGGGAGGAGAATTACTGTCAGAGAAATAACCCTTTGAAGGCAGAGATATTATGGACCTCTCTTAGGTAGAAACTGAAGTCACAGTTGACACATAAAGAACATCAGGCAACCACTGAACCAGTGGTTAGAAGAGCACAACACAGGAAGAGGTAGAAACATTGAGGAGTTTTAAGGAAACCGACCAGTACAGTCCTTGAGTGAAATCCTTCATCTCTCTAAACTTCATTTTACTCCTTTTACAATGAAGAAATCATTATGAAATTCAGAATTTTAATGAGGAATACATGAGGTAATATGAAACATCCCATAAACAGGTGTGGTTCAAAGTGGATTAGTTTAGAACTACAGAAAGTGTCATGCACCCACACACAACCAAGGCCAGTGGCAATTAAAGAAAAAAAAATTCATAGCATGCATTTCATAAGTGATCAGGTAAACTTCAGTTTCAACAAATATTGAGGAAAACATTTAGGTGAGTTGCATGGCCGGTTGATTCTCTTAGGGAATGCTTACCCCTAATCCTTAGAGTGATTATATATATATATATATGTATATACATATATATATATATATCTTATCACTATAAAAATATTCCCAAATTATTACTTCCTTGATAAAAATAAATAAAAAGTGAACTTTTGGTTGAACTACCAGTATAAGAATAGAGGATCTTATGTTTAAATCAAAGCTTCCTCTCTGCCTACTTGTGATCTCTGTCCGTCAAAAAAATAAATAAAATCTTTAAAAAAAAAAGGGAGGGGACACCTGGGTGGCGCATGGGTTGGGTCTCTGCCTTAGGCTCAGGTCATGATCCCAGGGTCCTGGGATCGAGCCCCACATCAGGCTGTCTGCTCAGCAGGAAGCCTGCTTCCTCCCTTTCTCTCTGCCTGCTTCTCTGCCTACCCATGATCTCTGTAAAAAAATAAATAAAATCTTAAAAAAAAAAAATCAAAGCTTCCATCATGGGTGCCTGGGTGACTCAGTCAGTTAAGTGGCTGCCCTGTGCTCAGGTTAGGATCTCAGGGTGCTGGAATCAAGCCCTGCATCCTACTCTCTACGCAGCAGAGGTCTGCTTCACCCTTTCCCTGTGCCTTTCCCCACACACTCTCTCTCTCTCTCTCAAATATATATATATATATATATATATATATATAAATTTCTACCACACGTTTGCAATATCTCTTAGTATAACAGAATAGCATGTTATAAACTTATCTTAGTTGACTCAGATGAAACTAATCTATTCTACAATGGCAACTACTCTGAAATACAGGAAATTATTCATTTTTGTACATATTGAATAGCAGAAAAAGGGCTATTTTTTAACAGTAACATGGAGGTTTGTGCATAAGTACAGGAATGGGGCCCAATGAAATTCACTGCCAACTAGAAAATGCTTAAATTTTATTGCTATTAACTGGAAATTTGCTTACAAATAATGATTAAAACTAACACATGTAAAACATTTTTTTAAAGATTTTATTTATTTATTTGACAGACAGAGATCTACAAGTAGGCAGAGAGGCAGGGAGAGAGAGAGGAGGAAGCAGGCTCCTCGCTGAACAGAGAGCCTGATGCGGGGCTCGATCCCAATCATGACCCAAGCCAAAGGCAGAGGCTTTAACCCACTGAGCCACCCAGGTGCCCCTGTAAAACATTTTTATAGGAATGGAATTACCATATATTGCAAAAGAATTTATAGTATTTAGATTAAGTTATATAGAATAAGACCATAAAATTAGTCAAGCTCATGCTTGGTGGGACCCTTCCCAAAGTAGGTGACAAGGATAATTCACTAAGCATAATATCCGAGTGTTTGTCAGGTTAGTTTTATGCTACATCAGGTAGAATTCCATCCCTCAGATACTCACTGTGCCAAATCATCCCCAGCATCAAAATCTGGAATAAAATGAAGAGAATTATAAGTCAGTAATTCACATGCTTCCATATTAATTCTTTATAAATGGTTTGGAAATCTCAGTGTGACTTACACCTTCTACAGGTCTACAAGGAAGTGGACTTCAAATATTTACTAAACCTACCAGAGATGAAGAAAGGCATTGTTATGCCTCAGGAATGTAAGCTAGGAATTTCAAATGCTGACTTAAGGTCTGAATGCTAGCTCACTAAAAATAAAAATAAATAAAAGTATTTCTTAATTCCTGCAAAAGGTAACAAGAGTATTTAGGTTCTAGAAATCGCTGAGATCCTGCCTATTCCTGAAGAGAATTTGGTTGGGATCAACGGAATATAAACTTAGGTGACAACACAGAAATTAGTAATTCTTTGAAAGCTGTAGATAATTACATTCCCAAAGGCATTTCTAGAGAGATCCTGGCCAAATGTTGCTAAACCACTGTCCAGAGTGATGTCTCTGGTTGCTTAGGGTGTTGCTTTCTATCTTGGATTAGTTTGCCTCAGGAACTATTTATTTCTTTAGAGACCCAAAAAGGTCACGGTCAGAGTGGTTCAGGATATTTTCACTGTTCTGTAGATTCATCCAGCTTTCTGAAGAATGAGAGGAAAACCAGTGCAGTCTGTAATAGTGTTTGGTTAGCTATCAGGAAAATGTGAGGTGAGATAGAACCAAGAGAGCGACACACAAGCATTTATAATCCAAGTATGCCCCAGTACCAAGATGTGATGTGTGTAGAGTCAATAAGTCAATACAACCAATGACGTGCAATATGAGAACTATTGCAAAACTAACCATAGTTTGGGACAAGCATTGTTGGGATGGATGTTTGGGGGATAGGGGAAAAAGAAAAGGAATGATGAAATAATAAACATTCTTTCTGTGTGAATTTGGGAGTTAAGAAAAGTAAAGCAGATGAAAAAAAATTCAGAGAAAAGTGGAAACGTGGGTGCCTCAATCAGTTAAACATCTCACTTTGGCTTGGGTCAGATCTCTGATCTCAGGGTCCTTGGATGATCTTAGGGTCCTAGGATCAAACTCCAAAATAGCAGTGAGGCTCCTTCTCCCTCTCCCTATGCCCTCTGCTCCACTCGTTCTTTCCTTCTCTTAGATAAATACATAAAATCTTAATTAAATTCATTAAATTATTTAACAAGAATACATATTTTGCTATAAGTATTATTTCCTCGATTGTGGACGTAAGAACACAGGAGTTTCCAGGAGTTAAATAACCAGCTCAAATAGGTGTTACTGAAGAGATGAGGATGGGATGGGTCATGAGGTAACTGGGTGATGGGTATTAAGGAGGTCAGCTGATGTGATGAGCACAGGGTGTTATAAGCAACTAATCACGCTTTGAAAACGACACCAAAAATAATGATTTAATATATGTTGGCTACTTGAACATATAAATAAGATAAATAAATAAAATTTAAATTTGACTCTATAAAAAGTAGCCATTAAGCAAGAAAATGTATATTTCTAAATTTAAAGCTTGATTCCAGGCTTTGAGCATTTAGTATCCCTTGAGTAAATGAAGGATTCTAACTGATGGGGTTCAGGGCAGGCTGTCCCACGTGCGACTTTAACATGTGGATTGTTCTGAGCTGAAAACAATCAGACCAATGGATTCAAGAAGAGTTTTTATCTTTCCCACTAACTGTCTAAAAAATTGGGATTGAAGGCCTTGTTCAAGAAAGAGGTACCACCAGAGAAAACTACAGAGTGTGGGGTGGGCATGGTCAACTGTGGGGGTCTCTGCAGGGCTTGCTTGTTCAAATTCCCTGTTGCACCCATAGAATCCCTAACCCCTTCTCTTTAGCTCAGGAGCGAATATACACTTCAGTTGCCTGATTATCAGGGAGTTACATTTCTTTGGGGTTCCCATACATATGAAATTGAAGGTTTTTTGTTTGTTTGTTTGTTTTTCCTTCTGTTAACCTGTCTTATGTCAATTTGTTAGGTGAGCCAAAGAACAGAAAAAGGAAAAAGGGAAAATCTTTCCTCCCCTACATAGCCCTTTGACACAGAGGATATCAAAGCTTGATGATTTTACAGTTTGTCCATTTCAATACCATACCCAATGTTGACCAAGCTTTACCCAATCTAGCCTGTATTAACCCACAGAGAAGAGAGCCAGTCATATCTTGTGTATCCTGACAGACACTCTAGGACTCCGCTTAGAGACATATACAGGTGTCCCATCAACATCTTCAAATCTTGACTTTGTTCCTCAACATAAACATGTTCTGCTGAAAACGTTTTAATTTTAATGAAGTGCATTTTATCTTTTCTTTTAATATGGGCCACACCATTGTTATTATGTTTAAAATTATTTTTCTAATCCAAGGTCACAAAGATATTGTCTTGTTTTATTCTAAATGGATTATGCATTTCCTTTTTTACATATTGGTCTATGTTCCATTTGGGATTGAATTTGTACAAGTTGTGATGAATGGGTTTTTGTGGTGTTGCTGTTGGTTCATACCAATGTGTAACCCTTCTACCGCCCTTTGTTGTGAAGACAATGTTTTCTTCACTAAATAGCCTACAGACCCCTGTTGAGAATTAGTTGACCAATGCACGCAGTCTGTTTCTGACTCTCTAGGCTGGCCCATTGATCTGCTTGTCCAGCTGCATGAGAACAACACACTGTTTTGAATACAGCAGCTTTATAATAGACCTTGAAATGAGATAATGTAAGTTCTTGTTCTTTTTAAAGTTGTGTGACCTAATGGAGTTTCTTTACATTGCTGTATACATTTTAGATCACTTTGGAAAATAATAAACTTGTCCCCATTCATATTTTTATGGAATTGCCTGAATCTAAAACATATTTGGGGACAATTCACATCCAAAGAGTATTGAGTTATCTGGCCCAAAAGCACAATATTTGTTTCTATTTACTAAGTTCTTCATATATTCTCAACAGAGTTTTTATAACATTTTCAGTGTATGCCTTGCCCCTATCTTGTCATATTTTTCCTTAAGTATATTGTGTATTTGATGCTATTGGAAATGGAATTGTAAAATCCACTTTCTGTTTTGTAGTTTCCAGTACAAAGTATGCAACTGATATTATATATTGATCTTGTATGGCACAACCATGCTAAACTCACATAAAAAAAGAAAGTCTCTCATATTGAATAAGAGTTTGGTAGAACCAGCAGTTTTCACCAAGGCACAATTGTCTGTAAAGAAATTTCTAGGGAATGTTAGAAAACCTAACATAATTTAAAAGTACCAAAGAAATGGTTTCTTTGGTACTTTTTAGTACCAAAGTACTTTTTAGTACTTTTTAGATGTGTTCACTTCTGTTTTATTTTTGTGAGCATTTGTGTAGAATAGAAAAAAATTTTCTCTGTTGTTGGGTAGAATTCACACCAAATCTAGCTGCACAAGGGATATGAGGACAAGGCAATAAACTAAATCACTTTAAGATGCCATAAATTGCCGTTGAGAATATGTATCTTAAAATTTCAGGAGCTTGGGTAATTTATATCATTTGAAGAATTTTTCATTCAGTCTAAAGTGTTGGATTTATTGGCCCTAATATGAACACTCTATCTTTTATTTTTATTTTAAAAATCTGTAGAATGTGTAGTGATATAACTTCTATTATTAAAAGCAGCTATGTGCAGTAATCAATGAGTTTTAAGCATATAAGGCATCAACATCCAGAAACTAAAACTAAATTAAAATAGAAACAAAATGAAACCAGTCCTGTCCATGTTGATTCATTCTTTCTGATGGAGGCATAATACTCCATTGTATATACAGACCATATCTTCCTTATCCATTCATCCACTGGAGGGCATCTTAGTTCTTTCCACAGTTTGGCCATTGTGGTCATGCTGCTATGAACACTGGGGTACAGATGGCCCTTCTTTTCACTACATCCATATCTTTGGGGTAAATACCCAGTAGTGCAATTTCAGGGTCATAGGGAAGCTCTATTTTTAATTTCTTAAGGAATCTCCACACTGTTCTTCAAAGTGGCTGCACCAACTTGCATTCCCACCAACAGTGTAAGAGGTTTCCCCTTTCTCCACATCCCCTCCAACATATGTTGTTTCCTGTCTTGTTAATTTTGGCCATTCTAACCGGTGTAAGGTGGTATCTCAAAAGTGATTTGAGAGAAATCAGAGTGGGGGGACAAACCATGAGAGACTGTGGACTCTGAGACACAAACTGAGGGTTTTGGAGGGGAGGAGGTGGTGGAGTTGGGGGAGCCAGGTGGTAGTATTATGGAGGGCACGTATTGCAGGAGCACTGGGTATGGTGCACAAACAATGAATTTTGGAACACTGAAAAAAATAAAATGAAAAAATGCAAACAAAATATAGACAATGATATAATAAATTAAGTAAAAAAATAACTGACATAACTGGCCTCTTGAATGGAGAAAAAGAAAAGCTTAAGGTTAATTATCCAAAAGAATTAATAAAACTCAGAAAACGTCATCAAGATCAATCAAGAGAAAAGAGAGAGAGAAACCCCACAAATTACCAATATGAGGAATGGATCCCATACATTGCTAAAAACTAGTGTTCCCTTGTATAAAAACTTGAAATCCAGGTTGATGATATCTACTCAAGCGAGTTATAACCTATTTTCTAGGGGTACATGGATAGGACAGTTAGTTGAGCATCTTACTCTTAGTTTCAGCTCAGGTCATGATCTCAGGATCATGGAACTGAACCCATATCATGCTCTGCTCTGCATAGAGTCTCCTTCTCTCCCTTTCCGTCTGTTCCCCTCCATCTATCCATTCTCTCTCTCTCTCTCTTAAATAAATAAATAAATAAATAAATAAATAAAATATTTAGTGACCTTTTCTCTAGTAATTCTACTTCTAGATATTTATTTGCAGTACCATAAAACTGCATGGATAACTCCAAGTCATTGTGACTTAGATGTAGATAAAACATCATTAGTTATGGATTCATACCTGGTCTTGGGAAGTAGAATATTGCATGAGCATATGGCTCACAGGCAAAGCACAAGACCCTGTTTGTAATAAATTTTAAAAAGTCAATGACAAAATTAAGCTCAATTAGGGAAAATGATCATAGGTGCACTTCAAATGATATTATTATAGAGTTATTTTAGAGTCAAAAACCAAAAACTCTAAAGCCAGACTTCTTCTAACAAGTACCCGGTTGGATGGGACACATGAGAAAGAATCTCAGCAAAATGGAAAGGTTAAGCAATCCAGGAGTCACAAGGGACCAGAACCTATTTTTAACTGTCCTGTTAGTTATGGTGTGAAACCTCTCTAGTTGGACTCAGAACTAAATTCAATTATAGCTTGCTTATTTGGATGAATTGAAGGAAGAGCCTGAGGAAAGCATATTTGCATGATGCACAAGAAGCGGCTCAACAAAGAATTATGAGCAAAGAAGGAGCTCTGAAGGAAGTCTTAAAACAGTGAGGAAACCTTCTCAGAAGAAAAGAACAATGTTTCAGTAAAACTTATGCTATGTAAAAGGAACAGCAAAAGCATTATACATATGTTATCTCACAATTTATCATACAATTTTTGATATAGGATGGATAGGACTAAATAATATTCCTGAAAGCAAAACATAGAAGAGTTTGAGTAGCATAATATGTTAACAGTGCTTGAGAATCCAATCAGAAAACCTTGCACACACAAAAAGAGACGAATGGCCAATCTTCAGGCTGTTTAGTAAATAGAGGCAGGCCATTCAAAAGCTTCCAAGGTTTTTCCTTCCTTCAAAGGAAAAAGCAAAGTGAGAGGACACACTTGCTCCTAAGGAAACAAGTTCTGGTCAAGCCAATAGTTAAGTGTATACTAAAATCACCAACATTGCTACCTCTCTCTCTCATTAGTGAGTAGCCCCAGCTGGAAGGAGAAGCAAGAAGCATCAGTGTTTCATTTTCCAGCTTAATGAATAAGAATAGAACTTTTGTTGCTGTTAATAGACAGGTAAGGAACATAGTTTTTAAAAACATGAAACTGCACACTCAGAGAGCCTGGATACAACCTCTTACTGGCCATACTATTTAACACCTCCAAACAAAATCCTTAAATTCTAAAATCCTAAAACAGAGATAACTGTTTCAATCACTTATAGGATATTTACCATACACCAAGAATTCAACTAGGAATGCATGTCAGCTATGCTCAAAATCACACAGCTAGCTGGTACTAATCAAGACTTCCTAACTGAGACCTTAAGTTCCTGACTTCCTAACTGAGACCTTAAGTTCCTGGCCACCATAATGCACCTGGCACACCATATCCCCTCAGAATTACCTGCATGTGAGAACTTACTCTAACCATGGAGTCTCCATTATATGACCTACACAGAAATGAGGAGGTCCAGAGTTGAAGACAGGCCTTCCATTCTGCTCTGACAGCCCATCCTGAGGGTTGATTTCATCTCTTCTGATTTTCTCATCATCACCAGAGACCCCCATGATTATGGTGTCACATAAAGTAGATATTTCAAAGCAATCAATTCTAAATACTTCAGTCTTCACTCTGTACCTAAATCATCAACTTCTTTTTTTTTTTTTAAGATTTTTATTTATTTATCAGGGGGGGAGGGTGGAGAGAGAGCACAGGCAGACAGAATAGCAGGCAGAGGCAGAGGGAGAAGCAGGCTCCCTGCCAAGCAAGGAGCCCGACGTGGGACTCGATCCCAGGACGCTGGGATCATGACCTGAGCCGAAGGCAGCTGCTTAACCAACTGAGCCACCCAGGCGTCCCAAATCATCAACTTCTTGAGAGCATTTTGATTTTACTAATATCTCTTGGTGGATGATTTAGGGTCCATATCTGAATCAGCCCTCACAATGGATGCCTGCGGACCAATATAAGGTTGAGCACAGTTGAAGGATTAGGAGAGGGGGCTGGGGCAGGGAGTCACTTAAAACTCTTACAGCCACAACTAGTTTGGGCCTCTGGTCTTCCCTTTAGGCCCCTGGCAAGATATCTAAGCTTCTTCCAGCCTAGTGTTTTCTTTTTTTTTTTTTTTTTAAATTATTTAAAATGTTTATTTTTTATACTAAACTTCTATGAAAAACATTGATATATGTATTATGGCATATTGTTCCCCTTTCAACTTATTTTTTTTTTTTTAATTTATTTTTTATTTTCAGCATAACAGTATTCATTATTTTTCACCACACCCAGTGCTCCATGCAATTCGTGCCCTTTATAATACCCACCACCTAGTACCCCAACCTCCCACCCCCCACCCCTTTAAAACCCTCAGATTGTTTTTCAGAGTCCATAGTCTCTCATGGTTCACCTCCCCTTCCAATTTCCCCCAACTCCCTTCTCCTCTCTAACTCCCCATGTCCTCCATGCTATTTGTTATGCTCCACAAATAAGTGAAACCATATGATAATTGACTCTCTCTGCTTGACTTATTTCACTCAGCATAATAATCTCTTCCAGTCCCGTCCATGTTGCTACAAAAGTTGGGTATTGGTCCTTTTTTTTTTTTTTTTTTTTTTTTTTTATAAACATATATTTTTATCCCCAGGGGTACAGGTGTGTGAATCACCAGGTTTACACACTTCACAGCACTCACCAAAGCACATACCCTCCGCAATGTCCATAATCCCACCCCCTTCTCCCAAACCCCCTCCCCCCAGCAACCCTCAGTTTGTTTTGTGAGATTAAGAGTCACTTATGGTTTGTCTCCCTCCCAATCCCATCTTGTTTCATTTATTCTTCTCCTACCCACTTAAGCCTCCATGTTGCATCACCACTTCCTCATATCAGGGAGATCATATGATAGTTGTCTTTCTCTGCTTGACTTATTTCGCTAAGCATGATACGCTCTAGTTCCATCCATGTTGTCGCAAATGGCAAGATTTCATTTCTTTTGATGGCTGCATAGTATTCCATTGTGTATATATACCACATCTTCTTGATCCATTCATCTGTGGATGGACATCTAGGTTCTTTCCATAGTTTGGCTATTGTGGACATTGCTGCTATAAACATTCGGGTGCATGTGCCCCTTTGGATCACTACATTTGTATCTTTAGGGTAAATACCCAATAGTGCAATTGCTGGGTCATAGGGCAGTTCTATTTTCAACATTCTGAGGAACCTCCATGCTGTTTTCCAGAGTGGCTGCACCAGCTTGCATTCCCACCAACAGTGTAGGAGGGTTCCCCTTTCTCCACATCCTCGCCAGCATCTGTCATTTCCTGACTTGTTGATTTTAGCCATTCTGACTGGTGTGAGGTGATATCTCATTGTGGTTTTGATTTGTATTTCCCTGATGCCGAGTGATATGGAGCACTTTTTCATGTGTCTGTTGGCCATCTGGATGTCTTCTTTGCAGAAATGTCTGTTCATGTCCTCTGCCCATTTCTTGATTGGATTATTTGTTCTTTGGGTGTTGAGTTTGCTAAGTTCTTTATAGATTCTGGACACTAGTCCTTTATCTGATATGTCGTTTGCAAATATCTTCTCCCATTCTGTCAGTTGTCTTTTGATTTTGTTAACTGTTTCCTTTGCTGTGCAAAAGCTTTTGATCTTGATGAAATCCCAATAGTTCATTTTTTCCCTTGCTTCCCTTGCCTTTTGCGTTGTTCCTAGGAAGATGTTGCTGCGGCAGAGGTCGAAGAGGTTGTTGCCTGTGTTCTCCTCAAGGATTTTGATGGATTCCTTTCGCACATTGAGGTCCTTCATCCATTTTGAGTCTATTTTTGTGTGTGGTGTAAGGAAATGGTCCAATTTCATTTTTCTGCATGTGGCTGTCCAATTTTCCCAGCACCATTTATTGAAGAGGCTGTCTTTTTTCCATTGGACATTCTTTCCTGCTTTGTCGAAGATGAGTTGACCATAGATTTGAGGGTCTATTTCTGGGCTCTCTATTCTGTTCCATTGATCTATGTGTCTGTTTTTGTGCCAGTACCATGCTGTCTTGATGATGACAGCTTTGTAATAGAGCTTGAAGTCCGGAATTGTGATGCCACCAACGTTGGCTTTCTTTTTCAATATCCCTTTGGCTATTCGAGGTCTTTTCTGGTTCCATATAAATTTTAGCATTATTTGTTCCATTTCTTTGAAAAAGATGGATGGTACTTTGATAGGAATTGCATTAAATGTGTAGATTGCTTTAGGTAGCATAGACATTTTCACAATATTTATTCTTCCAATCCAGGAGCATGGAACATTTTTCCATTTCTTTGTGTCTTCCTCAATTTCTTTCATGAGTACTTTATAGTTTTCTGAGTATAGATTCTGTGTCTCTTTGGTTAGGTTTATTCCTAGGTATCTTATGGTTTTGGATGCAATTGTAAATGGGATTGACTCCTTAATATCTCTTTCTTCTGTCTTGCTGTTGGTGTAGAGAAATGCAACTGATTTCTGTGCATTGATTTTATATCCTGACACTTTACTGAATTCCTGTATAAGTTCTAGCAGTTTTGGAGTGGAGTCTTTTGGGTTTTCCACATATAGTATCATATCATCTGCGAAGAGTGATAATTTGACTTCTTCTTTGCCGATTTGGATGCCTTTAATTTCCTTTTGTTGTCTGATTGCTGAGGCTAGGACCTCTAGTACTATGTTGAATAGCAGTGGTGATAATGGACATCCCTGCCGTGTTCCTGACCTTAGTGGAAAAGCTTTCAGTTTTTCTCCATTGAGAATGATATTTGCGGTGGGTTTTTCATAGATGGCTTTGATGATATTGAGGTATGTGCCCTCTATCCCTACACTTTGAAGAGTTTTGATCAGGAAGGGATGCTGTACTTTGTCAAATGCTTTTTCAGCATCTATTGAAAGTATCATATGGTTCTTGTTCTTTCTTTTATTGATGTGTTGTATCACATTGACTGATTTGCGGATGTTGAACCAACCTTGCAGCCCTGGAATAAATCCCACTTGGTCGTGGTGAATAATCTTTTTAATGTACTGTTGAATCCTATTGGCTAGTATTTTGTTGAGTATTTTCGCATCTGTGTTCATCAAGGATATCGGTCTATAGCTCTCTTTTTTGGTGGGATCCTTGTCTGGTTTTGGGATCAAGGTGATGCTGGCCTCATAAAATGAGTTTGGAAGTTTTCCTTCCATTTCTATTTTTTGGAACAGTTTCAGGAGAATAGGAATTAGTTCTTCTTTAAATGTTTGGTAGAATTCCCCCGGGAAGCCGTCTGGCCCTGGGCTTTTGTTTGTTTGGAGATTTTTAATGACTGTTTCAATCTCCTTACTGGTTATGGGTCTGTTCAGGCTTTCTATTTCTTCCTGGTTCAGTTGTGGTAGTTTATATGTTTCTAGGAATGCATCCATTTCTTCCAGATTGTCAAATTTATTGCCGTAGAGTTGCTCATAGTATGTTCTTATAATAGTTTGTATTTCTTTGGTGTTAGTTGTGATCTCTCCTCTTTCATTCATGATTTTATTTATTTGGGTCCTTTCTCTTTTCTTTTTGATAAGTCGGGCCAGGGGTTTATCAATTTTATTAATTCTTTCAAAGAACCAGCTCCTACTTTCGTTGATTTTTTCTATTGTTTTTTTGGTTTCTATTTCATTGATTTCTGCTCTGATCTTTATGATTTCTCTTCTCCTGCTGGGCTTAGGGTTTCTTTCTTGTTCTTTCTCCAGCTCCTTTAGGTGTAGGGTTAGGTTGTGTACCTGAGACCTTTCTTGTTTCTTGAGAAAGGCTTGTACCGCTATATATTTTCCTCTCAGGACTGCCTTTATTGTGTCCCACAGATTTTGAACTGTTGTATTTTCATTATCATTTGTTTCCATGATTTTTTTCAATTCTTCTTTAATTTCCCGGTTGACCCATTCATTCTTTAGAAGGATACTGTTTAGTCTCCATGTATTTGGGTTCTTTCCAAACTTCCTTTTGTGGTTGAGTTCTAGCTTTAGAGCATTGTGGTCTGAAAATATGCAGGGAATGATCCCAATCTTTTGATACCGGTTGAGTCCTGATTTAGGACCAAGGATGTGATCTATTCTGGAGAATGTTCCATGTGCACTAGAGAAGAATGTGTATTCTGTTGCTTTGGGATGAAATATTCTGAATATATCTGTGATGTCCATCTGGTCCAGTGTGTCGTTTAAGGCCTTTATTTCCTTGCTGATCTTTTGCTTGGATGACCTGTCCATTTCAGTGAGGGGAGTGTTAAAGTCCCCTACTATTATTGTATTGTTGTTGATGTGTTTCTTTGATTTTGTTATTAATTGGTTTATATAGTTGGCTGCTCCCACGTTGGGGGCATAGATATTTAAAATTGTTAAATCTTCTTGTTGGACAGACCCTTTGAGTATGATATAGTGTCCTTCCTCATCTCTTATTATAGTCTTTGGCTTAAAATCTAATTGATCTGATATAAGGATTGCCACTCCTGCTTTCTTCTGATGTCCATTAGCATGGTAAATTCTTTTCCACCCCCTCACTTTAAATCTGGAGGTGTCTTCGGGCTTAAAATGAGTTTCTTGGAGGCAACATATAGATGGGTTTTGTTTTTTTATCCATTCTGATACCCTGTGTCTTTTGACAGGGGCATTTAGCCCATTCACATTCAGGGTAACTATTGAGAGATATGAATTTAGTGCCATTGTATTGCCTGTAAGGTGACTGTTATTGTATATGGTCTCTGTTCCTTTCTGATCTACCACTTGTAGGCTCTCTCTTTGCTTAGAGGACCCCTTTCAATATTTCCTGTAGAGCTGGTTTGGTATTTGCAAATTCTTTCAGTTGTTGTTTGTCCTGGAAGCTTTTAATCTCTCCTTCTATTTTCAATGATAGCCTAGCTGGATATAGTATTCTGGGCTGCATGTTTTTCTCGTTTAGTGCTCTAAAAATATCATGCCAGCTCTTTCTGGCCTGCCAGGTCTCTGTGGATAAGTCAGCTGCTAATCTAATATTTTTACCATTGTATGTTACAGACTTCTTTTCCCGGGCTGCTTTCAGGATTTTCTCTTTGTCACTGAGACTTGTAAATTTTACTATTAGGTGACGGGGTGTGGGCCTATTCTTATTGATTTTGAGGGGCGTTCTCTGAACCTCCTGAATTTTGATGCTCGTTCCCTTTGCCATATTGGGGAAATTCTCCCCAATAATTCTCTCCAGTATACCTTCTGCTCCCCTCTCTCTTTCTTCTTCTTCTGGAATCCCAATTATTCTAATGTTGTTTCGTCTTATGGTGTCACTTAATTCTCGAATTCTCCCCTCGTGGTCCAGTAGCTGTTTGTCCCTCTTTTGCTCAGCTTCTTTATTCTCTGTCATTTGGTCTTCTATATCACTAATTCTTTCTTCTGCCTCATTTATCCTAGCAGTGAGAGCCTCCATTTTTGATTGCACCTCATTAATAGCTTTTTTGATTTCAACTTGGTTAGATTTTAGTTCTTTTATTTCTCCAGAAAGGGCTTTTATATCTCTCGAGAGGGTTTCTCTAATATCTTCCATGCCTTTTTCGAGCCCGGCTAGAACCTTGAGAATTGTCATTCTGAACTCTAGATCTGACATATTACCGATGTCTGTATTGATTAGGTCCCTAGCCTTTGGTACTGCCTCTTGTTCTTTTTTTTGCGTTGAATTTTTACGTCTTGTCATTTTGGCCAGATAAGAGTAAATGAAGGGGCAAGTAAAATACTAAAAGGGTGGCAACAACCCCAGGAAAATATGCTTTAACTAAATTAGAAGAGATCCAAAATCGTGAGTGGGGAGAAAGGGGATAAAAAGAGGTTCAAAAAGGAAGAAAGAAAAAAAAAGAAAAGAAAAAAAAATTTTTTTAAAAAAAGAAAACACCTGAGAAAAATGTAAAAAAGAAAAAATATATATATTAGATAAACTAGTAAAAAATCGTTAAAAAAGAAAAAGGTAACAGTTAAAAAAAAAAAAAAATTTACCCGAAGGCGAGAAGAAAAAGAAAAAAAGAAAAAAAAAATGAAAAAGAAAAAATTAAATTAACTGCAAGACTAAAAAAAAGTCACAGGAAAAAAGCCATGAGTTCCGTGCTTGGCTTTCTCCTCCTCTGGAATTCTGCTGCTCTCCTTGGTATTGAAACCGCACTCCTTGGTAGGTGAACTTGGTCTCGGCTGGATTTCTTGTTGATCTTCTGGGGGAGGGGCCTGTTGTAGTGATTCTCAAGTGTCTTTGCCCCAGGCGGAATTACACCGCCCTTACCCGGGGCCGGGGTGAGTAATCCGCTCGGGTTTGCTTTCAGGAGCTTTTGTTCCCTGAGCGCTTTCCGTAGAGTTCCGGAGGACGGGAACACAAATGGCGGCCTCCTGGTCTCCGGCCCGGAGTAGCCGAGAGCCCAGGGCCCCACTCCTCAGTGCGCCCTCAGAGAACAGCGCCCAGTTACTCCCGTCTGCCTGACCTCTGGCCGCGCTCCGAGCTCACCGAGCCTGCGATCGGTTCAAGGTAACACCGAGCTGTGAGCTTACTGTCGGCTCTGTTTCTGTAGCCGGCTTTCCCATTCCAATACCCGCAAGCTCTGCGACACTCAGACACCCCCGATCCTTCTGTGACCCTGCGGGACCTGAGGCCACGCTGACCCCGCGTGGGCTTCGCCCCGGTTTAGCCTCTGGACTGATGTCCCTCAGCGGAACAGACTTTTAAAAGTCCTGATTTTGTGCGCGGTTGCTCCGCCGCTTGCCGGGAGCCGGCCCCTCCCCCCGGGGTCTATCTTCCCGTCGCTTTGGATTCACTTCTCCGCCGGTCCTACCTTTCAGAAAGTGGTTGTTTTTCTGTTTCCAGAATTGCTCTTCTTCTTCTCTTCGGTCTGCCGATGGATTTTCAGGTGTTTGCAATCTTTAGATAAGCTATCTAGCTGATCTCCGGCTAGCTGAAGCAGTCTCAGCTTGCTACTTCTCCGCCATCTTGACTCCTCCCCCCCCAGCCTAGTGTTTTCTGATAGCTCTGGGGCATAAAGAAAGAAACGGTGTAACAGATTTCTTATCAGATAAGAGGTATTCCTTTAATTAAAAATGAGATTTTAAATTAGCAATAAATTCCTAGATAGAGTGGGACACCTGTGGCTCAGCTTGTTAAGCATCTGCCTTCAGCTCAGGTCATGATCCCAGCGTCCTGAGGATTAATCCTGCATCAGGCTTCTTGCTCAGCATGTAACCTGCTTCTGCCTGTTGCTCCCTCTGCTTGTGTTCTCCCCTTCCCTCTCTCTATCTAAAAAAATAAATAAATAAAATCCTTAAAAAAATAAATTCCTATATAGATGGCCTGAATCTACCAACAAATTGATAAGTAATTTAGTTTGTTATATTTTATTTGTCAGTTTTTCATACAATGTCATCTAATTTTACCAATAAAATATTGTGATACCTTGGAAAAAGAAAATATGAGAGTAAATGATTTTTTTTTTTTTAATTTCATTACAGGCCTTCTTTCCAATATGGTGGGACTTTTCCTGATTTATCCTGAAAAACTCCAGGAGTCCCAAGAGTCCCCAAACAATACATGCTCAGACAACCCACTACATACAAAGACAAGCACAGTTCATAAGAAGAAGCACTTACATAGAACATAGGGTTATTTCAAGTGGAGGAAACATATTGCTGAATAGCAACAAAAGAACAGGGCAGAAATCAGAATGACTTCTCCAATGTTGGAGCCAAGTCTTCCTGAATAGGAAAACATGAGCAGTGTGAATTAGAGTTAAGACATGGACCCTCAAGCATGGCGTGGGGAATCCTGAGCAGAGGAGATAGCTGAAACACAACCATAAAGCTGACAGTAGAGTGTGTTTGGAGAACACAGACTGACCCAGCGAAGCTGAGTGAAAGCATCCAGGAGAAGGGACACACAGGAGCAAAGACAGGGAAAGAGGGAATTACATAACTTGACTTTTCAATGTGCCTTATGCTGTGTTAAAACTTCACATGTGTTAGTCCTAGTGGTAGTATATCTTCATGAGGTATAATATTACCCCATTTCATAGACACATGCATAATTAAATCAAATTGCCAAAACCCAAAAATAAAAACTTATGTCAACCAGCTAACCCTGACCCCAAAGCCGGTCATTATAACACCATACCTTCTTCCAGTGTGATGACCTCTGATAGTACCTGTTAGAGCTGAACCAATTTAGGGACGTTTATGATAAACAAATGAAAGTGTTGGATTTTGTTCCAAGAAAAACAGGGAACCATATAGAATTTTAGCGGGGAGATGAGTGATTTGATCAGAGATGAGCTGTGGAAGGTTATTTCTTGATTTCCTTAAATCCAAGTGCTCACACCTGGAAGTAACTGGACTCTTTAAAGTGCAGATTGCAATCTGAATTACAATGACTTGCTTCTTTGGCTCATACTAACTTCAGAGGTTCTTTAGCCCAGCTCCCCAAAGAGAACTCAGATGCTTTTATAACATCACAAGTGATCAACTGTCTGGGGACAACGGATTGAATGAAAACACAATGAAAATCAACCTCTTGACTTGAATTCTGAATGTGCCATTTTAGACCACACTTTCCCCATGGCGATTTTCATCTCCATGTTTCTCAGGGTATAGATGAGAGGATTCAGCATGGGGGCAATCACAGTGTAAAACACAGAGACTTCCTTATCCTTGTTCTCACTCCCGGCAAGTAGAACATAAGTATAGATACAGGGCACAAAGAATAAAACCACCACCATTATGTGAGAGCTGCAGGTGGAGAGAGCCTTGCGTCTCCCTATGGAGGAGTATGTCCTAAGATTCCATAATATGAGAATGTAAGAAGCCACCAGGACAAGAAAAATGACAACCACCACCATTCCTGAATTTGCAATCACTAAGATACTAACAACATGAATGTCTTTGCACACCAGTTTCAAAAGAGGCTTCACATCACATATGTAGTGATCGATCTGATTAGGACCACAGAAAGGTAAGTCGAGTACCATGAGCAGTAGAGCCACAGAGTGCCAAAACCCCACACCCCAGGCCATGAAGACCAACGTGTTACACCTCCGCCGGTTCATGAGGACCATGTAGTGCAGGGGCTTGACAATGGCAACGTAGCGGTCTAAAGCCATGGACACCAAGATGAATATCTCCACACCCGCCAGCAAGTGGGCAGTGAAGAGCTGGGTCATACAGCTGTTATAAGAAATGTTTTTTCTTGCTGCACCTAAGTCCCTGATTAGCCTGGGCACCACAGTGGAGGTGTAGCAGAGATCCATGAGGGAAAGGTGACAGAGAAAATAGTACATTGGTTGTTCAATTAGATGGCTGCAAGTGATGGTGAGTAAGATGATGAAATTTCCCATTAAGACAGCCAGGTAGCACAGCAAGAACAAGAAAAAGAACAGTAACTCTAATTGCTTATTTTCCCATAGTCCCATGAAAACAAATTCTGTGACGTTGTTCTGATTTTCCATGAGGCTGAGGTAAGTCCAGAGACACAACAGAAACTTACTTCACCTGAAATGATATGGAACATATGACATATTTTTGTAGCACTGTAAATATTTGGAGTATTTTTACATGAAAAAATACGTAGATCACAGAGGAATTTTTGTACTTAATGTTTAAAGTTTTATGGTGTAAGACAGATATCATTATTCAAATGATGTTTAGTGAGAGCATACTAAATCCTGGGAATTTAATGAACATTTTGAATGCATTTAACTCATAATAACCCAGGAGTGACTCTGCTTATTTTTATACATGGGAGATCGCAACTGGATGCGTTCCAACAATAACACCAATTCATTCAGGCAGTAAAAAGTAACGTAAGGTATGGACCTGTATCAAATGCCAAATTCTGTGCTCTTGAGAGTTATGCTACATTATCCACTGACCAAAAGGACTTTGGTCTGGTTTCTACCTCCTGTCTCTGCTATTAACACTCAGATAAACCTATGCAATTCTCCTCCCTTCCATATGCTACTGACAATAACTTACAAAGCCCCAATCCAACACCATATTCTATACATTCAGGAGAAGTAAATATTTGTTCAAGATATAAAATCACAATCAAGATTCTTTTTTTAAAAAGATTTTATTTATTTATTTGACAGAGAGAAATCACAAGTAGATGGAGAGGGAGGCAGAGAGAGAGAGGGGGAAGCAGGCTCCCTGCTGAGCAGAGAGCCCGATGCGGGACCGGATCCCAGGACCCTGAAATCATGACCCGAGCCGAAGGCAGCGGCTTAAACCACTGAGCCACCCAGGCGCCCCAAGATTCTTAATCATAGCAAATAAATAAACTGAATTAGTTGACCACAAATTCAGAGACTCACCTTCTTGGTAGTTTTGTCGAGGTTCAGTTTTAACCAGATTTTGTCACGATTCAGGAGAGGCAGGAAATGGAAAACCAGAGGTACAATCTGAGCATCTGAATACAGGAACATGGTGCTACTTTTATATAAAAGCCTTCCATTTTCCCAATCACTCTGAAGACACATTCTAGAGGTTGCTGTTTAAAATGTTAGAACACTGCAGAGAGCCTGTTGTTTTCTGTTGACATGTTGAAGAACCCTAGTGATGAAAGAACATCCTGCATGTTTAACCATGCAGTTAAGCAGCATAGCCACTTAGATGCAGTCGATCTAGGAGAAGAGAAAGAATATGTTGAGCCATCACATTTTACCCATTACCAAGTGTCTACCACAGCAAAATTATGATTTCCCTAAAAGACGGTTAATGCCAATTCATTATTTTCATGGTACCAGCGGGGAAGAGTGTGTTGAGGAGAACAGATCTCTCATCTACTGCTCATAAAATGGAGCATCCAGGGTCCTATGTCTTGTTACCTTTTTCTTGTTAACACCGTGAAATTCATTGTCTTTCATCCTCCCTCCCTGGTTGATAAGTGGAAGTAAAAATATTGGATCTATTTGTCTTGTTCTGAGAGCAAAATGGAGTTCATTGGGGAATACACAATGCAAGGTCTCATGGTTCTAACTTGTCAAGTCCATAAAATGTGTGGAGAGGAACACACAGTTGTATAAGAAAATAGAAAACAAGATGTTCTTCATCAACTAATCAGCTTTACCTATTGACTTTGTATTCTGCCATATGGGGTGGGTTGATGATTTTATGCTAGACATACATTCAGGATAAGGAAAAAAACTTTGGCATTGGTATAAATTTGTTCTGGTTTCAACATAGAGCTTGGCAAAATACTTTTTTATGTATAAGTTGGGAAGATCCAAGCCTAAATTTCATGTGGAAGAATAGGATCAATTAAAGGACATATATAAACCCCAGGGTAGCTTTTCAGTAAAATCAGAGAACAAAAACTAGAGAATCTAAACTGTAGGAAATGCAACTCTTGGTTTAGAGTGTGTTCTGAACACTGGTGCAAACCTGAACATCTCTTACCACTTAGTGGTAAGGTAGGTTGCTAAAGGTTGCTGTTCAACCCACAGTGCTTAAAAACAAGCTGTGAAAATATAAATTGATATAGGAAGAAGATCTATAGTAGCTCCTATGAACTTTCTTCTGGGAATCCCCTTGGATGGGGGACGGAATCTATAAAACCTCCCTTTTCCTCTTTCTTTCCCTTTTCCTTGCTTTCCCTCCCCCTTTCTCTTTCAATATATCACAGTGTAATAACCCTTATTGTACTCACACTTCTTCTTGTGATGATGTGAGATGATAAAATGCCTACATGATGAGATGAAGTGAGGTGAACGAGGCAGGCATCGGGAAATAGCTTTAGGCTGCTGTTGACCTTCTCACAACACATCAAATGGGGATCTTCTGCTTCTGCACCATGGTTGAAAACAGGTAACTGAAACCATTAAACTCGAAACATGGATAAAAGGGACTATTGTATTATTGTCCTTGTTTTGCAAATAAGGAATCTTGAATCCAAAGCTGCACAAGTACTAAGAGGAAGGTCTACATCTAAATCACCAGTTTATTCCATACAATTTGGAAGTTCATACTTCTTTTTTCATTGTCCTTAGATGCCTTTTCCCAAATACAAATAAAGGCATAAAACCTTCCTCAATTGCATTCCCAATATTCCTGAATGCCTTCTCTTAAAAATATCTACCAACACAATTATTACAGAGGAACTTAAAAATTTAAATTAGGGGATCAAATTCTGTATAAAATGAAAACCTATAAAAATTACAATTATTTTCTCTTTATCCTATATATCCATACATATATAAAATGTTTTTGTATATATTATACCAAGGTGATCCTTCAGTTGGTTCCTTTTACTTTTTGTATCTGTACTATGTAACAGCAAACAGACATGGAGCACCTCTTACCCTCCTGTTTATCTTTCATCCAAAGAACCTTTCAGAAAAACGTTTTTGGGAATAACATGTATTAAAGCATGTGCATGTCCTCAGGGGAAACCTCCCACAGGCATTTTCCATCAGCCAATGTGTGTGTGATTATAATTTGAAAAATAAAGCCCATATTATTATAGTGGTAACATAGGCAGCCTTGAGGCTTATTTGATTTATTATTTTTAAAGATTTATATATTTGTTTGTTTGCTGATTGATTTATCTGAGAGAGACGGGAATAGCATGAGGAGAGTCAGAAGCAGAAAGGGAATCCTGAGGCAGACTCCCTGCTGAGCACAGAATCCAACCCCAGCTGGATCCCAGGACCTAGATAGCATGACATAAGCTGAAATTCAGAGTTGGATGCTTAACTGACTGAGCCACCCAGTCTCCACTTGATGTATCTCTTAAGGGTGATTAGCTGAATGATTCAATTCTTTTGTATTCTTCTAGCACTGATGTAAGGTGAATATGTATTATTCTCTCCATCTTCTCCTAGAATAATTTCTTCAAAAACTGGAGATGTATATTATATACACACATATATTTTTAATTCCTCACATTATGTAAAGAGCTAAATATGCAAAGGAAGTATAGAAAAATATTAATATGTACTCATCACCATAGAGTCATTGTCATTAGCATGAAGATTTTGAAATAATTCTCAATGGCTAATTACAACCATTGGAATCTTAGAAGTTATATACATTGTTTTATGTCACTAGGTAACGTTGAATATAAGGGTCTCAGAATTAGGAAATGCCACAATGCATAATTAGTTATTTTCCTTATTTAGTGTTTTGTTTTGTTTTGTTTTGTTTTGTTTTTACTTTGAGTGAATCAGGTTGAGTAAATTGGAATCCTCCGTTCATAGCAGCAATCCTCCTGAGTCCATGCTAAGTCCATGTAAGTCTAATTTTACTTTTTTTTTTTTCTGCATTGCTCATTTCTACTTCTGCTTCCCACTACAGTGCACCCACTCTACTCAATTGTACTCAGCTCCACTAGCCCCAGGATATTATAGATTCCTTGTGATTATCCTACAACTGTCCACCTCTTACAACCCTCTTACAATACTATCTGTAAAGTATGATGTTTGACTCTGTCTTCTTGCTGCATGACCCTGCCTCAGGCATACACTTAGCAGTCTAGTCTCCAAATGCATAAAGCAAGTTTAGATAAATCCACATGAAGAAAAATATGGATCCACCTTCACAGTGGAAGATTTCAATATTTCTTTTTCTGTGATGGATGCCTAAGAAGGCATTAAATGCAGAGGGTATAAAAAATCTGAACAACAGAAATTAAAAGTTTATGGAGGTTTGTATAAAAGCATACATCTAACAAGGAATACATATTTTTGTATGTATGGAAGGAGTATACATAAAATTAACTAAAAATTATTTTAAAAAGCATCACCATGTTTTTAAAAAAGTGACATTATACAGAAATCTGAGCTCAGTAAAAGTTATAAGTAGATCTAGAGCGCCTGGATGGCTCAGTGGGTTAAGCCACTGCCTTCAGCTCAGGTCATGATCTCAGGGTCCTGGGATCGAGTCCTGCATCGGGCTCTCTGCTCCGCAGGGAGCCTGCTTCCTCCTCTCTCTCTCTGTCTGCCTCTCTGTCTACTTGTGATCTCTGTCTGTCAAATAAATAAATAAAATCTTAAAAAAAAAAAGTTATAAGTAGATCTACATCTAGATCTAGGTAGATATGAATATAAATACATGCACAGATACATTATTGAAAATTAAAATTATTCTATGAAACACAGTTAATTCATTAAGAAATCATACTAGAAATTTAAAAATCTACATATACTTGATATATAAGGAACATACTACCTGTCAGAGTTTGTAGGATATAGGGAGACTGATACTTTTAAAGAAAATGATAACATTAATATTTTCACTAGAAAAAAAGAAAATCTGAAAAGGATTTTATTTTTATAAGACAGAAGCAGATCAAAAAGTAATATGAGAAAACATAAGATAAATCAAAGTGAAAATTAAAAAGAAGCAAAAAATAAAAAAAGAGCAACAAATTTTCACATTGGATCTTTGAGAAACCTTTCAAAATAGTCAAAGTTTAAACAATATGAGTCAATACAAAAGAAATAAAAGGTAATTAGGCAATATTAGTGAATAATAATATAACTAATGATGAAAAGGGAGAGGAAAAATATAAAATATTATCAACAACTAAATGCCAATAATTTTGAATATATAAGCTGAAAAAGATGTTTCTACAAAATACTATACACAACTCCAGAAAAATTACAAAAGTAGTCTATACCTAGTAAAATTAGAATTAATTAAAAATAATACTGTAAAAGAAATATGAGCTTCAAATGGAATTATAACATTTTTTAAAAGATTTTGTATATTTATTTGAGAGAAAGAGAGAGTGAGCAAAGCACAAGCTGGGGGAGGGGTGAAGAGAGAGGGAAAAGTGGGGAGTCTGTCCCCTGCCTAGCAAGAAGCCAAATGTGGGGCTTGATCTTAGGACCCTGGGATCATGACCTGAGCTGAAGACAGACATTTAACCAACTGAGCCACCCAGGCACCTGAGGTTTCGAAACATTTTACCAAAGTTTTCCAAAATAGACTCTCCCAGTCTTTTATAATTTCTCATAGAGGAGTAAAAATCAAACTATCATTAATTCATTTTGTAAGACTATTATTACAAGGAAATATAATTAATCACTGAAACTACCCTCTCTGAAATTGACTCTAGAAAGTTTTAACAAAATATTAAATTACTTTAATTTTGCATAAAATTAACATTCCATTACCAAGTTTTATTCCAGATATCCTTTAATAGTTTATTATTAGAAACTTGATGAACATGTCCACCAAACTGGAAATTAAAAGTGAAAAAAAAAAAAAGGAGGAGTCAAGATGACAGAGAAGTAGCAGGCTAAGACTACTTCAGGTAGCAGGAGATCAGCTAGATAGCTTATCTAAAGATTGCAAACACCTACAAATCCAATGGGAGATCAAAGAGAAGAAGAACAGCAATTCTAGAAACAGAAAATCAACCACTTTCTGAAAGTTTATCTTATATATATATTATATAGATATAATATATATATATTTCTTTTTTATATTTTTTCTTTATTTATTTTACTTTTTTAATTGTTTCTTTTCTTTTTTTTTTTCTTTCTGAACCTCTTTTTATTCCCTTTCTCCCGCCTCACGATTTGGGATCTCTTCTGATTTGGTTAAAGCATATTTTCCTGGGGTCTTTGCCATCCTTTTAGTATTTTACTTGCTCCTTCATATACTCTTATCTGGACAAAATGACAAGACGGAAAAATTCACCAGAAAAAAAAGAACAAGAGGCAGTACTGAAGGCTAGGGACTTAATCAATACAGACATTGGTAATATGTCAGACCTAGAGTTCAGAATGACCATTCTCAAGGTTCCAGCCAGGCTCGAAAAAGGCATGGAAGATATTAGAGAAACCCACTCGGGAGATATAAAAACCCTTTCTGGAGAAATAAAAGAACTAAAATCTAACCAAGTCGAAAACAAAAAAGCTTTAATGAGGTGCAATAAAAAATGGAGGCTCTGACTGCTAGGATAAATGAGGCAGAAGAAAGAATTAGCGATATAGAAGAACAAATGACAGAGAATAAAGAAGCTGAGAATAAAGAAGTCCTGCATATAATGTGACTTGGCATTTTGGCAATACATATATACATATACATATATACATGCATATACATATATACATGTATATACATATATACATATACATGTATATATACATATATGTACATATATTCAAAAGGGATACTTGTCATATATGTACGTATATATATATATATACACATATATGACAAGTATCCCTTTTGAATCCATACCCAAAGATGTTACACAGAATACAAGTAAACAAAAAACCCATCAATGTTTCTTACAAAATAACTGGTTATGGTGATGTGGAATTTATTCCAGTAATAAAGGACTGATTGAGCATTTAAAAATCAGTGTAATCCACTAAGTTAAGAGAATGAAGGAGTATCACAAGGCTATTTGAATTAATGTAAAATTATTTGATAAATTTCAATTGATAGTTGTGATTTAAAGACTTTAATAAATTATGAAATAAAAAAAAGTATTCCACTTTTACCATGTCATTCTATGTTTTCAATACAATTCCAGTAACAATTTCAATAGTATTATTTATTTATTTATTTATTTATTTATTTATTTTTAAAGATTTTATTTATTTATTTGACAGAGAGAGATCACAAGTAGGCAGAGAGGCAGGCAGAGAGAGAGGAGGAAGCAGGCTCCCCGCCGAGCAGAGAGCCCGATGTGGGACTCGATCCCAGGACCTGAGATCATGACCCGAGATGAAGGCAGCGGCCCAACCCACTGAGCCACCCAGGCGCCCTCAATAGTATTTTTTAAAGAAATTAACAATTCCATTCTGATTTATATAGAAATATACAAATTCAAAGGAATCTCAAAGATTTACACACACACACACACACACACACACACACACACACAATGTAGTTCAGATGCTTACTCTATCGAAATTCAAGAATTGCTATTAAGCACCCATAATCAATGCTGTGTGGTTGGCACAAAGTTAAACACTGAGATTTGAAACCAATAGAATGCACAGAAATAGGCCTAATTACATGAATTTTTACAGAGAGGTCAGTTAATTCAGTCGGGGAAAATGTAGACTATTCCACAAATTCTACCAGATCTATGAGGGGGAAAAAAAAAATCTAAACCACAACCTCATCTCATACCATACACAAAAATGAACTCAAAATGAGTGTGAGGTCACATGTTGAAGCTAAATCTATAAAAACTGCCAAAGAAATCTTTTGATCTTGGGAGGAGACCAATATTTATTAGATACAAAATAATCATAAACCTTAAGAACAAATTTAAAATTGGAATTTGTCAAAGTTTTAAAATTCAGTGCTTATCAGGTAACACCATTAGTAAAAATGAAGAGGCAATCTATGGATTAGGTGAACATTTTGTAGATATACATAACATCTATATGACACACACCTGTATTATATATAAAGAACATTTAAAACTTAGTAATAAGAAAACTAGAAATCTTACGTTTAAATTATGCAAAGGACTTGAACAAAAGTATACAAAAGTCTAACAATAAGATGAAAAACAAAATCTCACCGCCATTAGTCATCAGGGAAAGCAAATTAAAACCACAAAAATACATCACCACAGGTCTCCTAGAGTTACCCAAAGGAAACAACAGTACTAACTGACAAAGTTGTAGAACAATTGGGAATCATCTTGTGTTTTTTTTTTAAATTTTTATAAATTTATTTTCAGCATAACAGTATTCATTGTTTTTGTACCACACCCAGTGCTCCATGCAATCTGTGCCCTCTCTAATACCCACCACCTGGTACCCCGACCTCCCACCCCCTGCCCCTTCAAAACCCTCAGATTGTTTTTCAGAGTCCATAGTCTCTCATGGTTCACCTCCCCTTCCAATTTCCCCCAACTCCCTTCTCCTCTCTATCTCCCCATGTCCTCCATGCTATTTGTTATGCTCAGCATAATCTCTTCCAGTCCCGTCCATGTTGCTACAAAAGTTGGGTATTCATCCTTTCTGATGGAGGCATAATACTCCATCGTGTATATGGATCACATCTTCCTTATCCATTCGTCCATTGAAGGGCATCTTGGTTCTTTCCACAGTTTGGCGACCGTGGCCATTGCTGCTATGAACATTGGGGTACAGATGGCCCTTCTTTTCACGACATCTGTATCTTTGGGGTAAATGCCCTATAGTGCAATGGCAGGGTCATAGGGAAGTTCTACTTTTAATTTCTTGAGGAATCTCCACACTGTTCTCCAAAGAGGCTGCACCAACTTGCATTCCCACCAACAGTGGAAGAGGGCTCCCCTTTCTTCACATCCCCTCCAACACATGTTGTTTCCTGTCTTGCTAATTTTGGCCATTCTAACTGGTGTAAGGTCATATCTCAATGTGGTTTTAATTTGAATCTCCCTGATGGCTAGTGATGATGAACATTTTTTCATGTGTCTGATACCCATTTGTATGTGTTCATTGAAGAAGTGTCTGTTCATATCTTCTGCCCATTTTATGATATGATTTTCTGTTTTGTGTGTGCTGAGTTTGAGGAGTTCATTATAGATCCTGGATATCAACCTTTTGTCTGTACTGTCATTTGCAAATATCTTCTCCCATTCCATGGGTTGCCTCCACAATTTTAATGGTGCCAACTATTCAATGCTGAACAAACCATGAATCCCAAAGATAATTAGTTGGGAGCTTCTTAGAGTTTGTTTTTACTTCCTGTCTCCTAGTGATTGTGAAAACAAACAAAAAAAACAGCTTTTGGAGTCAAGAACCTTAAAATGCAGGCCATTGATTTCATGCCCTCAGTGCTCTAGCTCTCAAACAGTCTGTAGCAGGTTCCAGAGAAGTTGTATTATTGCTGAGGAGGCAGAAGTTCTCTCTGTGACATGAATCAATAGGTTAGCTATATCACAGGTCACCACACTGGAATTATGACATTTTTCTACTTGCCTAACATTCTACATTCTTAGAAGCTCAGGTCCATTTAGAGAAAGGATATTCCTATGTGTTTGGATTCCAACTATGGGGCATGCAACTCCTTATTCAAACCTGGATGTTTGTTAAACATCTCTCTTCAGCATGGTTTATAAGACAAATTATTTCTGTCAGAGGAGATAATTAATTCCTAGGAGAAAAAGTAACAACACCATGACAAGGTCCTTGAACCTATGGAAAACTCTTTAAATATGCATGCAATGTAAGGTGAATATGATTTTTGTTGATTCCATTTACAGAGCAAGATTCTCACGCTCAGAATGACCCATTTGAATGTGCTTACTCCATATACCTTGCTTCTTGCCTATGGGACAAGAGCCATCTGTAGATGATGTCTCAATATTTTTTTCTAAAATAATCCATTCTAAATTGAAATCCCAAGGGTTCTGTAAAAATTTTTTGAGGCTTTAGGATAGAAGGGAAGCATTTGATTGATAAAAACACGTTCTTAAAAACTTGATTTGATATCAAATTATTTGACTAGTCTCCTACTGGGTGTGTCTTATTTTTCATATTGAAAGTTACCTATCTGAGAGGAGGTCAGTTTGAAGATGGGATTATTTCTGAACACCTCCAAACATCATTAAGATCTTCTAAGCCTGTAAGGTAAGTGTTCAAAATTGCTGATGCATCTTATATATGTGTGTGTGTCTGTGTGTGTGTGTGTGCACCCTAATGAAATTGTGTTATAGACACTGGCCTCCCAAGTAGTAATAAAGCGATTACATTTATTGTGGTCATATAAGAAAAATATAATTAGTTCAATGTTGTTAATTATAACAATATAGGGCATGGGTAATAATTTGGAGGAAAACCATGAAGAAGTATATTCTGAACTAATCTTAGTTCTTGCTCTTAATTAGCATCTTGATCTTGGCAGAATCTTTACCTCCTCTATGTTTCTATTACTTAAAATATAAAATAATTGCCAAAACAAGAGCTGGAATTATCTTACAGGTTTGTGGTGGGGATTAATTCAATAAACATCTGCAAAAGCACTGACAGCCACTAAATATTCACTTTTAGTGAATATTGTTATTGTTATTATTACCATCAACCTAATTCTCTGACACTGATTGCTCATCTCAAAATGGATGGAATAATACCAAACAAATGGGATGTTATCAGTATTTAATGAGATCCCATCTATACAACATTTGCTTTCATACACGAACATATTAATCAACTATTAAACTCTCTCTCTATATATATATAATAAGCAAATATAATATTATTGTATATAAAAAATAAACATTATTAATTATTTTATAGTAGATTTTTATACTTTACATACTGACAATCAACACCCTGTTAATACTATGTAAACTATAACAAATAATCTCTTAACTGGGGTTTCTATCTCTGGCTTCCAAACTCTTACTGAACCTTACCGCACTTCATCCAAGACACATGAAGATCTTTATTAAAATTTTATCCCTTATTATCTCTTCCTCAAATTCCTCTTCACTTTTCCTTGTATATTCTTACTGTCTTCTCATGGTTTCCCATTTCCCAAGGATAAAGGTAAAATTCCTACCATTGCATTCACAGCTTGTACATCATAAACCACCTCCCTTTTCTTACTTAATGTATTCAATTTCTTACTTAATGTATTCCTATTACATGACTAATTACCTCAGATGACGAAGTGTGCACAAATGATCTCCTGCCTGTATGTTTACAAAGTTCCCTATGGCCATACTCAACAGAAATTTCAATGAGTAAATAATTTACATAATCATAAAGAATTCATAAGTTGTTTTCTATCTCAGAAAACCATATGAGAATCCACAATTCCATAGAATCTAGGTATGTTTTACTTACTAGATGAAAAAGCTTAATACATTCAAGGTTACATTAATAAAAAGGAATTTTTTTCAGGTAATGCAATTATTCATAATATGAAATAATGGAGAATAGAAACAACGTGACGGAGTTTGTTCTACTGGGCCTCACAGAGAATCCAAAGATGCAGAAAATCATATTTGTTGTCTTTTTGGTGATTTACATCATCTCTGAGGTAGGAAATATGCTCACCGTGGTCACTATCACTACCAGCCCATTATTGGGGTCTCCCATGTACTATTTCCTGGCCTCTCTTTCATTGATGCCTGTTATACTTCTGTTATTACCCCTAAACTGATCATAGATTCACTCCATGAAAAGAAGACCACCACATTAGATGCATGTATAATCCAAATCTTTGGAGGACATTTCTTTGCAGGTGCTGATATCATCCTACTTACTGTGATGGCCTATGACCGCTATGTGGCCATCTGCAAGCCATTGCACTACACGACCATCATGAATCGGCGGGTGTGTGGCCTGTTAATGGGAGTGGCGTGGGTGGGAGGAGAAATCTGTGCAAGGAACATAAAAATTACCATAGCTTTTTACATATATACATACACACACACACATATATATAAAGATATATATATGTATATATACAGCATGTAGTATTGGCATATATATATTCATAATCACTATGAATATTCACTATCTATATATTCACTATCTATAAAATCCAACATATTTTATCAAGAATTCTGCTCAGTTTTATATAACAGCATTGATGATGACATGTTTCCTATAAAATTAGGATATAAAATGACTATAGTGGGGTGCCTGGGTGGCTCAGTGGGTTAAGCTGCTGCCTTCTGCTCAGGTCATGATCTCAGGGTCCTGGGATCGAGTCCCGCATCAGGCTCTCTGCTCAGGAGGGAGCCTGCTTCCTCCTCTCTCTCTCTGCCAGCCTCTCTGCCTACTTGTAATCTCTCTGTCAAATAAATAAATAAATAAAATCTTTAAAAAAAAATAAAATAAAATGACTATAGCATTATAAAAGTGGAGAGCCCTTTAACCTATGAGTGGTAATGAAGATTACCCCAACTTTCCAGATTCCCTTGTAGACTTCAGAGTCACATAGTATTTTTCAAGTTACCCTTCATAGGCTGCTAACCCATTACAAAGAATCATGACTCTAATGAACATCTTATTATCTGAGACAATTTCTATTAAATAAAATCACACTTTAAACATTACTTGAGTATTTGTTAAGAATCATTTCTACAAGTCAGCACGTCTAGGGCACAATAAATATTGAATGAGTGGATAATGGCATGAAGGAAGCTGAATAATGTCAAGAAAATTTAGACCAAAGAAATATTAGTGGAGACAAGGGACTTTTTTTCCTGCTTTTATCTGATTCAGACTCATATTTGGAGCGAGATTTCTTTGAGAAATGACAATTTTTTGAACTCCTGATAAACTATATATTTACAAATATTGAAGCTGAGATTCTCAATGAAGGAGCAAATATTTTACATTGATATTTTCCCTGCTTTCAGCAAGATTTCATCATCATATGAATGTGAGCTGTCCAGGCCACCATCTTTCTCTGTTAATTAAATTATTTCTAGGTAACATTTCATTATGAAAAGTTTTAAAAAATAAGTGGTTCCATCTATACACAAAATAAGTGGTTCCATCTATACAACTTCAGGAAAAATATATTCCATTTATATATCTGTGTTTGTGTGTGTGTGTGTGTGTGTGTGTATAATATTTCCCATTCATTAATCAATAGATATTTCTAGACAGAAAATATATCAGACACATTGATGGTTGCTGGGCCTTCAGTGGCGAATAAGTACATCAAAGTTCTTGCAATCAAAAAGCTTCAGATCTAATAAGAGATACCCAGTGGGGAGCAAAATAGGATAAGACCATGTTATAAATGGGAAGGTAGTGGCAGCACAGTGGGACAATGAAAGCATGTTTGAGGGACACACAACAAAGATCAGGGTGTCAGGAAGATTTCCTAGATGAAAACATCAAAAATGGGCACAAAGGAGGAAAGGAAATCATGAGAGTGAATAAACATGTGTTAGGATGAGATTATTCCCTTTGTTGCATAACAAAGACCAAAGGTGAAAAAGAGTATGCAGAAAACACAATCATTTCAATATGCTGTGGCTATTGGCTCATCTATTCATTCAGTAATTAATTATTGAGCTTCTTCTATGTGTGGGGTTATAAGCTGAACCCTGAGCTCCTAAAAGTCTACTTAGTAAGACATGAAACCAGAAAGTTAGTGACAGTGAAGATCAAGAAAAGTCTCATATATGTGAAAGAGTTGAATGCCAAGTACCATGAGGAACACATTGGAAGGGTCTTCATAACTTTTTATGGCCTGTAGCTCGTTTCTGTTGGCAATGAATAATACCCCACTGTCTGATGTTGCAGTTTACTTATCCTCACCTACTGAAGGACATCTTGGCTGCTTCCAGTTGTATGGACAATTGTGAATAAAGATGCTGTTAAACATGTGTGTGCAGGTTTTTTTTGTAGATATAACTTTTTAACTCCTTTGGGTAAATGCCAAGGTGTGGGATTGCTAAATTTTTTAAGTTCTGTAACAAAATGGTAAATTGTCTTTCCAACTGGTAGCACCATTTTGCTTTCCCATCAGCAATAAATAAGAGTTCTTGTTCCATATCCTCACCAGCATCTGTTGTTGATGATGCCCCATATTTTGGCCATCCTAAAAGATGTATTGCTAATAAAAAAACCTCCTTTGAGTCATTTTCTTATTAAAAATGTTCAGATTAAGTAATTCAAGAAGGCCCATGGACTTGAAGCCACTTGGTGTAAACCACACAATCAAAATATGACAGGTTCAGAATTTATGGCTTGCATGTCTGACCTGACATAAAGATATGGAGTCCCATTTATCACTGTGAATTCTAAGATCAAAAAAGTGTGCTCTGGTCAACTTATGATGAATTCTACATACAACAAATGCTTACATAAATTTAGATGATTCCAAGAACACTGGGTCATTACCCACAGTTACAGAGGTGTGAGCAATGGAATCAGAACTGTCTGTTAGAATACTGTTTCCTTTGTTCTTCAAGTCTAAGGACTCACATTCACAAGTAAACCTATTACCATTTGGAGAGAAATGTGAATCCCAGTTTTCTGGATGGGAAGGAGTGACATAACAATCACATCTTCCTATGTGATAAGGTAGCAAAGATGGAATACAGATTCATCTCTGAAGAGACTGGACAGCTACTAAGGGAAGAAGTGAGGGGATGAGATTTAAAATGTTGGGTAAGGGGACCTGGGTGACTCAGTCATTAAGGGTTTGCTTTTGGCTCAAGTCATGATTCCAGCATCCCGGGATCAAGCCCTGCATTGGGCTCCCTGCTTGGCCTGAAGCCTGTTTCTTCCTCTCCGGCTCCCCCTGCTTGCGTTCTCTCTCTTGCTGTCTCTCTCACTGACAAGTAAATACATAATTTTTTAAAAAAATAAATAAAATAAAAATGGAGGGTAAACAGCTGAGGTGAGTGGAAATCAATACATTTAACATGAAAATTTTCATTTCTGGGTACAGAATGGAACATAGGATCCAAGTTTTATGCACATTGACAGCTACTGTTGGTACATAATGAATCTGCAGAGTTTTGGTCAAAGATCTAGGGAATCTCAAGGACACCTCATTTTTCCCTTGATCCACTTATGATACCACATAACATAACCAGGAGAGAAATAGATTTTTAAAAACAATATTTTTAAGAGATGATACTATCTTCTTCCTTTACTGTACTGTTTTAGAGGTTTATCACATTGTATTATTAGTTGTTTGTTCCCCCTTAGAAAGAATAGTATCCCACTGTATAGGTCTACTACATTTTGTATACCTAAGAGTGGGATTGCTGTGTTACAAGATAACTGTATGCTAGCATTTTAGGAAACTGACAAAGGGTTTTCAAAAATAATGGTGCTATGTTACATTTTCACCAGCAATTATGATCCCATTTCTCTGCAACCTCAACAACAACTGACATTTCAGTCATTTTTTTTTAAATGTATTATTTATTTATTTATTTATTTATAGGGAATATTTTCAGCATTTTTAAAGTTAAGGTGTTTTTTTTTTCAGGTTTTTATTAAAATTCCAGTTAGTTGGGGCACGTGCACCCAAATGTTTATAGCAGCAATGTCCACAATAGCCAAACTATGGAAAGAACCTAGATGTCCATCAACAGATGAATGGATCAAAAAGATGTTGTATATATACACAATGGAATACTATGCAGCCATCAAAAGAAACGAAATCTTGCCATTTGTGACAACATGGATGGAACTAGAGCGTATCATGCTTAGCGAAATAAGTCAAGCAGAGAAAGACAACTATCATATGATCTCCCTGATATGAGGAAGTGGTGATTCAACATGGGGGCTTAAGTGGGTAGAAGAAGAATCAATGAAACAAGATGGAATTGGAAAGGAGACAAACCATAAGTGACTCTTAATCTCACAAAACAAACTGAGGGTTTCTGGGGGGAGGGGGTTGGGAGAAGGGGGTGGGATTATGGACATTGGGGAGGGTATGTGCTTTGGTGAGTGCTGTGAAGTGTGTAAACCTGGTGATTCACAGACCTATACCCCTGGGGATAAAAATATATGTTTATAAAAAATAAAAAATTAAAAAAAAATTCCAGTTAGTTAACATGAGCATAATATTAGGTTCAGGTGGAGAATTTAATGATCTAGCACTGATATTCAACACCTCCTGCTCTGGCTAATCTGAAGTGCAGTAACAATTAGATGGTAACAAATGTTTTATTGATGTAATAATGTATTTGGTGTTTGAAAACAAGCTAAGGATTTACCCCTAACATTGGCATATCTTTTTGATAAATAGTGTTTGTATTAACTTTATTTTTAATGATTTTCTTTTACTTTTTATTAACAATGTTTCTAAATTAGCATATATTTGCAATTGAAAGTTACCCTGTTATTATTGTTTCACACCTTATCTGCATTGTCATTAGATACATTGCTCTGAATGACTCAGATATTTTGACATTTGTTGAGAATATACATGTGGCATAAAATAGAATAAATTATTTTAAATAACTCATACTCAACAGCTGATGAATGTACTGTTTTTTATGTATCTGGCTGCTTCCTACACTACTGCATACTGAGTGTCTGGGTGGTTCAGTTGGTTAAGTGTCTGCCTTCAGCTCAGGTCATGTTTCCAGGGTCCTAGGATCCAGCCTGCCATAGGTCTCCCTGCTCTGTGGGAAGCCTGCAGAGGAAGACTTCCTCTACCTGCCACTTCCCTTCTTGTGGTCTCTCCCTTTCTCCTTCAAATAAGTAAATAAAATAAATCTTTTAAAAATAAAAATAAAAATAAAAATAAAATAAAAAACAAATACAACTGTATTTTGACTATTCTATCTTTTTCATGCTTTCAGTTACAATTTTTTCATGCCCTAGTAGTTACCCGTATGTTTTGTATAAAGCGTATATCAAGAGATGATGTACAGTCAACAAAAGACATGTTTTAAAATATTCAAAGCCACTGTACAGACAATATCCTTGCAAACGAAATCCCTGAATGTCTAGCAATGAAGGAATGGGTCAGTTGTCACATATCCATGCAGTGAGATGCCCCTGATCAATGAAAATAATCAGGAAACAGATAAATCATAAAGAAAGAGTCTCATGAACTTACTGAGAAAACAGACACTGAAGAGTAAAATCTGCATTACTTATTTTTTACAAATTCAAACACTAGGAAAACTTCATCCATTTTATAGATAAGGATAGTGATTACTTTCCAAAGGTGGTCATTTTAAAGAAGTATGAAGAGGCCTTCAGGTGTACTCATAATTTGTGACTTTTTTTTTTTTTTAAGATTTTATTTATTTGGCAGACAGAGATCACAAATAGGTAGAGAGGCAGGCAGAGAGATGAAAGGATGCAGGCTCTCTGCTGAGCTCAGGTTGTGATGCCAGACTCCTAGGATGGAGCCCTGCCTCTGGATCCCTGATCAGTGGGGAGTCTGCTTCCCTTTCTCCCTCTATACTCTGCCACTTCTAAACCCCTGCTCCTGTTCCTGCTCACACATGTGCTCTCTTTCACTCTCAAAATAAGAAATAAATAAATAAATAAATAAATAAATGAAATATTTTAAAAAATGGATTCTACTCTAAATACTTATTCATTTGTACAACGATTTCTGTATGAACCAAGAAATGTTCTATCATAAATTTAAATTAATCTTTTCATTTTAAATTATTATTATTATTGTTTTTTTAACATTACAACTTCTGAACTACCAGAGAATGTCTGTCATTGTGCAGTCTTGCCTCTAAGTACAATGTATTAAGAAAACTATCGTTGAGTTATTTCCCTTTATAATTCACTGATTTATTTGCTTTCGCTCAATTGTTTTTCATGCCTGTCGCTCTACCTATGCCATCTTAATAACCCATAAAATTAACAAAGCTTCCACTTAATTTTGGTATGCAAGAACAAGGATTTGCTCAGTTACTTTAATCCTATAGTCCTATCGCATCCATTCATTCCCCTCATAACAGTGATGGTCCACAAACTCCATGATTAGTCCCTGACATTCATTCATGTCTTCCTCTTTTCTTTCTCAGAGTTGAATAGCCAATACACTTCTTCAAATTAACAGTGTGCCTCCTTTGATATTAATCATGTGCACCACACCTTTCTCATGGCTTTTTTCACCTCTGAATTTCTCAGAGTATAGATTAAGGGATTGAACATAGGAGCAATGATGTTGTAAAATAGAGCAAATATTTTGTCCTCAGGAAGAGTAGTTGGTGGCCAAAAGGTAGACAAAGATTACTTTCCCCAAAAATAAGATGGCCACAGTGACATGAGACCAACAGGTGGAGAGGGCTTTGTGTCTTCCCTCAGCTAAGAGATTTCTTAAAGTGAACAATATTATCCCATAAGAAACAAAAAAGACAATAAAGGTTACTAAGGAAACCATACTTGAAAAGGCAACCACAAAGACCCTTGTGATGTAAATATCAGTAGAAGCCATCCTTACCAAAGGAAACCCATCACAATAGTAGTGATCAATTTCATTAGGACCACAGAAGGGCAAACCAATTGCAGTAGAAAACAGAGGTAAGCCATGGATGACCCCACCAGCCCAAGCAGCTAAGACTAGGAGATGGCACCTTGTCCTGTTCATGATAATCACGTAGTGTTTAGGAGTATGAGGATCATTGACTAATCTTCTACTTATTGCAACAGATACTAATCTTTGTTTATGAGGTAGAAACAATATTAATGTTTCAGATATACCTAATTACTAAAACAAGTTGATTTATAGGCAGCTATTATCTAAGTAGACTACGAATAATAAAAATGTGGAAATCACTTGACCAATTCAAATCTGATTCTAAGCAGAAGAGACATAGCAAGAGAATTTAAGTAATTTCTCAGGACTGAAAAGTAACATACTATAAATGTAAAAAGACAGAAATCCTGTTTCAATCTGGGGCTGTCTTTCCTGGGAGAGCACTGATAGGGATGTCATGAAGGACGGTATGGAAAAACTGTCGATTCCTATCCCTGAGCAAAAAACAGTATGCCAGTCGATGGGTTTTAACTGGCATTCATTCTACCTGTCTTTTTGAGAATTCATGTAAGTAAAGAGGTACAGAACATTTAATATACACATGTATTCTAGGATTTGCTGATTCTAAAACATTTGAAATGGATTGCTTTCAGTTTTACAAAAATGCAAATTCCTCATCAGGATTCCTGCGTGTTTTCTGAATCACCATTGGAATTTCACCTCCAATAGCACAAAATGCCAGCCTATATTCTGAGGAAAGTTACCCATGATCAGGGCTGTTAGGAGAGGTAAAAGGGAAGAGGGAAAAGTCAGTTGAGGAGATTTACTTTCATCAGACAACAGAGTGATGCTGACGACTCCTCCCACAGAAAAACTGAAGGCACAATTGGTAAATAAAGAACTTGAGGCAACCCCTGAGCAAGGGGTTGAAACAGCAGCAACACAGAAAGGGGCAGAAACGCTGAGGCATCTCAAAATCAACTGACCGGTGTGATCCTTGAGCACATGGCTTCATCACTTTACACTTCCTCTTCTTCATTTCACAACTAAGATATCATTACAAAATTCATAATTTTAGTGAGGAATACATGAGGTAATACAAAATAGCTAGTGACATGTATGGCTCGAAACTGTCACTTTTGTTTTATGGTCTTTCCTCACTGAGTGATTAGTTTAGGACCACAGATTGTCATGTGCGTGCACACACAATCAGTGGAGAAATAAAGGAAATGAAAAAGAACATTCATAACATGGGTTTAACAAGTATGATCATGATTAATTCCAATTCAAACAATTTGTTACTGAAACTCTGTTAATATGTTAATCAACCGGCCTTAGACTGTTCCTTAACACTAATCACTAGTCTATTTTTTTTCTTTACAGAAAGTTATGCAAATGATTGCTTTTTGGTATTTCTCAATACACACTATGCGTACATTTTGGGTTATGCTATTTATGAAGGAAAAGAACCTTTCATATTTAAATCAAGGTTTCTTTCACACATTCAAACTTTCCTTAGTGTAACAGAAGGTAGGGTGCTATAAACTTACCATGTTTGACTCAGATGAAAGTACTGTTTTAGGAAGGCAGATGTTTTGAAATATTAGAAATCTTTGTTATTGTACAGGTTAAAGCATAAACTGGTCTTTTAAAAAATATTTCATTTATTTATTTGACACAGAGAGAGAGAGTGAGAGAGAGAACAAGAAGGAGAGGAGCAGAGGAAGAGGGAGAAGCAGGCTCTCAGCAGAGCAGGGAGTCTGATACGGGACTCGATCCTAGGACCCTGGTACCATGACCTGAGCTTAAGCCAGACACTTTATCAACTGAGCCACACAGGCACCCAAACTGGTCTTTTTAAAATAGGAATATGGAGGACTGCTTATATTGAAGAGTTGGGGAAACAATAAAATTCACTGCCTACCTGAAGATTGTTTATCTAACTCTACTGTTTTGCTCCACAAAAGGCAGAATTTTGTTTATAGCAAATGTGTCATTGAAACTCAGGTATGCTAAAACTTTCTTAGAGTAATCAAATTCTCATATGCTGCAAAAAAAGTTAGATGCTTTAGAGTGAAATTATATGAAATAAATATGTTTTTGTTTTTGTTTTTAAAGATTTTATTTATTTATTTGACAGAGAGAAACCACAAGTAGATGGAGAGGCAGGCAGAGAGAGAGAGAGAGGGAAGCAGGCTCCCTGCCGAGCAGAGAGCCCGATGCGGGACTCGATCCCAGGACCCTGAGATCATGACCTGAGCCGAAGGCAGCGGCTTAACCCACTGAGCCACCCAGGCGCCCAAAATAAATGTGTTTTTTAAAACCAACATAATTAGCCTAGCACATGTGTAGTGGGACCCTTCCCAAACCAACGTGACAAAAGTAATTCACTATCCATAAGGACTCAGTGGCTGTCTGGTTAGATTTGGGGCTGTATCAGGAAGCATTCTGTCTTCAGATACTCACTCTGCCAGTTTGTCTTTAGTACCAAATTCTGGAGTCATATGTGGAGAGAAACCTAGAATTCAAATAAATCCAGATGAATTCTCTGGAAATATATTCAACATGTCTTAAACTTTCTACAGTTTATAAGGGACGTGGCTTCCAATAGTCACCAAGACTCAGTGGTGCAAGAAGTGGATCTTCATCCCTCAGGAAAGCAGCCTGAGAATTTGAAAGCTGATTTAGCTGCTTAATGATAACTCAGAAGGGAAAAACAAACAAACAAAACAAAATGGGTTTTTAAATTCCTGCAAAACCTAATATGAGTATATAGGTCCTAGGAATCCTCCCTTTATTTTATGCATATGCCTGAAGACAATTTGGTTCAGAGGAACAGAATACAAACTTATAGGACAATGTGAAAATCTATAGGTCTTTGAAATCTTTATGTAATTATAACCCCAAAGACATTTCTAGACAGGTCTTGGCCCAAAAGTTGCAAAGTCATTGTCACATTATCGTGCTTGGTGCTCTTAAGTATAAACTTTCTGCAGTTGCCTCTATGGGAAAAATTGGCCCCTTTTCCTTGAAGACCTCAAAAGGCTATAGAGGGTGATTTCCCTGTGCTCCAGCTTTCTGAAGAATAGGAGGGAAATTGTAGCCTATAATAGCATAAGGTTAGTGCAGGAAAAGCTGAGATGAAGCAGGACAAGCAGGACAAACTAGTCCTGAAAGGGACTAGTTGCAGTCCTGTTTTAGGAAATTATTGAGATCTTTGGTGTGCAGGGTAGGTAGATAAATGAAATCAATTATTTGTGATATTTTATTGGTTTGATGTTAGCATTGATGAATGAGATGATGGAAGACAAAAAAAGAAGAAGAAAAAAGAAAGAAAGATATAAACAGCTCTTCTCCATAATTTGGGAGGGAGGAAATGCACAAATAATGTGGAAACATCAGACAAAGGAGCCAAGTACAGCAAATCCTTTAATGTGTTTCCCATCTGATTCTTTCTCTGCTCAGTGACTAGTCACAGGTGGTTTAGACTCAGCCTCATCTGCCTGCACCAAAGCCACTCCAGGCTCTCTCTTCCACATGCCAACCCATGCGTGTGATGTTTTTGCATGCAAGAAAGGTCAGGAAATCAAATTTTATAATATTCAATCTGTTTCAGATCAATCTACTCAGCCAAAGGATAATAAAAATCCTCTGAGAGATTGTTGGTGAGATTAAGCTCATTGTATTACTTAATGTTCATAATACTGCATATCTTGACACACATATTATTAGCTTTACTATGTAGATAAAAACACAGAAGGTTTTAAAGGTTGAATTACTAGCTCAAATAGCCAGTAAACAACTGGAGCAAGAAAATGCTTTATTCTATTTTTCTGCTTCCTTTGGAGCTTTAAATGTTTAATAACCCTAAGGAAATGAGAGATTCTAGCACATCTTCTTAAAGGACATGATAACCCAGTGATTTAGAGCTTGTCTACACCAGAGTAATGTCCAGTGTTGACCAAGCTGTGCTCCAGAGCTAGCCTGCACCAATCCATGCCAGAAGACAGATGGTCATATCTCTTTCTCCTGTACACACACATGTGGAAAACCCTTAGAGAAGGATACCAGTTAATTCACATCCTCAACTGTTTAGTTCATCCCTTTCTATATACTAGTTCTGTTGCATAATTGTAATTATGGTGAAGTGCAAATCATCACTTTTTATGGACACTTTGTTTTTTTTTGGATATATTTATTATTTTAGAAGGAGAGAGAGATAATGAGCATGGTGGAAGGGTAGAAGGAGAAGGAAAGAAATCCCTGACTGCACCCTGAGTGCTGAGTCCAGCAAGTCACCACCTGAGTCCAACCCTGGATTCCGATGCTCAACCAACTTCCCCACCACCAAGGGATTCCTCTTTGGGACACCCTCGTGCCACGTGTTTAGAAAATTTTTCTTGTAATCCAAGGTCATGAAGATCTTCTCATGTTTTACACCATTTTTTAACTTTTACAATTCATACACACACACACACACACACACACACGAAATATGTAACTGTAAGTCTGTGTAGCTCTAAGTCATTTTAAATAAATCTATACAGTTGTGATATATAGATTAAAATTTTCTCTGCTTTTTTAATTTTGTTTTGTTTTGTGCAGTAAAGATGCTCAATATTTCCACCCTCATTTTTTGCAAAAAATATTTTTTCACCACTGAATTGACTGTAGACTTTTGCTAAGATTAGTGGACCATATATGTGTGGGTCTACTACTGGGCTCTCTAGTCTGCTTTGTTGGTCTTCTCAGGTATCTTGATGAAAATACCACATCATTTTGAACACAGAGGTTTGGTAACATCACTGGAAATGAGATCATGTAAGTTCTCCAAATTCTTTCTCTTTTAATGCTGTGGGACCTAATTTAGGGCCCTCGCATTTCCATATGAGTTTTAAAGCTGTTTGGAAAAGTTTTGAATATGTTTCTATAATTATGCTTGAGAAGGTGTGAATCTGGAAATGCCTTTGGGGACAATTCACTTCTTAATCATGTTGAGACATCTATCACAAACAGTCTTTCTTCTCTATATTAAGGTGTTTATATTCTCTTAAGAAGCATTTTGCTTTCAGAGTACATTTTCCTTTTATCTTTCTACATTCATTCTTTTTATTAAGTATTTTTATTAACATAAAGTACTATTAACCCCAGGAGTACCAGTGTGTACTAGTGTACTGGATAAGTGTGTAATTCTAATCTCAGGCTGATTTTATGGGTGATCAGAGTTCTTTGGTAGATAATCAGCTCACTTTAGGGGACCAGTTGAAACAGTGCCACCTACTTCTCCACAATCTTGTCACCTCTCCTCACAGGGCCCTCAGATAGTCCCAGGGGAATGAAGAGAAGACCCTAAGAACAGCAATTCAATTGTGCAAATGACTTTTGGTACTAGACCCAAATGTCTGGGTGCTAGTGTCTTCAATGAATTTTTAAAATCCAATTTCTATTTGTTAGTTACTAGTACAAACTATGAAATTGAACTATGTATATATTGATCTTATATATTGAAATTATGCTAAACTCACATTACAAAGTAGGAGAACTAAAATTGTCTGTACTCAGATTCAAATGATGTGTGTGTGTGTGTGTGTGTGTGTGTGCAAGTCTGCTAATGTAATAGTGTCATATACACTTGAATCCAAAGTAGTATTAAAGCAATTATAATTACTATGTTTATATAAAAAATAGATTACTAGCTCAGTAATACACAGGATGTTATCAGTATTCAATGGGATCCTGTGTAGAGAACACTTGCTACTATGTTATGAACATATCAGTGATTGAAGTGTGTGTGTGTGTGTATATATATTTATATAATTCTGTGTTGTATATATGACATATGCATAATATATATATGCATACACACATACGTAGTTATATACATTAAAATACTATTTTATGGACCCTAAAAAAAGTATGACTCATAAGAGCATATTTTGAACAACTCTATGCTAAATTTAAAAAGACTGACAATGCCAGTTTTTGGTGATGTTGTAGGGAAACAGAAACTCACACATTGCTGGTGGAAATATAACATAGCACTGCCACTTTGGAAACACTTCTCAATTTCTTGATATGTTAAAATACACGTAACATGGGGCACATGGATGGTTCTGTTGGTTAAGCATCTGCCTTTGGCTCAGGTCTGACTCCTGGGATCAAGCCCCACATTGGGCTCCCGCTCTGTGGGAAGCCTGCTTCTCCCTCTACCACTCTTCCTGCTTGTGTTCCTGTCTTGCTCTGTCTCTCTCTGTCAAATAAATAAATAAAATCTTTTAAAATAAAATACACTTAATGTATAAGTTAGCAATTCCACTCTTAGGTATCAATCGAAGAGAAATAATAATCTATGTCCACAAGAAGGCTTGTACATGAATGTTCACACTTCATCATTCTCTAGGGCCATTAACTGGACAAAATTCCAATGCCCATTGGCTAGAATAAGTACACAATATATGGTAGAACCATACAGTGGCACACTATTCTTACTAAAGAAAAACAAACTGCCAATAATACAATGTGATAAACCTCTAAAACAGTACGGTAAGAGAAAAAGATAATATTTTCTTTTGGAAATTGTGAAGTATGTGGCTTCACAAATGAATCAAGAGATAAACTGGGGTGTCCTTGAGATTCCATAATCTCTGACCAAAGCTCTGTGGATTCATTATGTCCCAGCAGCACCTGTAGTGTGATAAAAATTGGATCATCAGTTCCATCCTGAACCCAAGAGTGACAATTCTCACAGCATATGTAGTTATCACTCACCTCAGCTGAGTTTATACCCCATTATTCCTTCTTGTTCTTCTTCCCTTAGTAGCTTTCCAGTCTCTTTGGAGAAGGTTTTCTGTTTTCCATCTTTGCTACCTTATCACGTGGGAACACGTGTCTGTTATGCCACTTCTTTCCACCCACAAAACTGGCATTCACATGTTTCTCTGAACTGTAAATGGTATACTTACAAAATGTGAGTCCTCAGGACTGAAGAAAAAAGGATAAAGCTTTCTAACAGACAATTCTGACTCCATTGCTCATACCTCAGAACCTGTGGGTCATGACCCTGTGCCCTTGGAATAATCGAATGTTGTGTAAGAACTTTTTTGTAAGTAAAGTTCATCATAAGCTGACCAGAGCACACTTTTTTGATCTCAGAATTCACAGTGATGGATAGGACTCAATAGCTCTATGACAGGTCAAACATGGCATAGATGCCAAACCTGTCATATTTTCATTGTGAGGTTTGGACCAATTGGCTTCAAATTCATGAGCCTTTTTGAATTAATTAATCTGCACATTTTGGATAAGTAGATGACTCAAAGGATTTTTTTTTTTTAACAACTCACCCATTAGAAAGACCAAAATATGGGACCCTATCACCAACAGATGCTGGTGAAGATGTGGAATAACAGGAATTCTCATTTATTGCTGATGGGAAAGCAAAATGGTGCAGTCATTTGGGAAGACACTTTGTCAGCTTTTACAGAACTAAAACAATTTAGCAATCCCACTCCTTGATTTTTACACAAAGGAGTTTTACATTTATGTCCATAAAATATCCTGCACATGCATGTTTAACAGCATCTTTATTCCCAATTGCTCGTACAATTGGAAGCAGCCAAGACGTCCTTCAGCATGTGAGGCTAGATAAACTGCAACATCAGACAGTGGCATATTATTCATTGCAAAGAGAAATGAGCTACAGACCATGAAAAGGTATGAAGACTCTTCCAAAGTGTTCCCCATGGTACTTGGCATTCAGCTCCATCACAGATATGAAACACTTCTTGATCTTCCCAGTCACTAACTTTCTAGCTTCATGTCTTACTAACTTGACTTTTAGGAGCTCAGTGTCTGGCTTATAACCCGACACACAGTAGAAGCTCAATAACAATTATTGAATGAATAGATGAGCCAGTAGCCACAACATACTGAAACATTAGATGTTTCCTTTTAAGCCCCTCGCTTTTGTTATGCATCATCTCCTAGGAATCCTCTCAGCCAACATATGCTTATTCACTCTGATGATTTCCCCTCAATTTTTGTGCTCCATTCTGGTATATTCTCATGTATGAAATTTTTCTGACCCCCTGGTCTTTGTCGTGTGTCCCTCAAACAGACTTTCATTGCGCCCTGTGCTGCCACCACCTGCCCATTTATAACATGATCTTATCATTTTCTGTTGCCTCTGGGTGTCTCAGTAGATCTGAAACTCTCTGAAGGCAAGACCCTAGTTCCTCTGTACTCACCTCTGATGACCAGCGACCATGAATGTGTCTGATACATTTGTTGGGCTCAAGAAATTTCTATTGGTGAATGAATGAGAGATATATGATCAAATATAAATGAATGACATATATTTACCCTGAAGTTGTTTTGTGTGTAGCTAGCAGCACATATTTTTTAAAACAACAATTTATAATGAAATGTTACCAAGAAGTAAATCATTAACAGAGAAAAATGACATGAACAGCTCAAATTTATATGATGATGACATCTTGCTGAGAGCAGGGAGAGTATCAATGTAAGCTATTTTTTCCAACACTAAGGATCGCAGTTTCAATTTTTTTCTTATTACACAGCTTAAGTAAGATTTTAAAAAATTGTACTTTCTCAGTCAGCATAATCTCTTCCAGTCCTTGTCCATGTTGCTACAAAAGATGGGTATTCATCCTTTCTGATGGAGGCATAATACTCCATAGTGCATATGGACCACATCTTTTTTATCCATTCGTCCGTTGAAGGGCATCTTGTTTCTTTCCACAGTTTGGCGACCATGGCCATTGCTGCTATAAACATTGAGGTACATATGGCCCTCCTTTTCATTACATTTGTATCTTTGGGGCAAATACCCAGTAGTGCAATTGCAAGCAGAGAGAGTCAAATATCATATGGTTTCACTTATTTGTGGAGCATAACAAATAGCATGGAGGACAAGGGGGATGGAGAGGAGAAGGGAGTTGAGGAAAATTGGAAGGGGAGGTGAACCATGAGAGACTATGGACTCTGAAAACGATCTGAGGGTTTTGAAGGGGTGGGAGGTTGGGGGAACCAGGTGGTGATTATTAGAGAGGGCATGGATTGCATGGAGCACTGGGTGTGGTGCAAAAGCTATGAATACTGTTATGCTGAAAAAAATAAATTAATTAAAAAAAATGTACTTTCTCAAAGAGATTTAGCTAGAATTGGCAGAGCCTAGACCAGTGAAAGGTAAGAAATAAGTCCCTGGTCTCTAGTACTATTGCCTTTCTCTACATTTTCCTGACTATAACTCTCTTCCTTTATAACATTATTCACTCAATCAATATCTTTATGCCCCAGACATTATGGTGCCTTGTAGAAAATATTTTGAACAGGTAGCCAAGTATTCTATGGAGTGTGACTTTATTTTATGAATAGAAATTCCTCTTAAATAATAGGATGTTCATTTATTTGAGTCATCATTTTTTTCTGAACGTTTAGCAGCCTAAGATGGGTGACATGAGCATTACAAAATGACACTCAGTCTACAAGGAGATTTGAAAACTTTGGAGAGCCTTTGTTACCCCTCAGAGGTTAAATGTCTGATTTTATAATCCTATTGTCCTTTAATACCATAATTTTATAGGCAACATGTTACATCAACCTTGATGTATAAGGCTATGTATAACTATAGATAGTGAACGTGTGTGTGTGTGTAAGAGAGAGAGAGAGTAAGAGAAAGAGAGAGTGAGAGAGAGAGAGAGAGTGTAGCAGAGTCTGTGACTAAGATTTTTCTTTCTTCCACACTTTCCTGTTCCACTCAATGCAGAATCTATCATTCCCAGCAGCTTACTATTTTCTTTATACAGTAAGTATTCCTTGTTAAGTTCATCCAAAATGTCCATTTGACCTTTGTTTCCATTGCATCGATGTTGAGCATCAGGCATATCTATTTCTCACTTGAAATAACTTTTCTACTACACAATTTTCTAATAGCATTTTTCATCTGGTCATTTCTCAGAGTATAGATTAAGGGGTTTAACATTGGTGTATTCATAGTGTAGAACACAGCAACTGCTTTATCAATAGATAAAGTAGCTGCAGGTCTCATGTACACAAATAAGCAGGGCACAAAGAACATGACGACCACTGTGATATGGGAGACACAGGTGGAGAGGGCTCTGTGCCTTGCCTCCAAGCTGTGGTTCTTTAGGGAACACAGAATGACCAGATAGGAGACCATCAAGAGGAGACAGTTTAACGGACAGATGAAACCACTGTTGGCAGCAACAAAGAGCCCAAGAGTGTGGGTATCAGTGCAGGCAAGATTGAGCAAAGGGTTCAGATCACACATAAAGTGATCTATGACATTAGGGCCACAGAAGAGTAAAGGGATGATAAAGAGGATCTGTATGGCTGCATGAAGAAAGCATCTCACCCACACCACTCCCATTAGAAGACCACAAACCTGCCAATTCATGATGGTTTTATAGTGCAATGCCTTAGAAATGGTCACATAGTGATCATAGGCCATCACAGTAAGTAGGATGACATCAGCACCTCTGATGAAATAATCCCCAAAGACTTGGGTTACACATGTATTGAATGTGGTCATCTTCTTCACATGGAGTGTATCTGTGATCAGTTTAAGGGTATTAACAGAAGAATAACAGGCATCAGTGAAGGAGAGTTTGGTAAGGAAAAAATACATGGGGGACCCCAATAGTGGACTGGCAGTGATAGTGACCACAATGAGCACATTTCCCACCAAAGAGATGGTGTAAGTGACCAAAAAGACAACAAATATGACTTTGTGCATCTTTGGATTCTCTGTGAGCCCCAGTAGAACAAACTCTGTCACATTGTTCTTATTCTCCATTATGTCATCTCATGATTAATAGTATTACTTGAAAAAAAAAAAACTTGTTTAATGTGACATTGAATTTATTAAGCTTCTTAATCTAGTAAATAAAAAAACCCAAACAAACAAACTAGATTTTAGTGAGTTGTGGAACCTCATGAAGTTTTTTGAGACAGAACACAAGTTTTCCTGATTACTAAATTTATCTCCTCAATGAAGTTTCTGTTGAGTGTGGCCAAGGGGAACTTTGTAAACAGAGAGGCAACAGGTCATCTGTGTACACATCATCATCTGAGGTGACTAACCCTAACATGAAGTAGCGAATCCTACACATAATGGCAGGTGAGTATGAAAAAAGAGTATAGTTTCTGATGAATCTATGAATGCAAGCTTAAGGAATTTTCCCTTTTTTCTTAGGAACAGGGGAATGATGGCACAAATTGAGACTCTCAATGGAAAAGTGAAGAAGAATATGAGGAAGCAGGAATAAGGGTCTACTTGTGTCTTGGATGAAGTGGGGTGGGTTTAGGCAGGGCACAAAAGCCAGAGAAAGAAACCCAAGTTAGGCTGCTCTTTATAATACTTAACAGAAGACGTACAGAGCATCGGTGTTGGGTCTGTAAAGTGACCATAAATAATCATAATGCATTTGTCAAAATACAATAATGTTATTATATATATGGATATGTATGTATTAATAACTGATTGCTATATTCATGGCATAGTAGCAAGTGCTCTGTGCACAGGATCCCATTAAATATTGATAATATCCTTTGTGGCTGGCATTATTCCATGCATTGTGAGATGCGAAAACAATGTCAGAGACTTAGGCTAATGGTAATAATAATAATGATAACTATATTTATTAAATGGAATATTTAGTGGCTCTGAATGTGTTTGCAGACATTTGCTGATTTAATCCCCACCACAAACCTGTAAGATAATTCCTGCTATTGTTTTTATACTTATTTTATACATTATGCAATACAAAGAGCAGTTAAACATCCTGGCAAGATCAAGAGGCTAATTAAGGGCAGAACCAAGATTCCTTCAGGTTATAATAGTTAATGAGTTTCCTTGATTCTTACCTATGCTCTATATTGTTACAATTTACAACACTGAACGAGTATCTCTTTTTTACATAAGTATAATAATTACAATTGTTTTATTACTACTTTGGGGGCAGGTGTATATAACACTATTACATTAGAATTTTTGTGTAGGTAATCATTTGACTGTGAGTACAGACAATTTTAGTTCTCCTACTTTGTAATGTGAGTTTAGCATAATTTCAAGACATAACATCAATATATACACAGTTCAATTTCATAGTTTTTACTAGTAACTAACAAACAAAAATTGAATTTAAAAATCCATTTGTAATGTCTTAAAACTTTAAAATAATTAACAATAAATGTAGCTTATGGAGAGGGTGGTTGGGTTATGGACATTGGGGAGCATATGTGCTATGGTAAGTGATGTGAAAATGTATGCCTGACGATTCATCGACTGGTACTCCTGGGGCCAATAGTACCTTATGTAAATAAAAATACTTAATAAAAAGAATAAATGTAAAAATATAAAAGGAAAATGTACTCTGAAAGCAAAATGCTTCTTAAGAGAATATAAACACCTTAATATAGAGAAGAAATACTGTTTGTGATAGATGTCTCAACATTAGTAAGAAGTGAATTGTCCCCAAAGGCATTTCCAGATTCACACCTTCTCAAGCATAATTATAGAAACATATTCAAAACTTTTCCAAACAGCTTTAAAACTCATATCGAAATACGAGGGCCCTAAATTAGGTCCCACAACATTAAAAGAGAAAGAATTTGGAGAGCTTACATGATCTGACATCCAGTGATGTTACCAAACTGCTGTGTTCAAAATGATGTGGTATTTTCATAAAGATACCTTAGAAGACTAACAAAGCAGACTAGAGAGCCCAGTAGTAGACCCACACATATATGGTTCACTAATCTCAGCAAAAGTCTACAGTCAATTCAGTGGTGAAAAAAGTACTTTTTGCAAAAAACAAGGGTAAAAATATTGAGCATCTTTACTGCACAAAACAAAAAAAGCAGAGAAAACTTTAATCTATATATCACAACTATATAGATTTATTTAAAATGGACTTAGAGCTATATGGATGTATAGCTATATAGCCTAGCCTACCATAAGTGTGCTCAGAACACTTACATTTTTAGCCTACAGTTGGGCAATGTCATCAATTATGAGGCCTATTTTGTAAGAAAACATTGATTATCTCAAGCAACTTATTAAATACTCCAGGGCACATGGAAATCCGAAAGGCTACTTGGGTGCACATGTTTGTAAGTGTATTGATCGTGGACCCTCGTAATTGCTTGGCTGAGGGAGCTGCACCTCGCTGCCCCTGCCCAGTGTCACAAGAGAGGATTGTACTCCCTATCAATAGCCTGGGGGAAGACCCAAATTCGAAATTGAAAGTACAGTTTGTATGGTATGTGTATCACTTTTACAGTATCGTGATGTTGGAAAAGTACAAGTCAAAGGATTTTGAGTGCAGGGCCATCTATACATGACATTCTGGAGAAGACAAAACTATGGAACCTGCAAAAAGATCAGTCCCTGGATGGCAAGGATTAGGGAGGATGAATAGGTCGGGCACAGAAGATTTTTAGGGTAGGGAAACTCTTCTCCATGTCCCCGAATTTTGGAGAGTGAAGTCATACATGTCAAAATCCTCAGAATGTACAACACCAAGGGTGAAACCTGATGTAAACTGAATTTTGGGTGATCACGGTGTTTTGCTGTGGCTTCATTTGAATGTTACTTACACATGTAGCACTCTGGAGGGAGAGGTTGTCCCGGTGAAGGAAGAGAGGGCATATGGGATCTCTGTAGTTTCCACTCTATTGTGTATGAAAGTAAAACTGTTTTAAAAAATAAATTTTACTAATCACAAAAATCCACTGTAGCACAATACCTAAAGGAAGTCATCTTGTAACTAAACGAAGTGTCTTCTGAAAAAGTTCATCTAGTGAAAACAGATAACATTTTAAAACCTTGCAACTTTAGTGTAAGACCTTTTGCTCATGTTTTATAGCATGTAAAATAGATCTTTTAAGAACATAGCAATTGTGACAGAGAAGGGACTGGATAGTGGAATTTTATGAGAAGGAAGATAGTTACAATGCTGAGTTTTATTTATTTAAGATTTTATTTATTTGAGAGTGCACACTGGAGAGTGGGGGAGGAGTAGAGGGAGAGAGAGAGTAGTCAACTCCACTTTGATTAGGGATTGGGACCCTGGGCTTGATCCCAGGACCAAGAGATCATGACCTGAGCTGAAGGCAGACCCTTAACCAACTGAGCCACCAGGCACCCAATATGCAGTAGTGTTGGAAGTGGCCAGATACATAAAAAACAGAGCATTCATTGGCTGTGGAGTATGAGTTATTTAAAATAATTCATCCTATTTTATATCACATGTATATTCTCAACAAGTGTCAAAATATCTGAGTCATTCAGAGCAATGTATCTAATGACAATGCAGATAAGGTGTGAAACAATAATAAAAGGGTAACTTTCAATTGCAAATATATGCTACTTTAGAAACATTTTAATAAAAAGTGAAAGGAAATCAAAATAGAAATTAGAGAATAATTAAAAATAAAGTTAATACAAACACTATTTATTAAAAAAAATATGTCAATGTTTAGAGGTAAATCCTTAGCTTGTATTCAAACACAAAATACATTATTATATCAATAGAACATTTGTTACACCTCATTGTTACTGTACTTGAGATTAGCCAGAGCAGGAGGTACCAAATATCAGTATTAGATCATTAAATTCTCCACCTGAAACTAATATTATACTACATGTTAACTAACTGGAATTTAATTAAAAAAAACTTGGGAAAAAAAAAAAGCCTTAACTTTAAAAATGCTGAAAATATTCCCTATAAATAAATAAATAAATAAATAATAAATAATAAATACATTTTTTTTTAAATGACTGAAATGTCAGTTGTTGTTGAGGTTGCAAGAATAGGATCATACATTGATGGTGGAAATGTAACATAGCCCCATTATTTTTGAAAACCCTTTGTCAGTTTCCTAAAATGCTAGCATACACTTATAACACAGTAATTCCACTTCTAGGTATCAACCCAAGAGAAATGATAATTTATGTCCACCCTATGTCTATTACATGAGTGTTCACAGAGCACAATTCACTGTGGTCCTTACATGGACACAATTCAAATGTTCATCAGCTAGTGAATAAGTATACAAAAATGTGGTAGACCCATACAATGGGATACTATTCTGTCTAAGGGAGAACAAATTATTTTTTTTTAAAGATTTTATTTATTTATTTGACAGACAGAGATCACAAGTAGGCAGAGAGGCAGGCAGAGAGAGAGAGAGAGAGAGGGAAGCAGGCTCCCCGCGGAGCAGAGAGCCCAATGCGGGGCTCGATCCCAGGACCCTGAGATCATGACCTGAGCTGAAGGCAGCGGCTTAACCCACTGAGCCACCCAGGCGCCCTAAGGGGGAACAAACTATTAATAATACAATGTGACAAACCTCTAAAACATTACGGTAAAGGAAGAAAATAGTATCACCTCTTAAAAGTATTGTTTTTTAAAAGTCTATTTCTCTCCTAGTTATGTCATGCAGTATCATAAATGGATCAAGGGAAAAATTGAGGTGTCCTTGAGATTCCCTAGATCTCTGACCAAAGCTCTGCAAATTCATTATGTCCCAAGAGTAGCTGTCAATATGCATAAAACTTGGATCCTTGGTTCCATTCTGTACCCAGAAATGAAAATTCTCATGGCAAATGTATTGGCTTCTGCTCATCTCAGCTGTTTACCTTCCTTTTTTATTTTACTTATATTTTAAAAATTTTATGTATTTATTTGTCAGTGAGAGAGACAGCAAGAAAGAAAACACAAGCAGGTGAAGCAGGAGAGGAAGAAGCAGGCTTCTGGCCAAGCAGAGAGCCCAGTGCAGGGCTTGATTCCAGGTTGCTGGGATCATGACTTGAGCCAAAAGCAAACCCTTAATGACTGAGTCACCCAGGTCCCCTTACTCAACATTTATAATCTCATCCCCTCTACTTCTTCTTCCCATAGTAGCTGTCCAGTCTCTTCAGAGATGATTCTCTCTTTTCCATCTTTGCTACCTTATCATTTGGGAACACGTGTCTGTTATGTCACTCCTTCCCACCCAGAAAACTGGCATTCACATTTTTCTCTGAACGGTAAAGGGTTTACTTGTGACAAGTGAGTCCTTAGACTTGAAGAACAAAGGAAACAGTATTCTAACAGATAATTCTGATTACATTGTTCACACCTCAGTAACTGTGTGTAATGACCCAGTGTTCTTGGAATCATCTAACATTATGTAAGCATTTGTTGTATGTAGAATTCATCACAAGTTGACCAGAGCACACTCTTTTGATCTTAGAATTCACAGTGATAGATGGGGCTCCATATCTTTATGTCAGGTCAAACATGCATGCCATCAATTCTGAACCTGTCATATTTTAATCATGAGGTTTACACCAATTGGCTTCATGTCCATGGAACTTCTTGAATTACTTAATCTGCACATTTTAGATAAGCAAATGACTCAAAAGAGGTTTTTTTTTTTGTTGTTGTTGTTTTGTTTTGTTTTGTTTTGTTTTGTTTTGTTTTTAGCAATGCTAGGATAGCCAAAATATGGAACATCATCACCAACAGATGCTGGTGAGGATGTGGAACAAGAACTCTCATTCATTGCTGATGGGAAAGCAAAATGGTGCCACCAATTGGAAAGACATTTTGTCAGTTTTTTATAGAACTTAAACAATTTAGCAATTCCACTCCTTGGCATTTACCCAAAGGAGTTAAAAATTTATGTTTACAAAAAACCCTGAACACACATGTTTAAGTGCATCTTTATTCACAATTGTCCATACAACTGGAAGCAGCCAAGACGTCCTTCAGTAGGTGAGGTAGACAAATTGCAACATCACACAGTGGAGTATTATTCATTGCCAAGAGAAATGAGCTCCAGACCATGAAAAGGTATGAAGACCCTTCCAATGTGTTCCCCAAGGTTCTTGGCATTCAGCTCTATCACAGATATGAGATTTTTCTTATCTTCCCTGTTACTAACTTTCTAGTTTCATGTCTTACTAACTAGACTTTTAGGAGCTCAGTGTCCAGCTTATAACCTGATACACAGAAGAAGCTAAATAATTAATTATTGAATGAAGAGATGAGCCAATAGCCACAAGCATATTGAAATGATTGTGTTTTCTGCATACGCTTTTTCACCCTTGGTCTTTGTTATGCAACCTCTCCTAAGAATATTCTTACCCTAACACATGCCTATTCACTCTTATGAATCCCTTTCCTCCTTTGTGCCCATTTTTGATGTTTTCATCTAGAAATCTTCCTGAACTCATGGTCTTTGTTATGTGTCCCTCAAACATGCTTTCATTGTCCTCCTGTGCTGCCACTACCTTCCCATTTATAACATGGTCTTATCATATTCTTCTCCCCTCTGGGTTCCTCTCAGTGGATCTGAAGCTTTTTGATGGCAAGACCTTTGTTCTGCTCTATTCACCACTGAAGGTCCAGCAACCATCAATGCTTCTGATATATTTTTTGTTAGAAGTATCTATTGATTGATAAATGAGGAATAGTATACACACACACACGTATATAAATGTAACATACTTATACTAAAGTTGTTTTGTGTATTTATGGAGCCACATATTTTTATAACTTTTCATAATGAAATGTTACCTAGAAATAATCTAATTAACAGAAAAATGTCATGAATAGCTCACATTCATATGATGATGAAATCTTGCGGAAAGCAGGGAAAATATCAATATAAGATATTCGCTCCATTGAGAATTTCAGTTTCAATCTTTGTAAATACATTGTTAATCAGGAGTTCAAAAAATTTGTGGTTTCCTAAAAAGATTTTGCTAGAAATCTCAGTCTGAATCAGATAAAAGCAGGAAATAAAGTCCATTGTCTCCACTATTATTTCTTTGATTTAAATTTTCTTATGTTATTTAACTTCCTTCATGCCATTATTCACTCATGCAATATTTATTGTGCCTGAGACATTGTGCTGACTTGTAGAAACTATTTTTAACAAATAGTCAAGTACTCTATGGACTGTGACTTTATTTAATAGAAATCCCTCTCAAATAATAAGATGCTCATTAATTTGAGTCATGATTCTTTGTAATGGGTTAGTAGCCTATTATGAGTAACATGAACAATACAATATGACTCTGAAGTCTACAAGGGAATTTGAAAACTTGCGGTAATCTTCGTTATCCCTCAGAGGTTAAAGAGCTCTTCACTTTTACAATACTATAGTCATTTTATACTCTAATTTTATAGGAAGCCTGTTATATCATCATTACTGGTATATAAAAATAGGCAGAATTCTTAATAAAATATTTTAGATTTTATAGATAGTGAATATATGGATAATAAATATTCATAGTGAATACGAAAATATATATGCCTATACTACACGCTCTATATATACATACATATGTATGTATATATGTAAAAAGCTATGGTAATTTTTTTCTTTCTTGCACACATTTCTGCTCCACTCAGTTCAGAAGTTAGCATTCACAGTAGTTTATTTTTTCTTTATTTAGTAGGTAATCCTTTCTAAGAACTTCCAAAATGTCCTTTTGACCTTTGTTTTATTGAATCAGTGCTGAGCTCCAGGCATATTTATTTCTTACTTGAAATAACTTTTCTACTACACAATTTCCTAATGGCATTTTTCATCTGATCGTTTCTTAAGGTATAGATTAACGGGTTTAACATCGATGTTATCATAGTGTAGAACACTGTGACTGCTTTATCAATAGATAAAGTAGCCACAAGTCTCATGTACTCAAATATGCAGGGCACAAAAAATAGGATAACTACTGTGATGTGGGGGACACAGGTGGAGAGGGCTTTGCGCTTTGCCTGCAAGCTGTGGTTCCTTAGGGAACACAGAATGACCACATAAGAGATCATCAAGAAGAGGAAGAGGAGGACACAAATGAAACCACTGTTGGCAGCAACAAAGAGCCCTAGAGTGTGGGTATCAGTGCAGGCAAGATTGAGCAAAGGGTTCAGATCACACATAAAGTGATCTATAACATTAGGGCCACAGAAGGGTAAAGGGATGACAAAGAGGGTCTGTATGGCTACATGAAGAAAGCCTCCCACCCACACCACTCCCATTAACAGGCCACACACCCGCCGATTCATGATGGTCGTGTAGTGCAATGGCTTGCAGATGGCCACATAGCAGTCATAGGCCATCACAGTAAGTAGGATGATATCAGCACCTCCAAAGAAATGTTCTCCAAAAATTTGGACTATATGTGCATTGAATGTAGTAGTCTTCTTTTCACAGAGTGAATCTATGATCAGTTTAGGGTTATTAACAGAATAGCAGGCATCAATGAAAGAGAGATTGGCCAGGAAATAGTACATGGGAGACCCCAATAAATGGCTGGTAGTGATAGTTACCATGGTGAACATATTTCCTATCTCAGAGATGATGTAAATCACCAAAAAGATGACAAATATGATTTTCTGCATCTTCGGATTCTCTGTGAGCCCCAGTAGAACAAACTCTGTCACATTATTTCTATTCTCCATTATTTCATATCATGAATAATTGCATTACCTGAAAAAAATTCCTTTGGATTAATGAAACCTTGAATATATTAAGCTTTTTCATCTAGTAAGTAATAATACATACCTAGATTCTATTGAATTGTGGATTCTCATGTGGTTTTCTGAGATAGAAAATAAATTATGAGTTCTTTAAAATTACATAAATTATTTACTAGTTGACATTTCTGTTGAGTATGGCCATGGGGAACTTTATAAACACACAGACAGGAGATCATTTGTGCACACTTCGTCATCTGAGGTGATTAGTCCTGTAACAGGAAGCAGTCAAATGAATACATATTGACAGCTAAGTTAGAAAACGGAGGTAGTTAATGATGTAAAAGCTGTGAATGCATGGTTAGGAATTTTCCGTTTATCCTTAGGAAATGGGAAGCCATGAGAAGATAGTGAGAATATACATGGAGAAGTGAAGGGGAATTTGGAGATAAGAGATAATAATATGAGAGATAATAAGGGATATAATTCTAATAAAGATCTTTATGTGTTGGATGAAGTGGGGTGAGTTTTTAGTAAGGAGTTAGAAGTCAGAGACAGAAACCCCAATTAAGAGATTATTTATAATACTTGACCTAGGATTTGTAACAAGGTATTGGTTGTGGGTATGTAAGGTATACAAAAGCTACTATAAAAATAATTAATAATGCTTATTGTTTATATACAATATTATATTTGATAATTATATACATATATATTTAGAGAGAGAGAGGCTGAAATAATTGATTAATATGTTCATGTCATAATAGCAAGTGTTGTATAAATAGGATCTCATTAAATATGATAACATCCCATTTGTTTGGTATTATTCTATCCTTTTTGGGATGAGGACTCAGTGTCAGAGAATTAGTTTGATGGTAATAATAACAATAACAATATTTACTAAAATTGAGTATTTAGTGGGCTTCAGATTTTTTGAAGATTTTTGCTGATTTAATCCCCACCACAAACCTGTAAGATAACTCCAGCTCTTGTTTTGACAATTATTTTATATGTTAAGTAATAGAAACATAGAAGAGGTAAGGATCCTGCCAAGATCAAGATGCTAATAAAGAACAAGAACTACGATTAGCTCAGATTATACTTCTTCATGGTTCTTCTTCAAATTATTACCCATGTGCTACATTATTATTATCATTAACAACATTGAACTAGTAATCTTTTTATATGACCACAATAATTATAATTGCTTTATTACTACTTTGGAGGCCAGTGTCTATAGCACAACTTCATTAGGACACACACACATGCTTGAACTCCCAGTTATCAAATTAAAAAAAACAATCAAAACTAAGAAAATCAAATAAAAATTAAAAATACGGTACTGTGTTCATTGAAAGTTCTTTCTAACTTGACTTCTACTTCAGACCTAGTTCTCCCTAGTATAATCCATCTCCAAATCAAACCTTCTGTTTTTGTTTATTTCTTTTTTTGTTTTTGTTCTTTTAGTTTTCAGTCAAGTTTTCAAGCCATGTGTTAAATGTTGAAAAGGATTTCCACTGTGGCTAAGTGCTTTCATCTGAAACTCAAAAAGACAAGGTTAGGATTCTGGTTTTCCACTAGCATCTGCTTTAATCTGCAGTACCTTTCCAACACTACATCCTTCTTTTCTCATCTATAAAGCAAGATTAACCATTTCCATCCCAAAGTGTTTATGAGAATTGTTTAAGGAAAACTATTTAAACACATCACCACCATGTCATATGCACAGAGGACTTTCATCTATTTTGTAACTGTGTAGGCACCTAGGATATAGGAATTATTGATATTTTGAGTGATAATTAAGCAATCATTTAGTTGTGCAAGAAGTTCAGGAAGAATCCTCTCCAATTCTACTTTTAAAGAAGGCACACAGACTCAATTATCTGTAGCCTTTGTGACCAGAAAGAATTTTCCATTCATGATCGGATAACACAGCTGATGCTATGTATCATTTGTTATTTGTACTTATATCTCTTCTGTGTGAGAAGTGTATTTCCATTGTGTTTTCATTCTCACGATTAGTCTAGATTATTAAACTAGCTGTCTCATGGCAAAAGCATGCTGTTTGGTGACAAAGAGCAGGGTCCTACAATTGGCTTCAATTCCTTGAGTTTCAATTTTTTTTCTGTCAGTTTAGGTGAATGATATTTACCAACTATCTTTTCAAGAAATGGGGTGAGGATGGAATACTTGAATACTATATTGGAAGGGACTGAAACAATGATTAATATATATGGGAGACAACAATATTTAAGATGCATCAACAATACTGAACACTTACCTTACAGGCTTAGAAGATCTTAATGATGTTTGGAGGTGTTCAGAAATAATCCCATCTTCAAACTGACCTCCTCTCAGATAGCTAACTTTCAATATGAAAGATAAGACACACCCAGTAGGAGACTAGTCAAATAATTTAATACCAAATCAAGTTTTTAAGAATGTGTTTTTATCGGGGCGCCTGGGTGGCTCAGTGGGTTGAGCCGCTGCCTTCGGCTCAGGTCATGATCTCGGGGTCCTGGGATCGAGTCCCACATCGGGCTCTCTGCTCAGCAGGGAGCCTGCTTCCTCCTCTCTCTCTCTCTCTCTCTGCCTGCCTCTCTGCCTACTTGTGATCTCTTTCTGTCAAATAAATAAAAACTTAAAAAAAAAAAAAAGAACGTGTTTTTATCAATCAAAAGCTTCCCTTTTAGCCTAAAGCCTCAGGAAGTTTTTACAGAACACTTGGGATTTTAATTTAGAATGGATTATTTTGGAAAAAAATATGGAGACGTCATCTACAGATGGCTCTGGCCCCATAGGGAAGAAGCAAGATGTATAGATAAACACGTTCAAATGGGTCATTCTGAGCATATGAATCTTGCTCTGCAAATGGAATCAACAAAAATCACATTTACCTTATAGTGCATGCATATTTAAAGAGTTTTCCACAGGTTTAAGGACCTTGTCATGGTGTTGTTACTTTTTCTCCCAGGAATTAACTATCTCCTCTGATAGAAATGATTTATCTTAGAAACCGTGCTGAAGAGACATGTTTGACAAACATCCAGTTGTGAATAGGGAATTGCATGCCCCATACTTGGAATTCAAAGACATAGGAATACCCTTTTTCTAAATGAACCTGAGCTTCTAAGAAAGCGGAATGTTAAGCAAGTAGAAAAATGGCATAATTCCAGTGTGGTGACCTGTGATGTAGTTACCTATTGATTCAGGTCACAGAGAGAACTTCTGCCTCCTCCGCAATAATACAACTTCTCTGGAACCTGCTACAGATTGCTTGAGAGCTAGAGCCGTGAGAGCATGAAACCAATGACTGGAAGTTTAAGGTTCTTGACTCCAAAAGCTGTTTTTGTTTGTTGGTTTTCACAATCACTAGGAGATAGGAAGTAAAAACTATCTCTAAGAAGCTCCCAGCTGGTTATCTTTGGAATTCATGGTTTGTTCAGCATGGATTACTAGGCACCATTGAAACTGTGGAGGCAGATCAAAACACAAGATGAGTCCCAATTGTTCTATAACTTTGTCACTTAGTACTGTTGATTCCTTTGTTGTTTCCCTTTCCGCAGTTGTTTCCTTTCCTTCCTTTGTCTCCTCTAGGAGACCCGTGGTGATGTATTGTGGTTTTAATTTGTTTTCTCTGATGACTGATGATGTTGAGATTTTCTTTCATCTTACTATTATCCATTTATATACCTTCTTTTGTACATTTTTGTTCATGTAGTTTGCATAATATTGAAACCTAATGGGTTCTGGTTTCCTTATTACTAAGTTCTAAATATTCTTTACATATAAAACAAGTATTTGTCACATATATGTTATGTATATTTATAAAATTTTCACCTTATCCATGGATTGCCTCTTCATTTTTCAAAGTGTTATTACCTGATAAGCTCTGAGTTTTAAAACTTTGATGAATTCCAATCTTATTTTTTTTTCTTATGGTTCATGATTATTTTGTATCTGATGAATATTGGTCTACTCCCGAGGTAAAAAAAAAAAAAAAAAAAAAAAAAAAAAAAATTTCTCTGGCAGTTTCTATAGATTTAGCTTTAACATGTAGACCTCACACTCATTTTAAGTTTATTTGTATATATGGTATGAGGTGAGGTTGTGGTTTAGATTTTTATTCCTCATATGGATATCTAATAGATCCAGTATAATTTGTGGAAAAGTCTATATTTTACCCATTGAATTACTTGACATCTGTATAAAAATTCATATAATTAGATCTATTTCTGGGCATTCTATTGGTTTCAAGGTCTCAGTGTCTACCTTTGTGCCAATACCACACAACATTGATTATGCAGCTTAATAGCAATTCTTGAATTTCAATAGAGTAAGCATCCAAACTATATTCTGTGTGTGTGTATGTGCGTGTGTGTGTGTGTGTGTGAAACTTCGAGATTCCTTTGAATTTGTATATTTTTATATAAATTTCAGAATGGAATTGTTAATTTCTTTAAAAATACTGTTGAGATTGTTATTGGAATTGTATCGAAAACATAGAATGACATGGTAAAAGCAGAGTACTTTCTTTTATTTCATCATTTGTTAAAGTCTTTTAAACTCATAACTATCAATTGAAATTTATCAATATTTTTTTACAAAAATAAAAATAGCCTTGTGATAGTGACACACAGTAGTGACAGCACAGGGTCAAGCATGTTTGAGAGACACACAGCAAATTCCAGGGGGGTCAGGAAGATTTCCTAGATGAAAACACACCAAAAGGGGCACAAAAGTTGAAAGGGAATCATCAGAATGAATATGCATGTGTTACCTTAGAGGATTCCCAGGAGAGGATTTATAAGAAAGACCAAGGGTGAAAAAGAGTGTGCAGAAAACACAATCATTTCAATACCTTTGTGGCTATTGGCTCATCTATTCATTCAATAATTATCATTGAACCTGGTTATGAGCTGGACATTGAGCTCCTAAAAGTCTAGTTAGTCAGACATGAAACAAGAAAGTTAGTGACAGGGAAGGCCAAGAAGAATCTCATATCTGGGATAGAGCTGAATGCAAGTACCATGAGGAACACATTGGAAGGGCTTTCAAGCCTTTTCATGGCCTGTAGCTCATTTCTCTTGGCAATGAGTAATACTCCACTGTATGATGTTGCACTGATCTATCCTCACCTACTGAAGGACGTCTTGGCTGCTTTCAGTTGTATGGACAGTTGTGAATAAAGCTGCTGTTAAGTATGCATGTGCATTTTTTTTTTTTTTTTTTTTTTTGTGGACATAAGTTATTAACTCCTTTGGGTGAATGCTAAGGAGTGGGATTGCTAAATTATTTTAGTTCTGTAAAAAGCTGAGCCTTTGGTTAAGTTGCCAGGGTCCTTGGATGGAGCCCTGCATCAGGTCCCCTGCTCAGTGGGAAGTCTGTTCCTACCTCTCCCTCTACCCTGCCACCCCAAAGCCTTGCTCCTGCTCACTCATGTGCGCTCTCTCTCTTTCTCTCAAAAAAAAAAAAAAAAAATTCTTAAAAGAAAGATAACAGATTCTACTCTAAATATTTGGAAATAATATTCAGAAATTTAAATTAATTGTTTCAGTTTATTATTATTGTTGTTGTTGTTGTTTAACATTACAACTTCTGAACTACCAAAGAACGTCCATCACTGTGTGGTCTGGCCTCTAAGTGCAATGTATTAAGAAAACTATCATTAAGATATTTCCCTTTATAATTCACTAAAAATATATCATTGATTTATTTGCTTTGGCTCAACTTTTTTTAAATGAACTTTCTCCTACCTATATCATCTTAATACCCCTCAAAATTAACTTATTTCACAATTAATTTTGGTAGGCAAGCATCAGTACTTGTTCAATGATCACTTAAATCCTTTGGTCCTATTGCATCCATTCATTTCCCTCATATCAGTGATGGTCCATAACCCCCATGATCTAGTCCCTGCCTTCTTCATTCACATCTTCCTCTTTTCTTTCTCAGAGTCGATTCGTCAATGAACTTCTTCAAATTAAGAGTGTGCTTCCGTTGAAAACAATGATGAGCACCAAACCTTTCTCACTGCTTTTTTCATCTCTGAATTTCTCAGAGTATAGATTAAGGGATTGAACATAGGAGCGATGATGGTGTAAAATAGAGCAAATATTTTGTCCTCAGGAAAAGTAGTAGGTGGTCTAAGGTAGATAAAGATTGCAGGCCCAAAAAATAAGATGACCACAGTGACATGAGACCAACAGGTGGAGAGGGCTTTGCGTCTTCCCTCAGCTGAGAGATTTCTTAAAGTGAACAATATTATCCCATAAGAAACAAATAAGACAATAAAGGTTACTAAGGAAATCATACCTGAAAAGGCAACCACAAGGACACCAGTGATGTAGGTATCAGTACAGGCCACCTTTAGCAAAGGAAAAACATCACAGAAGTAGTGATCGATTTCATTAGGACCACAGAAGGGCAAACCAATTGCAGTAGAAAACAGAGGTAAGGCATGGATGGCCCCACCAGCCCAAGCAGCTAAGACTAGGAGGTGGCATCTTTTCCTGTTCATGATAATCACATAGTGGAGGGGTTTGCAGATGGCAGCATAGCGATCAAAGGCCATGGCAGTAAGAATGAAGATCTCAATGCCTCCAAAAAAGTGCATGGTAAAGATCTGTAACATGCAATTACTGTAGGAGATGGTTTTTCTTTGCACTAACAGATCAGCAATTAACTTGGGTGTAACTGTAGAGGTATAGCAGATGTCCATAGAGGATAAGTGGATGAGGAAGTAGTACATGGGTTGGTGAAAAAGGGAACTGCATCGAATGGAGACAAGGATCAGAAGGTTACCTGCCAACAGGGCAACATAACAGAATAAGAAGAGCACGAAGCAAAATATCTCTATGTTCTGGTCATATGAAAGTCCTAGAAGTATGAATTCTGAGATGTTTCTCTGGTTTTTCATATATTTGGCTTTTGTGTAGGCTTCCATAAGTACTTGTATTTCTGAAAGTAAAAAGGATAATTCTAAGTTAATATTAACTGTAGCAATACTATATATAAATTTTTTAAATGTATATTTTCATAATTAGTGTTTAGAATAATTTTATGGAAGTGAGCTGCTTATTCTAATTATGCTGTTTTGTAAATCTATCATGAAATAGTTATAATGTCAATAATGAGAATAATTATGTTTTTATCACTATTACTTAGTAATTATTTAAATATTTAAATACTATTTTGAAAACACGTTATTGCTATTATTATATTTTAATTAGTATGACTAATACTTTTAATACTTTATTAATGTTATAAATACTTTAATCCTATGAATATTTATTAATGTTCTTATAAATACTTTTAATAAAGAAATACTAATCACATTATTAAGTCTAAAACAAGGAAAGTTTTTTTTTTTTTCGCCCGTATTTCCTAATTTTTATAACTTACATATAAAATCATCCTCCTTCTTTTAAAATGATCTCTGGAAATGGCCTTACTTTTCTGGGAATAAATCCTGAGGAAATGTGCATTTGTTTGAACTATTGAATTATAAGTCATGTTGAGCATACTATACTTTCCTACCAGGTCAGCTATTGTCAATGGGTGATATTAAATCAATGGAGTTGCTCTCACAGTAAAAAGCAAAGAGCAGGAGAAAACAATACAGCAAAAGAGAGAATATCAATTAATGACTGAAATCCTGAAAAATATTCAAGAAACCCATTCATTTGCTGTATTTATATTTCATGAGTTAAATGCAATTTCAAAAACACATGCTGTCATTAATGTTTGTGATAGCAATTGATAAAGGAAAGATAAAATTGTCAAGAAACCCATTCATCTGCTGTATTTATGTTTCATGAGTTAAATATTTCAAAAATATATGTTGTCATTAAAGTTTGTGATAGCAATTGATAAAGGAAAGATAAAATTGTCAAACTCCCATATATTTTTGAATTATGCCCTTGTCATGGATTTGTCAGAAAATTTCATATTGCGATAGAATCTAAAGATCAAATGCCAATAAAAGGGGATGGTACTGAAAGTAACTTGAAGACACTCTTTCCGTTGAGTCAGAACTCAGTGATATTTTTTGTAATAAGGAATAAATGAAAAATTAAGGAATTCACATCTTTGTGTCCAATGTATTATTTAATCATCATTTAATCAGTGTAAAATGAATGTGGGATCAAAAGAAACCATCCAAGAGCTATTTTACTCACTGAAGAGGGAGTATCTGATTCTAGTGGGTTTACAAAGGTAGCCTACTTTCTACGGTAGTCTGCTCAAGTGACAGATATATTTGGGCCCCCAGATGTCTAGTTAAAATACAAAATGCTACAATATGATTTAGCAACCACCATTTGTAGAAACTCCCAGATTTAGTATCTATGTTATTGATATTCCTTAAAAAGATTTTAGATGACAAATAAGTGACAGCTATGGCATTTTCAGAATACTCTGTACCATAAGACATCAATTCTCTTTTAAATTACTATTCAAAATTTTAACCTCATAAATAGACAAATTTTCAATTTGTTCCTACTTTGCTTTCAGGGTCAAGGATCCCTGCCCTCCTTTAATTAATAGAATAAAACAATTATGTCGCAGAGTGTTCAGCAGGTAATTATAACTAAGGAATACTTAGGGTGTGAGAATCAGTGACCAATATTCCGCTTATTGCAACGAATAGAAATCTTTGTTTATGAGGTAGAAACAGCATTGATATTTCAGATATACCTAATTACTAAACAGCCCCTCAGTCTGGGGCTGTCATTCATGGGAGAGCAGTGAGAGGGATGTCATGAAGGACAGTGTGGAAAAACTCTTTTGAGTCCTTCTCTGAGCAGAAAAGAATAAATGTATTCTAGGATTTGCTGATTCTAAAACATTGGAAATAAATTGCCCTCAGTTTTACAAAAACTGAGGATACAAGCAGGATTCCTGCTTGTATTCTAGATCATCTTTGGAATTTCACCTCCAATAGTACAAAACCCCAGTCTGTATTCTGAAGAAAGTTACCCTATGATCAGTGCTGTTAGGAGAGGTATAAAGGAAGAGGGAAAAGTCAATTGAGGAGACTTACTCTCATGAAGCAATACAGTGATACTTAGGACCCCACCCATGGAAAAACTAAAGGCACAATTGGTAAATAAAGAACTTGAGGCAACCACTGAACAAGGGGTTGAAACAGCAGAAACAGGAAAAGATGTAGAAGCGTTGAGGCATTTCAAATAAACTGAGCAGTGTGATTCTTGAGCAAATGGATTCATCTTTTTAGGTCTCCTCTTTCTCATTTCACAACTAAGATATCAATCCAAAATTCAGAATTTTAGTGAGGATACATGAGCTAATGTGAAATAGCCAGTGACATGTGTGGCTCAAAACCATCATTTTTCTTTCACAGTCTTTCCTCTCTGAGTGACTATTTCAGGACACAGATTGTCATGCACACACACACAGAATCAAGGGAAGAATAAAGAAAATAAAAAAAAAGAGCATACATAATATGGGTTTACCAAGTATGATCATGATAAACTCCAATTTGAACAATCTGTTACTGAAATTCTGTTACTATCATAATCCATTGGTTATCCTAACCCGTTCCTTAATGCTAATCACTATTCTAATTTTTTCTCTACAAAAAGGTATGCAAATGCTTACTTTTGATATCATTGAATAAAACTTATGTGTACCTTTGTATTTTGCTGTTTATGAATGAATAGAACCTGTCATATTTAGATAAAAGTATCTACTACACATTCAAACTTTCCCTTAGTATAACAGAATGTAAGGTGCTATAACTTACCATGGTTGGCTCAGATGAAACTACTCTATTTTAGGAAGGCAGATGTTTTGAAATATAAGAAATTCTGTTATAGTACACACTGTCCATTTCTTAGTCAGAGTACAGAAGACGGCCTTTATTCAAGAGTTGGGGAAACAATGAAATTCACTGCCTACTTGAAGATCGGTTATCTAACTCTACTCTTTTGCTGCACAAAGGCAGAATTTTGCTTATAGCTAATGTGCCATTTAAACTCACGTATGCTTCAAAGGATTTTATATGCTTTCAAATGAAATTATATAGAAGTGAAATAAGAATAATGCAATTATTCTTCCACATGTATGGTGGGAACCTTCACAAACCAAGGTGACAAAATAATTGACTAACCATAAGATACAAGTGACTGTCTGGTTAGATTTGGGGCTGCATCAGGAAGCATTTCATTTTCAAATACTCACTCTGCCAGTTTGTCTCTAGTACCAAAACCTGGAATCCACTGCAGAGAGTTACAAACCTGGAATTCAAACACACCCACATGAATTCTCTGCAAATATTTTGAAAATTTCAACAAATCATAAACCTTCTACAATTTACAAGGGAAGTGTACTTCCAATATTCAGTAAGACTCTTTGAAGCAAGAAGTAGATCTTCATCCCTCGGGAAGTGGGCTGCGAATTACAAAACCTGATTTAGCTGCTTAATGATAGCTCAGGAAGAAAATAAGCAAAATGGATTATATATATGCCTGCAAAACTAACGCAAGTATATAGGACCTAGGATTCATCCCTTTATTTTATGTTTATGCCTGAAGACAATTTAGTTCAGCAGAACAGAATACAAACATGAGGCAATGTAAGAATTAATAAGTTTTTGAAATCTTTATGTAATTATATCCCCAAAGGCATTTCTAGACAGGTCTTGGACCAAGTGTTGCAAAGCCATCATCACATAGATGTGCTTGGTACTCTTGGGTATAAATGATCCACAGTTGCCTATATGGGGGAAAAAAAAAATTGACCCATTTTCCCTGAAGGCCCACAAAGATACAGTGTGACTGCTGTGTGCTCTTCCAGAGTTCTGAAGGATAGAAGGGAAATTGTAGTAATAATAGTATCAGGTTTGCTTTCAGAATATTAGTAATGTGGTAGGACAAGAGCACCAAAGAAAACCACTAAGAGTCCTTTTTGTTTTTGTTGTTCTTTTTTGAAATTATCAAGATCTTTGGTGTGCAGGGCAGGTAGATAAATGAAATCAGTGATTTGTGATATTATAATTCATATGATGTTAACATTGATGCATGAGATGTTGGAAAATGGTAGACAAAAGAAAAAGAAGAAAGAAAGAAAAAGAAAGAAAGAGAAAGAAAGAAAAGGAAAGAAAAAGGAAGAGAAAAAGAAAAAGAAAAAAGAAAAAAGAAAAAAGAAAGAGTGAAACAAATCTTCTCCATAATTTGGGAGGGAAGAAATACAAAAAAAATTGTGGAGAAATCAGAGGAAAGAGCCAAGTACAGCAAAGCCTTCAATGTGTTTCCCATCTGGTAACTTTTCGGCTCACTGGCTAGTCACAGGTGGTTTAGACTCAGCTTCATCTGCCTACACCTTTGGGGCCGATGTTTAATAACCCTAAGAAAGTGAGGGATTCTAGCTCTTCGTCTTAAAGGACATGATAGCCCAGTGATTTAGAGCTTGTCTACACCAGCGTAATGTCCAGTGTTGACCAAGCTGTCCTTCAGAGCTAGCCTGCACAGATCCACCACAGGAGACAACTGGTCATCTAAGCTTCTCCTGTGCATACATGTGGAAAACACTTAGAGAAGGACACGAGTTAATTCACATTCTCCACTGTTTAGTTCATCCCTCTTTGTATAGTAGTTCTGCTACATAGTTGTAATTTTGGTGAAGTGCAAATCATCATTTTTTATGAGCACTTTTTAGATATATTTATTTATTTTAGAAGTGGAGAGAAATAATGAGCATGGTGGAAGGGGAGAGGAAGAGAGAGAGAAATTCTCTAACAGACTGCACCCTGAGTGCTGAGTCCAGCAAGGGTGCTCTATCTCAGGACCCAGAGGTCACCACTTGAGCCTAAACCTGGATTCTGATGCTCAACCAACTTCACCACCACCAAGGGGCCCTATCTGGGACACCTTTGTTAGACATGTTTACAAAATTTTTCTTGTAATCCAAGGTCATGAAGATATTCTCCTATGTTTTACACAAACATTTTTTAACTTTTACATTTCACATATAGCTCTAAGTCTATTTTAAATAAAACTGTACAGATGTGAAATATAAATGAAAGTTATTTCTGCTTCCTTTTTTTGTTTGCTTTGTGCAGTAAAAATGCCCAATATTTCCACCCTCATTTTTTACAAAAACTATTTTTCACCACTTAATTGACTGCAGACTTTTGCTGAGATTAGTGGACCATATTTGTGTGGGTCTACTACTGGGCTCTCTAGTCTGCTTTGTTGCTCTTCTCTGGTATCTTTATGAAAATACCACATCATTTTGAACACAGCAGTTTGGTAACATCGTTGGAAATCAGATAATGTAAGTTCTCCAAATTCTTTATCTTTTAATGTTGTAGGACCTAATTTGGGGCCTTCATATTTCCATATGAGTTTAAAGGCAGTTTGGAAAAGTTTTGAATATGTTCCTGTAATTATGCTTGAGAAAGTGTGAATCGGAAAAGTCTTTGTGGAGAATTCACCTCTTAATAATGTTGAGACATCTGTCCACAAACAGTATTTCTTCTACTTATTAAGATGTTTATATCCTCTTAACAAATGTTTCACTCTCAGAGTACACGTTTTTACATCTTGCTACATTTATTCTTAATTTTTTTTTACAATTTTAAGACATTACAAATGGATTTTTTAAAATCCAATTTCTATTTCTTAGTTACTAATACAAACTATGAAATTGAACTATGTATATATTGAGCTTATATCTTGAAATTGTGCTAAACTCATATTACAAAGCAGGAGAACTTAAATTGTCTGTACTGAGCCAAATGATGTGTGTGAGTGTGTTTTGTGTGTGTGTGTGTGTGCATGTCTGCTAATGTAATAGTGTTATATACACTTACCTCCAAGGTAATATTAAAGCAATTATAATTATTATGGTTATAATAAATGAGATTACTAGTTCAGTGTTGTTATGTATAGCAATAAAGTGTATGGATAAAAATCTGGAGGAAAATTATTAACTATTAGAATCTGAAATAATCTTGGTTCTGCCCTTAATTAGCTTCTTGATCTTGGCAGGATCTTAAACTTCTCTATTACATTTTGTATAAAATAAGTATAAAATCAATAGCAGGAAATATCTTACAGGTTTGTGGTGGGGATTAAATCAACAAATGTCTACAAAAACATTCAAAGCCACTAAATATTCAATTTAATAAATATAGTTAATGTTATTATTATCATTAACCTAAGTCTCTGACACTAGGTCCACGTCTCAAAAATGGGTGGAGTAATACCAACCACACAGGATGTTATCAGTATTTAGTGGGATCTTGTGTACAGAGCACTTACTACTCTGCCGTGAATATAGCAATGAGTTATTGAAGTGTATATATATTATATTATTCTATATTGTATGTATATATATGTATAATATATATACATACACATATATAGTTATAAACATTAAAGTACTATTTTTATGGACCCTACAGAAAGTATGAGTCATGAGAGAATATTTTGAACAACTCTATGATAAATTTAAAAAGACTGACAATGCCAGTTTTTGGTGATGTTGTAGGGAAACAGAAACTCTCATACGTTGCTGGTAGAAATATAATGTAGCACTACCACTTTGAAAACACTTGACAATTTCTTAATATTTCAAAATGCACTTAACAAGGGTCTCATGGGTGGCCCATTGGTTAAGCGTCTGGCTTTGGCTCAGGTCTAATTCCTGGGATCGAGCCCCGCATCGGGCTCCCAGCTCCACAAGCAGCCTGCTTCTCTCTCTCCCACTCTCCCTGCTTGTGTTTCTCTCTTGCTCTGTCTCACTCTGTCAAATAAATAAATAAAATCTTTCAAAAAAATAAAATAAAATACACAACATGTAAGTCAGGAATTCCACTCTTAGGTATCAATCGAAGAGAAATGATAATTTATGTCCACAAGAAGGCTTGTATGTGAGTGTTCACATTTCATTATTCACTAGGGCTATTAACTGGACAAAATTCCAATGCTAGAATAGGTATACAAAATATGGTAGAGCCATACAGTGGCACACTATTCTTACTAAAGAGGAACAAACTGCCAATAATACAATATGGTAAACCTCTAAACAGTATGGCAAAAGAAGAAGATAATATTTTCTTTTGGAAATTGTGAAGTATGTGACTTCACAAATGAATCAAGACATAAACTGAGGTGTCCTTGAGATTCCATAATCTCTGACAAAGCTCTGTGGATTCATTTTGTCCCAGCAGTAGTGGTCAATGTGTATACAACTTGTATCATCAGTTCCGTCCTGTACTCAGGAGTGGAAATTCTCACAGTAAATGTGTTTATTACCACTCTCCTCAGCTGAGTTTATACCCCATTTTTATTTAATTTTTCTTTATTTTTTCAATTTCTTTTCAGTGTTCCAAAATTCATTGTTTATGCACCACACCCAGTGCTCCATGCAATATGTACCCTCCTTTATACCCACCACCAGACTAACTCATCCCCACCCCCTTCCAAAACCCTCAGTTTGTTTCTCAGAGTCCACAGTCTCTCAAGATTCATTTCCCCCTCCGATTTACCCCAATTCACTTTTTCTTTCCTTCTCCTAATGTTCTCCATGTTATTCCTTATGCTCCTTAAGTAAGTGAAACCATATGATAATTGACTTTCTCTGCTTGACTTATTTCACTTAGCATAATCTCCTCCAGCCCCATCCATGCTGATAGAAAAGTTGGGTATTCATCCTTTCTGATGGGGGCATAGTATTCCATTGTATATATGGCCATATCTTCTTTATCCATTTGTCTATTGAAGGCCCTCTTGGTTCTTTCCACAGTGTGGTGACTGTGGCCATTGCTGCTAGGAACACTGAGACACAGCGCTTTTATAACAAAGAGAAATTGGGCAAACTGTCTTCTCAGAAGTTACTAATAAGGAAGTGAAATTTTTTTTTCTTAATTTTTTTTTTTTTTAATTTGACAGAGAGAGAAACAGAGAGGGAACAGAAGCAGGATGAATGGGAGAGGGAGAGGTAGACTTCTTGCTGGGTAGGGAGCCTGATATGGGGCTCTATCCCAGGACCCTGGGATCATGACCTGACCTGAAGGCAGACACAATGACTGAGCCTCCCAGGCACCCCATAATAAAGAAGCAGATCTATTGCAAGATTTATGTTTGGAAAATACATCATAAGACATTTGTCAGTCTAAAGTTTGAAAGGGCATGTGCTTAAAATGACCCACTTTGTTACCAGAATAAAGATCATTTTCATGTGTAGAATGGGTAGATCAATAAATGGGCAGAACAATATAATGGAATCAGCAATCAGGTTAAAAGTCACAAATGACAGGGAGCCTGGGTGGCTCAGTGGCTTAAAGCCTCTGCCTTTGTCTCAAGTCATAATCCCAGGCTCCTGGAATCTAGCCCTGCATCAGGTTCTCTGCTCACCAGGGAGCCTGCTTTCTTTCATCTCTCTGCCTGCCTCTCTGCCTACTTGTGATCTCTGTCTGCCAAATAAATAAATAAAATCTTTAAAAAAAAAAAAGTCACAAATTACCAGTACACCTGAAGGCCTCTTCATATTTCTTTAAAATGACCACCTTTGGAAAGTAATCACTATCTTTATCTATATGGATGAAGTTTACCTAGTGTTGAATTTGTGGAAAATCAGTAATGCAGATTTTACTCTTCTGTGTCTGTTTTCTCAGTATGTTCATGAGACTCTATGATTTATCTATTTCCTGATTATTTTCATTGATCTGGGGTATCTCACTGCATGGATATGTGACAACTGACCCATTCCTTCATTGCTAGACATTCAGGTATTTCGTTTGCAAGGATATTGTGAGTACAGTTGCTTTGAATATTTTAAAACATGTCTTTTGTTGACTGTACATTGTCTATTGATACGTGCTTTTTACAAAAGATACATGTAACTCCTAAGGCATGAAAAACTTGTAACTGAAAGCATGAAAAAGATAGAACAGCCAAAATGTAGTTGCATTTGTTTTTTAATTTATTTTTATTTTTAAAAGATTTATTTTATTTACTTATTTGAAGGAGAGAGGGAGATACCACAAGAAAGGAAGTGGCAGGTAGAGGAAGCCTTCCTCTGCAGGCTTCCCGAAGAGCAGGGAGACCTATGGCAGGCTGGATCCCAGGACCCTGGGAACATGACCTGAGTTGAAGGCAGACACTTAACCAACTGAGCCACCCAGGCACCCAAAATACAGTAGTGTTGGAAGTGGCCAGATACATAGAAAAACAAACAAACAAACAAAAACAAAAACAAACAAAAAACACTACACTAATCAGATGTTGAGTATGAATTTTTTAAAATAGGGGCACCTGTGTGGCTCAGTGGGTTAAAGGCTCTGCCTTCGGCTCTGGTCGTGATCCCAGGGTCCTGGGATCGAGCCCTGCTTCAGGCTGTCTGTTCAGTGGGGACACTACATCCCGCTCTCTCTTTGCCTGCCTCTCTGCTTACTTATGATTTCTGTCTGTCAAATAAATAAATAAAATCTTTAAAATAATTCATCCTATTTTATACCACATATATATTCTCAACAAGTGTCAAAATATCTGAGTCGTTCAGAGCAATGTATCTAATGACAATGCAGATAAGATATGAAACAATAATAAGAGGGTAAGTTTCAATTGAAAATATATGCTACTTTAGAAACATTTTTAATAAAAGTGAGAGGAAATCAAAATTGAAATTAGAGAATTAAAAATAAAGTTAATACAAACACTATTTATCAAAAAAATATATACCAATGCTTAGAGGTAAATCCTTTGCTTGTGTTCAAACACAAAATACATTATTACATCAATAGAACATTTGTTTCCATCTAATTGTTACTGCACTTGAAATTAGCCAGAGCAGGAGGTGTTGAATAGCAGTGTTGGATCATTAAATTTTACGCCTGAAACTAATATTACACTGTACATTAACTAATTGGAATTTAAATAAAAACTTGAAAAAAAAACTAACTGTAACAATGCTACCAATATTCCCTTTAAATAAATAAATACTAAATAAATGCTAAATATTTGTTTTTTTATTTCTTTTTTTTTAAGATTTTATTTATTTATTTGACAGAGAGATCACAAGTAGGCAGAGAGGCAGGCAGAGAGAGAGAGAGGAGGAAGCAGGCTCCCTGCTGAGCAGAGATCCTGATGCGGGACTCAATCCCCGGACCCTGAGGTCATGACCTGAGCCGAAGGCAGCGGCCTAACTCACTGAGCCACCCAGGCACCCCATTTTTTTATTTCTTTTCAGCCTACCAGAATTCATTGTTTTTGTACCAAACACAGTGTTCCATGCAAAACGTAACCTCCTTAATACCCACCACCTGGCTCCCCCAACCTCTCACCCCCCGTCCCTTTAATACCCTTAGGTTGTTTTTCAGAATCCATAGTCTCTCATGGTTCACTTCCCCTTCCAGTTTCCCTCAACCCCCTTCTCCTCTCCATCTCCCTATGTCCTCCATGTTATTTGTTATGCTCCACAAATAAGTGAAACCATATGATAATTGACTCTCTTTGCTTGACTTATTTCACTCAGCACAATTTCTTCCAGTCCAGTCTATGTTGCTACAAAAGTTGGGTATTCATCCTTTCTGATGGAGGCATAATACTCTATAGTGTATATGGACCACATCTTCCTTATCCATTCATCCACTGAAGGTCATCTTGGTTCTTTCTTTCCATAGTTTGGCGACCGTAGACATTGCTGCTATAAACATTGGGGTACAGATGGCCCTTCTTTTCCCTACAGCTGTATCTTTGGGGTAAATACCCAGTAGTGCAATTGCAGGGTCATAGGAATTTCTATTTTTAATTTCTTGAGGAATCTCCACACTGTTCTTCAAAGTGGCTGCACCAACTTGCATTCCCACCAACAGTGTAAGAGGTTTCCCCTTTCTCCACATCCTCTCCAACACATGTTGTTTCCTGTCTTGTTAATTTTGGCCATTCTAACTGGTGTAAGGTGGTATCTCAATGTGGTTATAATTTGAATTTCCCTGATGGCTAGTGATGATAAACATTTTTTCATATGTCTGATAGCCATTTGTATGTGTTCATTGGAGAAGTGTCTGTTCATAACTTCTGCCCATTTTTTGACATGATTATTTATTTTGTGTGTGTTGAGTTTGAGAAGTTCTTTATACATCCTGGGTATCAACCTTTTGTCTGTACTGTCATTTGTGAATATCTTCTCCCATTCCATGGGTTTCCTCTTTGTTTTGTTGACTGTTTCCTTTGCTGTGCAGAAGCTTTTGATCTTGGAGAAGTCCCAAAAGTTCAATTTCACTTTTGTTTCCTTTGTCTTTGGAGACATATCTTGAAAGAAGCTGCTGTGGCTGATATCGAAGAGGTTAATGCCTATGTTCTCCTCTAGGATTCTGATGGATTCCTGTCTCACGTTGAGGTTTTTTATCCTATTTGATTTTTATCTTTGTGTATGGTGTAAGAGAATGGTTGAGTTTCATTCTTCTACATATAGCTGTCCAATTTTCCCAGCACCTTTTATTGAAGAGTCTGTCTTTTTCCACTGGATATTATTTCCTGCTTTGTCGAAGATTATTTGACCATAGAGTTGAAGGTCCATATATGGGCTCTCTACTCTTTCCACTGGTCTATGTGTCTGTATTTATGCAAGTACCATGCTGTCTTGGTGATTACAGCTTTGTAGTAAAGCTTGAAATTAGGTAACGTGATGCCCCCAGTTTAATTTTTGTTTTTCAACATTTCCTTAGCAATTCGGGGTCTCTTCTGATTCCATACAAATTTTAGGATTATTGATCCAGCTCTTTGAAAAATACCAGTGGAATTTTGATTGGGATGACATTAGAATATAGATTGCTCTAAACAGTATAGACATTTTAACAAAGTTCAGTCTTCTGATCCAAGACATGGAATAGTCTTCCATCTTTTTGTGTCTTCTTTGATTTCTTTCATGAGTGTTCTGTAGTTCCTCCAGTACAGATCCTTTACCTCTTTGGTTAGGTTTATTCCCAGGTATCTTATGGTTCTTGGTGCTATAGTCAATAGAATCGACTCTCTAATTTCCGTTTCTGTATTTTCATTGTTAGTGTATAAGAAATCCACTGATTTCTGTACATTGACTTTGCATCCTGCCACATTACTAAATTGCTGTATGAGATCTAGTAGTTTGGAGGTGGAGTCTTTTGGGTTTTCATATAAAGCATCATGTCATCTGCAAAGAGAGAGAGTTTGACTTCTTCATTGCCAATTTGGATGCCTTTTATTTCTCTTTGTTGTCTGATTGATGTTGCTAGGACTTCCAATAGTATGTTAAACAAGAGTGGTGAGAGTGGGCATCCTTGTCATGTTTCTGATCTCTTTGGGAAGGCTGTGAGCTTCTTCTTATTGAGGATGATATTTGCTGTGGGTTTTTCATAGATAGATTTTATGAAGTTCAGGAATGTTCCTTCTATTCCTATACTTTGAAGCATTTTAATCAGAAACAGATGCTAGATTTTGTCAAATCCATTTTCTTCATCAATTGAGAGGACCATATGGTTCTTCTCTCTTCTTTTATTGATTTTTTCTATCACATTGATTGATTTGTGAATGTTGAACCATCATTGCAACCCAGGGATGAATCCCACCTAGTCATGGTGGATAATCGTTTTAATGTGCTATTGGATCCTATTTGCTAGGATCTTGTTGAGAATCTGAGCATCCATATTCATCAGTGGATTGGTCTGAAATTCTCCTTTTTGGTAGGGTCTTTGCCTGGTTTGGGGATCAGGGTCATGTTGACTTCATAAAAAGAGTCTGGAAGTTTTTCTTTTGCTTCAATTTTTTTTTTTTTTTTTTTAAACAGCTTCAGGAGAATAGGTGTTATTTATTCTTTGAAAGTTTGGTAGAATTCACCGGGGTATCCATCAGGTCCTGGGCTCTTGTTTTTTGGGAGGTTTTTGATCATTGCTTCAATCTCATTACTAGATATCAATCTATTCAGGTTGTCAATTTCTTCCTGGTTCAATTTTGGGGGTTTTTGGTTTTCCAGGAATGCATCCATTTCATCTAGGTTTCTTAACTTATTGGAATATAACTGTTGATAATAACCTCTAATGACTGTTTTTACTTCCTTGGTGTTAGTTGTGATCTCTCCCTTTTCATTCATGGTTTTATTACTTTGAGGTTTCTCTCTTTCTTTTAGATTAGTGTGGCCAGTGGTTTATCGATCTTATTGATTCAAAAAAACAGCTTCTAGTTTCATTGATATGTTCTACTATATATCTAGTTTCTACCTCATTGATCTCTGTTATAATCTTGATTATTTCCCTTCTTAGTGTAAAGTTGGTTTAATTTGTTATTGATTCTCCAGTTCTTTAAGGTATAGAGACAGCTGGTGTATTCTGGATTTTTTTTTTTTTTTTGAGGGAGGCTTGAATGGCTATGTATTTCCCCTTTAGGACTGCCTTTGTTGTATCCCATAGGTTTTGAACTGAAGTGTCTTCATTCTCATTGGTTTCCATGAATTGTTTCAGTTCTTCTTTGATCTCCTGGTTGATCCAAGCATTCTTAAGCAAGGTGGTCTTTAGCTTCCAGGTGTTTGAGTTCCTTCCACACTTACCATTGTGATTTGGCTCCAGTTTCAAAGCATTGTAATCTGAGAATATGCAGGGAATAATCTCAGTCTTTTGGTATCAGTTGAGTCCTGATTTGTGACCCAGTATGTGGTATATTCTGGAGAAGGTTCCATGTGTACTTGAGAAGAATGAGTATTCTGTTGTTTTAGGGTGGAATGTTCTGTATGTATCTATGAGGTTCATCTGGTCCAATGTGTCATTCAATGTGCTTGTTTCTTTATTGATTTTCTGCTTGGATGATCTTTCTATTACTGAATGAGGTGTGTTAAGATCTCCTACTATTAATGTATTCATATCAATATGACTCTTTATCTTGATTAACAGTTTTCTTATGTAATTGGCTGCTTCCATATTGGGGGCATAGATATTTACAATTGTTAGATGATCTTGTCGGAAAGAACCCTTTAAGGATTATGTAGTGTCCTTCTGTATCTCTGACTACAGTCTTTAGTTTAAAATCTAATTTATCTGATATGAGGATCACTACCCTGGCATTCTTTTGAAGCCCTTTGGTATGAAAGATGCTTCCTATCCCTTTACTTTCAGTTTGGCTGTATTCTTAGGTTTCAAATGGGTCTCTTGTAGACAACATATGGATGGGTCCTGTCATTTTATCCAATCTGCAACCCTGTCTCATTTTATGGGTGCATTTATGTCGTTCACATTGAGAATGATTATTGAGAGATACATTTTTATTGACATCGTGTTACCTTTGATGTCTTTCTTTCTGTAGATTGTCTATATTTGTGTTCAATTATATTCTTAGAATTTTTCCTCTTTTATAGAACCCCCCCCTTAATATTTCCTCCAGTGTCGGCTTGATGGTCGCATACTCTTTTAAGCCTTGCCTGTCTTGGAAACTCTTTATCTCTCCATGCATTTTGAACATCAGTCTTGCTGGATAAAGTATTCTTGGTTGCATGTTCTTCTCATTTAGTGCCCTAATATATCTTGCCAGCCCTTTCTGGCTTCCCATGTTTCTGTAGACAGGTCTGACATTATTCTCATGAGCTTTCCTCTCTATGAAAGCATCCTCTTTGTCCTAACTGCCTTCAAGAGGGCCTCCCTACAATTATAATTCCTCATTCATATTATTAGGTGTCTCGAGGACTTTTGAGAATCTGTAATCTTTGGGGAGACCATTCTGCCTCTAGTACATGAATGCTGGGTCCATTCACGAGAATGGGAAAATTTTCATGGAGAACTTGTTCCACTATATCTTCTAGACTTCTTTCTTTCTCCTCCCTATCAGGGATTCCAATAATTTTGATGTTGGAATATTCCATGGCATCATTAATTTCCCTGATTCTGTTTTCGTGGCTTCTAAGCTGTTTGTTCCAGGCTTCCTCCTGATCCTTTCTATCTGTTTGTCCTCCAGATCACTAATTCTATCTTCTGTCTCAGTTACCCTAGCTTTGAGAGAGTTTAGATTAGATTGGAACTCATTGAGAGCATTATGAACATCATCCCTGGTGGCATTCAGTTCTGCCCTAATCAATTACATTTTGTCATCCATGGCTTTTTCTTACTAAATATATTTTTAAAAAATGACTGAAGTGCCTGTTATTGTTGAGGTTGTGGAGAAATGGGAATGCTTATATGTTGCTTGTGGAAATGTAACATAGCAGCACCATTTTTGAAAAAACTTCATCAGTTTCTGAAAATGCTAGCATACACTTATCTTATAACTCAGCAATTCCACTCTTAGGTATCAACCCAAGAGAAATGATAATTTATGTCCACCATAAGTCTTCTACGTGAGTGTTCACAGAGCATAATTCTCTATCGTCCTTACATGGATGTCTATCCATGGATGTCCAAATGTCCATCAGCTAGTGAATAAGTATACAAGTGTGGTGGTAGACACATACAGTGGGATACTTTTCTTTCTAAAGAGGAACAAACTGCTAATAATACAATGTAACAAATCTCTAAAACAGTATGGTAAAGGAAGAAGATAGTATCATCTTTTAAAAGTATTGTTTTTAAAAAGTCTATTTCTCCCCTGGTTATGTCTGTGGTATCATAAATGGATCAAAGGAAAAATTGAGGTGTCCTTGAGATTCCCTAGATCTCTGACCAAAGCTCTGCAAATTCATTATATCCCAACAGTAGTTGTCAATGTGCATAAAATTTGGATCCTTAGTGCCTTTATGTACCCAGAAATGAAAATTCTCATGGTAAATGTATTAGCTTCTGCTGCTTCCACTCACCTCAGCTGTTTATCTTCCTTTTTATTTTATTTATTTTAAAAAATATGTATTTAGTTGTCAGAGAGAGAGACAGCAAGAGGGAACAAAAGCAGGGGAAGCAGGAGAGGAAGGAGCAGGCTTATGGCCAAGCAGAGTCCAATGCAGGGCTTGATCCCAGGTCACTGGGATTATGACTTGAGCCAAAAGCAAACCCTTAATGACTGAGTCACCTAGGTCCCCTTACTCAACATTTTTAATCTCTTACCCTCTACTTCTTCCCTTAGTAGCTGTCCAGTCTCTTTGGAGATGATTCTCTCTTTTCCATCTTTGCTACCTTATCATGTGGGAACACCTGTCTGTTATGTCACTCCTTCCCACCCACAAAACTGGCATTCACATTTTTCTCTGAACAGTAAAGTGTTTACTTGTGACATGCGAGTCCTTAGACTTGAATAACAAAGGAAACAGTATTCTAACAGACAATTCTGATTCCGTTGCTGACACCTCAGTAACTGTGTGTAATGACCCAGTGTCCTTGGAATCATCCAACTTTACATAAGCATTTGTTGTATGTAGAATCCATTACTAGTTGACCAGAGCACACTCTTTTGATTTTGAATTCACAGTGATAGATGGGGCTCTGTATTTTTATGTCAGGTCGAACATGCATGCCATCAATTCTGAACCTGTTATATTTTAATTGTGAGGTTTACACCAATGGCTTCAACTCCACAGGCCTTCTTGAATTACTTAATCTGCACATTTTGGATAAGCAAATGACTCAAGGAGGTTTTTTAAGAATACATCCATTAGGAAGGCCAAAATATGGGACATCATCACCAACAGATGCTGGTGAGGATACAGAACAAGAACTCTCATTTATTGTTGATGAGAAAGCAAAATGGTGCCACCACTTGGGAAGATACTTTGTTAGTTTTATACAGAACTTAAAAAATTTAGCAATCCCACTCCTTGGAATTTATTCAACGGAGTTAAAAACTTATGTCAACAAAAAACCCTGCACACACATGTTTAACAACATCTTCATTCACAATTGTCCATACAACTGGAAGCAGCCAAGACATCCTTCAGTAGCTGAGGATAGACAAACTGCAATATCAGACAGTGGAATATTATTCATTGCCAAGAGCAATGAGCTCCAGGCCATGAAAAGGTATTAAGACCCTTCCAATGTGTCCCCCATGGTACTTGGCATGCAGCTCTATCACATATATGAGACTCTTCTTATCTTCCCCATCTCTTTCTAGTTTCATGTTTTACTAACTAGACTTTTAGAAGCTTAGTGTCTAGCTTATAAACCGACACATAGAAGAAGCTCAATAATTAATTACTGAATGAATAGATGAGCCAATAGCTACAACATATTGAAATGATTGTGTTTTCTGCATACTATCTTTCACCCTTGGTCTTTGTTTATGCCACAAAGGGAATATTATCATCCTAACACATGCCTATTCACTCTCATGATTCCCCTTCCTCTTTTGTGCCCATTTTTGATGTTTTCATCTAAGAAATCTTCCTGACCCCCTGATCTTTGTTGTGTGTCCCTCAAACATGCTTTCATTGTCCCCCTGTGCTGTCACTACATTCCCATTTATAACATGGTCTTATCATATTCCATTCCCCTCTGGGTGTATCTCAGTGGATCTGAAGCTTTTGATGGCAAGACCTTTGTTCTGCTCTATTCACCACTGAAGGCCCAGCAACCATCAATGCATCTGATATATTTTTTGTGTCAGAAATGTCTATTGATTAATGAATGGGAAATATTATACACACACACAGATATATAAATGGAATATATTTATCCTAAAGTTGTTTTGTGTAAAGATGGAACCACTTATTTTTTAAAACTTTTCATAATGAAATGTTACCTAGAATATAGATATAGATAGATATTGACAAAGATATAGATATAGATACAGATTTTTATTTTTATTTATTTATATTTTTTTGCTGGTTGATTCACTGTAGTTTATCAAAACACACACACAAAGACAGTATCCCATAGTACAGATAATGTGCTCCTGGTATACTTATGTTGGCTAAAAACTCTTTGCTGTTCATGTATCTGGGGACCAGAGTTTATATTTGCTTAATCTCAGGCTTTATTACTTCTCTCCTTAATTCTGCCCATGGTTTAATGAAGGGCTAATGTGTTATATGTATGTAATTTCTTTAGTTCACTACTAAAAGTGAGCATTGGCCTTAACAGAAAAAAAAAATGTTACCTAGAAATAATCTAATTAACAGAGAAAAATGTCATGATCAGCTTATATTCATATGATGATGAAATCTTGCTGAAAGCAGGGAAAAGATCAATGTAAGATATTTGCTCTTTCATTGAGAATATCAGTTTCAATATTTGTAAATGCATAGTTTAATGAAGAGTTCAAAAAATTGTGGTTTCTCAGAGAGATCTCACTAGAAATCTCAGTCTGAATCAGATAAATGTAGGGAAAAAAGTCCCTTGTCTCCACAATTATTTCTTGGTCAAAGTTTTCTTGATGTTATTCAACTCCCTTCATGCCATTATTCATCATTCAATATTTATTGTGCCCCATCCATTGTGCTGACTTGTAGAAACTATTTTTAACAAATAGTTAAGTGCTCTATGGAGTGTGACTTTATTTAATAGAAATCCCTCTCAGATAATAAGATGTTCATTAATTTGAGTTATGATTCTTTGTAATGGGTTAGCAGCCTATTAAGGGTAACTTGAACAATACTACATGACTCAGAAGTCTACAAGGGAATTTGAAAACTTGGAGGGAACTTCATTACCTCTCAGAGATTAAAGGGCTCTTCACTTTTGCAGTGTTATAGACCTTTTAGACTCTAATTTTATAGGAAGCATGTTATCATCAATACTGGTATATAAAACTGAGCAGAATTCTTAATAAAATATGTTAGATTTTATGGAGAGTGAATATATAGATACTGAATATTCATAGTGAATATGAATATATATATATACTATGTGCTACACATATGTATGTGTATACATATGTATATATGTAAAAACTATGGTTAGTTTTTTCTTTCTTGCACACATTTCTGCTCCACTCAGTTCAGAAGGTAGCATTCATAGTAGTTTATTTACTCTTTATTTGGTAGGTATCCTTTCTGAGAACTTCCAAAATGTCCTTTTGACCTTTTTTTAAATTGAATCAGTGCTGAGCTCCAGGCATATTTATTTCTCACTTGAAATAACTTTTCTACTACACAATTTCCTAATGGCATTTTTCATCTGATCATTTCTTAAGGTATAGATTAAGGGGTTTAACATTGGTGTTATCATAGTATAGAACACTGAAACTGTTTTATCAATAGATAAGGTAATCGCTGGTCTCATGTACACAAAAATGCAAGGCACAAAGAATAGGATAACTACTGTGATGTGGGAGACACAGGTGGAGAGGGCTTTGCGCTTTGCCTCCAAGCTGTGGTTCCTTAGGGAGTACAGAATGACCACATAGGAGATGATCAAGAGAAGGAAGAGGAAGACACAGATGAAACCACTGTTGGCAGCAACAAAGAGCCCTAGAGTGTGGGTATCAGTGCAGGCAAGATTGAGCAAAGGGTTCAGATCACACATAAAGTGATCTATGACATTAGGGCCACAGAAGGGTAAAGGGATGATAAAGAATATCTGTATGGCTCCATGAAGAAAACCTCCCACCCACGCCACTCCCATTAACAGGCCACACACCCGCCGATTCATGATGGTCATGTAGTGCAATGGTTTGCAGATGGCCACATAGCGGTCATAGGCCATCACAGTAAGTAGGATGATATCAGCACCTGCAAAGAAATGTTCTCCAAAGATTTGGATTATACATGCATTGAATGTGGTGGTCTTCTTTTCACGGAGTGAATCTATGATCAGTTTAGGGGTATTAACAGAAGAATAGCAGGCATCAATGAAAGAGAGATAGGCCAGGAAATAGTACATGGGAGACCCCAATAATGGGCTGGCAATGATAGTGACCACGGTGAGTATATTTCCTACCTCAGAGATGATGTAAATCACCAAAAAGATGACAAATATGATTTTCTGCATCTTTGGATTCTCTGTGAGCCCCAGTAGAACAAACTCTGTCACATTGTTTCTATTCTCCATTATTTCATATTATGAATAATTGCATTACCTGAAAAAAATTCCTTTGGATTAATGGAACCTTGAATATATTAAGCTTTTTCATCTAATAAGCAATACATACCTAGATTCTATGGAATTATAGATTCTCATGTAGTTTTCTGAGATAGAAAATAAATTATGTGTGGTGAAAAAATAATGAATACTGTTTTTCTGAAAATAAATAAATAAATTTAATTTAAAAAAATCTTTAAGATTATGGAAACTATTTACTCATTGAAATTTCTGTTGAGTATGGCCATAGGGAACTTTGTAAACACACAGGCAGGAGATCATTTGTGCACTCTTTGTCATCTAAGGTGATTAATCATGTAACAGGAAATAGTCAATTGAATACACACTGGCAGTTAAGTAAAAAAAGGGAGGTAGTATATGATGTAAAAGCTATGAATGTAAGGTTAGGAATTTTACCTTTATACTTAGGAAATGGGAAACCATGAGAAGACAGTGAGAATATATATGGAAAATTGAAGAGGAATTAAAGGAAGACATAATAAGAGATAAAATTTTAATAAATGTCTTCATGTATCTTGGTGAAGTGGGGTGAGGTTCAGTAAGAGGTTGGAAGCTAGAGACAGAAACCCCAGTTAAGAGTTTATTTATTATAGTTGACATAGTACTAACAGGGTGTTGGTTGTGGGTATGTAAAGTATACAGAAGCTACTATAAAAATAATTAATAATGTTTATTTTTTATATAAAATATATATATATATAAAGACAGTGAGAGTTTAATAATTGATTAATATGTTCATGGTATAATAGCAAGTGTTGTATAGATAGGATTTCATTAAATACTGATAACATCCTATTTGTTTAATGTTATTCCATCCATTTTGAGATGAGGAATCAGTGTCAGAGAATTAGTTTGATGGTAATAATAACAATAACAATAACAAAATTTACTAAAATTGAGTATTCAGTGGGCTTTAGATTTTTTGCAGATTTTTGTTGATTTAATCCCCACCACAAACCTATAACATAATTCCAGCTCTTGTTTTGACAATTATTTTATATTTTAAGTAATAGAACATAGAGGAGGTAAAAATCCTGCCAAGATCAACATGCTAATTAAGAGCAAGAACTAAGATTAATTCAGATTATACTTCTTCATGGTTTTCCTCCAAAATATTACCCAAATACTATATTGTTAAAATTAACAACATTGAACTAGTAATCTTTTTATATGACCACAATAATTATAATTGCTTTTTTACTACTTTGAAGGCACGTGTCTATAGCACAATTTCATTAGGACACACACACACACACACACACACACACAGAAATGCTTGAACTCCCAATTATCAAATAAAAAGAAATCAAAAATTAAAAAAAATAAATAAAAGTTTAAAAATGTGGTACTGTGTTCATTGAAAGCTCTTTTTATCTTGACTTATCCTTCAGACTTAGTTCTCCCCACTATTATGCATCCCCAAAGCAAACCATTTGTTTTTGTTTTGGTTTGGTTTGGTTTGGTTTTGGTTTTTTGTTTTGTTTTGTTGGTTTTTGGTTGTTTTTTGTTTTGTTTTGTTTTGTTCTTTTAGTTTTCAATCAAGCTTTCAAACCATATCTTCAAAGTTGAAAAGGATTTCCATTTTAGTTAAGTACTTTGGTTTGAAAATCAAAAAGACAAGGTTAGAATTCCTATTTTTCTACTTATATCTTCTTTTATCTGGAATACCTTTCAAGCACATTACATCCTTGTTTCCTCATCTATTAAGCAAGATTAATCATATCCATATGAAAGATTTTCATGAGAATTGTTTAAGGAAACCTACTTGAACATATCACCACCATGTTGTATGCACGGAGGACTTTCATCTGTTTTGTAACTGTGTACTTACCTAGCATTTAGGAATTATTGACATTTTGAGAGGTAATTATCTAGTCATTTAACTGTGCAAGAAGTTCTGGAAGAATACTCTCCAATTTTACTTTTTTTAGAATTATTATTTAATATTTTAAAGATATATATATATATATATATATATATATATATATATATTTTAATTTGACAAACAGAGATCACAAGTAGGCAGAGAGGCAGGCAGAGAAGGAAAGAGAGGGGAAAAAAAGCTCCCCGATGAACAGAGAGACCAATGCTGGGCTGGATCCCAGGACCCTGAGGTCATGAACTGAATCAAAGGCAGAGGCTTTAACCCACTGAGCCAACCAGGTGCCCCTCCAATGTTATTTTTAAAGAAGGCACACAGACTCAATTATCCATAGCCTTTGTAGGAAGAAAGAATTCTCCATTCATGCTTGGATAGCATAACTGATGCTGTGTGTCATTTATTATTCAGACTTATGTCTCTTCTGTGTGAGAAGTGTATTTCCATTATGTTTTCATTCTCACGATTAGTCTAGATTATTAAACTAGCTGTCTCATGGCAAAAGCATGGTGTTTGGTGACAAAGAGCAGGGTCCTACAATCGGCTTCAATTCCTTGAGTTTCATTTTTTTTTTTTCCTGTCAGCTTAGGTGAATGATATTTACCAACTATCTTTTCAAGAAATGGGGTGAGGATGGAATACTTGAATATTATATTTGAAGGGACTGAAACAATTATTAATATATAAGGGAGGCAACAATATTTAAGATGCATCAACAATACTGAACACTTACCTTACAGGCTTAGAAGAATTAATGACGTTTGGAGGTGTTCAGAAATAATCCCATCTTCAAACTGACTTCCTCTCAGATAGGTAACTTTCAATATGAAAAATAAGACACACCCAGGAGGAGACTAGTCAAATAATTTAATACCAAATCAAGTTTTTAAGAACGCGTTTTTATCAATCAAAAGCTTCCCTTTTAGCCTAAAGCCTCGAGTAGTTTTTACAGAACAATTGAGATTTCAATTTAGAATGGATTATTTTGGAAAAAATATGGAGACGTCATCTACAGATGGCTCTGGCCCCATAGGGAAGAAGCAAGATGTATAGATAAACACGTTCAAATGGGTCATTCTGAGCGTATGAATCTTGCTCTGCAAATGGAATCAACAAAAATCACATTTACCTTATAGTGCATGCATATTTAAAGAGTTTTCCACAGGTTCAAGGACCTTGTCATGGTGTTGTTACTTTTTCTCCCAGGAATTAATTATCTCCTCTGATAGAAAGAATTTGTCTTGGAAACCATGTTGGCCGTGTCTCTCATGCTTGACAAACATCCAGTTGTGAATAGGGAATTGCATGCCTCGTACTTGGAATCCAAACACATAGGAATACCCTTTCTCTAAATGAACCTGAGCTTCTAAGAAAGCAGAACGTTAGGCAGGTAGAAAAATGGCATATTTCCAGTGTGGTGACCTGTGATGTAGCTAACCTATTGAATCACGTCAAAGAGAACTTTTGCCTCCTTAACAATTATATAACTTCTCTGGAACCTGCTTCAGATTGCTTAAGAGCTAGAGCAGTGAGGGCATGAAATCAATGGCTGGCATTTTAAGGTTCTTGACTCCAAAAGCTGTTTTTGTTTGTTTGTTTTCACAGTCACTCGGAGACAGGAAGCAAAAACTAACTCTAAGAAGCTCCCAGCTGGTTATCTTTGGGATTCATGGTTTGGTCAGCATAGAATACTAGGCACCATTAAAATTGTGGAGGCAGATCAAAACACAAGATGAGTCCCAATCGTTCTACAACTATGTCACTTAGTATTGTTGATTCCTTTGAGTAACTCTAGGAGACCTGTGGTGATGTATTGTTGTGGTTTTAATGTGTTTTCTCTGATGACTAATAATGTTGACATTTTTTTCTTCTTATGATTAGCCATTTGTATACCTCCTTTTATACATTTTTCTTCAAGTAGTTTGCATAATTATTTAAACCTAAGGGGTTCTGGTTTCCTTATTAATTATTACTTCCTTATTATTTAGAACATAAGTTCTAAATGTTCTTTACATATAATACAGGTGTTTGTCATATGTATGTTATGTATATCTTTAAAAATTTCACCTAACCCATTGATTGCCTTGTCATTTTTAAAAGTGGTGTTACCTGATTAGCACTGAGTTTTAAAACTTTGACTAATTCCAATTTTAATTTTTTTCTTATGGTTTATGATTATTTTGTATCTAATAAATATTGTTCTACTCCTGAGATCAAAAATATTTATTTAGCAGTTTCGATAGATTTAGCTTTAACATGTAGATCTCACACTCATTTTGAGTTCATTTTTGTGTAAGGTATGAGGTGAGGCTGTGGTTTAGATTCTTTTTTCTTCATATGGATATCCAACACATCTAGTATAATTTATCAAAAAGTCTGAATGAGCTGTTCATGTCATTTTTCTCTGTTAATTATTTACTTCTTGATAACATTTCATTATAAATTGTTGTTTTAAAAAAATATGTGCTGCTCTCTGCACACAAAACAACTTCAGGGTGAATATATGCCATTCATTTATATTTGATAATACATCTCTCATTCATTCATTCATCAATAGAAATTTATTGAGCCCAACAAATGTATCAGACATGTTCATGGTTGCTGGTCTTCACAGGTGAGTACAGAGGAACTAGGGTCTTGCCTTCAGAGAGTTTCAGATCTACTGAGACACCCAGAGGGGAACAGAAAATGACAAGACCATGTTATAAATGGGCAGGTGGTGGCAGCACAGGGGACAATGAAAGCATGTTTGAGGGACACACGACAAAGACCAGGGGGTCAGGGAAATTTCCTACATTAAAACATGTGAAAAAGGGACACAAAAACTGAGGGGGAAATCATCAGAGTGAATAAGCACGTGTTAGACTGAGAGGATTCCTAGGAGAGGAGGCATAACAAAAGCCAGGGTGTGAGAAAGAAAAACCTAATTGTTTCAATATGTTGTGGCTACTGGCTCATCTTTTCCTTCATTAATTATTATTGAGCTTCTACTGTGTGTCAGGTTATAAGGTGAACACTGAGCTCCTAAAAGTATAGTTAGTAAGACATGAAACTAGAAAGTTAGTGACAGGGAAGATCAAGAAGTCTCTCATATCTGTGATGGAGCTGAATGCCAAGTGCTATGGGGAACACATTGGAAGGGTCTTCATACCTTTTCATGGCCTGTAGCTCATTTCTCTTGGCAATGAATAATACTCCACTGTGTGATGTTGCAGGTTGTCTATCTTCACTTACTGAAGAATATCTTGGCTGCTTCCAGTTGTATGGACAATTGTGAATAAAGCTGCTGTTAAACTGCATGTGCAGGTTGTTTTGTGGACATAAATTTTCAACTCCTTTGTGTAAAAATGAAGGAGTGGGATTGCTAAATTGTTTTAGTTCTGTAAAAGCTGACAAATGGTCTTCCCAAATGACTGCACCATTTTGCTTTTCTATCAGCAATAAATGAGAATTCTTTTTATTCCACATCCTCACCAGCATCTGTTGGTGATAGGGTCCCATATTTTGGCCTTTCTACTGGGTGAATAGTAAAAAAACAAAACAAAACGAAACAAAACCTCCTTTGAGTCATTTTCTTATCCAAAATGTGCAGATTAATTAATTCAAAAAGGCCCATGGACTTGAAGCCAATTGGTCCAAACCTCACAATTAAAATATGACAGGTTCAGAATCTATGCCATGTTTGACCTGACATAAAGATATTGAGTACTATCCATCACTGTGAATTCTAAGATCATAAATGTGTGCTCTGGTCAACTTATGATGAATTCTACAGAGAAAAAAATTTCTTACATAAAGTTCCATTATTCCAAGGGCACTGGGACATTACACATAGTTTCTGAGGTGTGAGCAATGGAGACAGAGTTGTCTGTTGGGATATTGTTACCTTTGTTCTTTAGGCTTGAGGACTCAAATTTTACAAGTAGACTCTTTACAGTTCAGAGAAACATGTGAATGCCAGTTTTGAGGGTGGTAAGCAGTAACGTAACAGACTCATGTTCCCACATGATAACATGATAAGGTAGCAAAGATGGAAAAGAGAGAATCATCTCTGAAACGACTGGAAAGCTATTAAGGGAAGAAGATGTAGAAGGACTAAGTTTAAAAATGGGGTATAAACTCAGCTGAGGTGAGTGGTAACAGCTACATTTACTTTGAAAATTGTCACTCATGGGTACAGGATGGAACTGATGATCCATGTCTTATGAGCATTAACCACTACTGCTGGGATATAATGAATCCACAGAGTTTTGTTCACTGATTAAGGAATCGAAAGGACATCTCAGTTTATCCCTTGATTCATTTGTGAAGATACATACTTCACAACTTCCAGAAGAAAATATTATCTTTTTCTCTTACCATACTGTTTTAGAGGTTTATCACATTGTATTATTGGCAGTTTGTTTTTCTTTAGTAAGAATAATGTGCCACTGTATGGCTCTACCATATTTTGTATACTTATTCTAGCCAATGGGCATTGGAATTTTGTCCAGTTAATGGCCCTAGTGAATGATGAAATGTGAACACTCATGTACAAGCCTTCTTGTGGACACAGATTATCATTTTTATTCGATTGATACCTAAGAGTGGAATTGCTGACTTATACATTAAGTTTATTTTATTTTAATTTTTCCAAAAGATTTTATTGATTTATTTGACAGAGAGAGACAGAGAAAGACAGGAACATAATCATGAAGAGTGGTAGAGGGAGAAGCAGGCTTCCCACAGAGCAGGAGTCCGATGCAGGGCTTCATCCCAGGAGTCAAACCTGAGCCAAAGGCAGAAGCTTAACCAACAGAGCCACCCATGCACCCCATGTTATGTGTATTTTAACATATCAAGAAATTGGCAAGTGTTTTCAAAGTGATAGTGCTATATTTACACCAGCAATGTGTGAGAGTTTCTGTTTCCCTACAACATCACTAAAAACTGGCATTGTCAGTCTTTTTAAATTTAGCATAGAGTTGTTCAAAATATTCTCTTATGACTCATACTTTCTGTAGAGTCCATAAAAATAGTATTTAAATGCATATGACTATATATATGTATATATATTATGTATATGTTATATATATAATATATAATTATATATGCATGTGTGTGTGTGTGTGTGTGTACAATCCACTAACTGATTGCTATATTCACAGAATAGTAGCAAGTGCTCTTCATTTACCTGGGACTGTTTGAGGGCCAGGTGAGGAGAGGTGACAAGACGAAGGAGAAGTAGGAGGCGCTCTTTCAACCAGTCCCCTGAAGTGAGTTGATTATCTACCAAAGAACTCTGATCACCCATGAAATAAGCCTGAGATTACAATTATATACTTCTGGATCTCTACAGGGCCAGAAGATGGAAGTGGACAAACGCATTCATGATGCACCTTGCCTGCACCATGGTTGATACACTCAGCTACATATCCTGTCAGCTGTGTATCACAAAAATAATTAGGAGGAGGAATGCCCAAAAGAGGAAAAATAGACGGTGCCCTCTCCATCAAAGTTATTGGATATGGACATAAATAGTATGTTGAAAAGGGAATTCAGGATAACAATAATCCAGGCAATGGCTAGGTTGGAAAAAGCCTCTAATACAAAATGGAATTGGTTAGGGAAGAAGTAAAAGCCACCAGGGATGATATTACAATGCTCTCAATGAGTTCCAATCTAATCTAAATTTTCTAACAACTAGGATAACTGAGGCAGAAGATGGAATAAGTAATATAGAGGACAAACTGATAAGAAGAATCAGGAGGAAGCCTGGAACAAACAGTTTAGAAGCCATGAAAACAGAATTAGGGAAATAAGTGATGCCATGAAATGTTCTAATGTCAGAATTATTGGGATCCCTGATGGCAAGGAGACAGAAATAAGACTAGAGGATATAGTTGAACAAATTCTCCATGAAAATTTTCCCAATCTGGCAAATGGAACTGGTGTTCATGTCCTAGAGGTAAAAGATTTACCCCCAAGATCACAAAATCTAGAAAGACCTCGAGACACCTGATTGTGAAAATGATGAATCATAATTTTAGACAGGAGCTCTTAAAAGCAGCCAGAAGGAAGAGATTCCTTACATACAGGGGAAAGCCCATTAGAATAACATCAGACCTGTCCACAGAAACATGGTAAGCCAGAAAGGGCTGGCAAGATGTATTCAGGGCACTAAATGAGAAGAACATGCATCCAAGAATACTTTACCCAGCAAGATTGACATTCAAAATGCATGGAGAGATAAAGAGCTCCAAGATTGGATAGGTTAAAAAGAGTATGTGACCAACAAGCCTGCACTACAAGAAATATTAAGTGAGGGTTCTATAAAAGAGGAAAAAAAACCTAGAATATTATTGAACAGAAATTTATGGAGACAATCTATAGAAACAAAGGCTTCACAGGTAACACAATGTCAATAACAATGTATCCCTCAATAATCACTCAACATGAATGGACTTAATGAGCCCAAGAAATAGGACAGGGCTGCAGATTGAATAAAATGACAGGACCTGTCCATATGTTGTCGAAAAGAGACCTATTTTGAACCTACCTTAGGTAGGTTCATGCAGACTGAAGGTGAAGGGATGGAGAAACATCTTTCATACCAATGGGCCTCTAAATAAGGCTGGGGTAGTGATTCTCATATCAGGTAAATTAGATTTTAAACTAAAGACTGTAATCAGAGATACAGAAGGACACTACATAATTCTTAAAGGGTCTATCAACCAGGAAGATCTAACAATTGTAAATATTTATGCCCCAATATGGGAGCAGCCAATTACATAAGAAAACTGTTAATCAAGATAAAGAGTCATATTGATATGAATACATTATTGGTAGGAGATCTTAACACACCACTCTCAGTAATAGATCATCCAAGCAGAAAATCAATAAAGAAACAAGAGCATTGAATGACACATTGGACCAGATGGATCTCATAGATATGTACAGAACATTTCACCCTAAAACAACAGAATACTAATTTTTCTTGACTGCACATAGGATCTTCTCGAGAATAGACTACCTACTGGGTAGTAAATCAGGGCTCAATTGATACCAAAAATATTGAGATTATTCTCTGTGTATTCTCAGATCACAATGCTTTGAAACTGGAGCTCAACCACAAGAAAAAGTTTGGAAGGAATTCAAACACCTGGAAGCTAAAGGCTACCTTGCTTAAGAATGCTTGGATCAACCAGGAAATCAAAGAAAAACTTAATTCATGTAAACCAATAAGAATGAAGACAGTTTGGTCCAAAACCTATGGGATACAGCAAAAGTGGTCCTAGGGGGAAATACATGGCCTTCTAAGCCTCCCTCAAAAAGAAAAAAAATTCAGAATACACCAGCTGTCTTTATACCTTAAAGACTGGAGAATCAATGACAAATTAAGACAACTCCCCACATAGGAAGGGAAATAATAAAGATCAGAGAAGAGATCAATGAGATAGAAACAAGAGATACAGTAGAATGCATCAGTGAAACTAGAAGCTGGTTTTTGAAAGAATCAATAAGATCAATAAAGCATTGGCCAAGTAATCCAAAAGAAAAGTGAGAAGGCCAAAATTAATAAAATCCTGGATGAAAAGGGAGAGATCACAACTAACACCAAAAAATAGAAAAAATCATTAGAAATTATTATCAACAGTTATATGCCAATAAGTTAAGCAACCTAGATGTAATCGATGCATTCCTGGAATAGTATAAACTTCAGAAACTGAACCATGAAGAAAGTGACAACCTGAATAGATAGATATCTAGTAACGAGATTGAAGCAGTGATCAAAAACCGCCCTAAAAACAAGAGCCCAGGACCTAACGGATTCCCTGTGGAATTCTACCAAACTTTCAAAGAAGAAATAACAACTATTCTTCTGAACCTGTTTCAAAAAATTGAAGCATAAGGAAAACTTCCAGACTCTTTTCATGAAGCCAGCATTACAATGATCCCCAAACCAGGCAAAGACCCCACCAAAAAGGAGAATTTCAGACCAATATCCCTGATGAGTATGGATGCTAAGATTCTCAACCAGATCCTAGCTAATAGAATGGAACATTACATTAAAAAGATTATCCTCTCAATTGATGCAGAAAAAGCATTTGACAAAATCCAGCATCTGTTACTGATTTTAATACTTCAAAGTATAGGGATAGAGGAAATATTCCTCAACTTCATAAAATCTATCTATGAAAAACCTACAGTGAATATCATTCTCAATGGGAAAAAGCTGAAAGACTTCCCTTTGAGATCAAGAATACAACAAGGATGCCCACTCTCACCACTCTTGTTCAACATAGTATTAGAATTCCTACCAACAGCAATCAGACAACAAAGAGAAATAAATTGTATTCAAATTGACAGTGAAGAAGTCAAACTCTATCTCTTCTCAGATAACATGATACTTTATACGGAAAACACAAAAGACTTCACCCCCAAACTACTAGAACTCATTCAGCAATTCAGTAATGCAGTAGAATACAAATCATTGTACACAAATCAGTTGCTTTCATATACAATGAAAATACAGAAAGGGAAATTAGGGAATCAATTCCATTGACTATAGCACCAAGAACCATAAGATAACTGGGAATAAACCTAACCAAAGAAGTAAACGATCTGTACTCGAAAAAATACTGAACACCCCTGAAAGAAATCACAGAAGACAGAAAAATATGGAAGATCATTCCATGCTTTTGGATTGGAAGAATAAACATTGTTAAAATATCTATACTGCCTAGAGCAATCTATACTTTCAATGCCATTCTGATCAAAATTCCACCAGCATTTTTCAAAGAGCTGGAGCAAACAGTTCTAAAATTTGTATGGAATCAGAAGAGATCCCAAATTGCTAAGGAAATGTTGAAAAAGAAAAACAAAACTGGCGGAATCACGTTGCCTGATTTCAAACTTTATTACAAAGCTGTGATCACCAAGACAGCATGGTACCGGCATAAAAACAGATACATAGACCAGTGGAACAGAGTAGAGAGCCCAGATATGGACCCTCAGCTCTGTGGTAAAAATCTTAAACAAAGAACTTAAAAATATCCAGTAGATAAAAGACAGTCTCTTTAACAAATGGTGCTGGGAATATTGGACAGCTATGTGTGGAAGAATGAAACTCAACCATTCCCTTCCACCATCTACAAAGATAAACTGGAATTGGATAAAAGACCTCAACATGAGGCAGGAATCCATCAGAATCCTGGAGGAGAACTTAAGCAGTAACTTCTTCAACATCAGCCACAGCAACTTCTTTCAAGATATGTCTCCAAAGGCAAAGGAAACAAAAATGAAAATGAATTTCGGGGACTTCTTCAAGATCAGAAGATTCTGCACAGCAAAGGAAACAGTCAACAAAACAAAGAGGCAACCTACAGAATGGGAGTATATATTCGCAAATGACAATACAGACAAAGGGCTGATATTCAGGATCTATAATAACTCCACAACTCAACGCACACAAAATAGATAATAATGTCAAAAAATGGGCAGAAGACATGAACAGACACTTCTCCAATGAACACATACAAATGGCTATCAGACACATGAAAAAAATGTTCATCATCACTAGCCATCAGGGAGATTAAAATCAAAACCACATTGAGATACCACCTTACACCAGTTAAAATGGACAAAATTAACAAGTCAATAAACAATGTGTGTTAGAGAGGATGTGGAGAAAGGGGAAAACTCTTACACTGTTGTTAGGAATGCAAATTGGTACAACCACTTTCAAAACAGTGTGGAGATTTCTTAAGAAATTAAAAATAGAGCTTCCGTATGACTCTGCAATTGTACTACTGGGTATTTACCCCAAAGATACAGATGTAGTGAAAAGAAGGGCTACCTGTACCCCAATGATCATAGCACCAATGGCGACAGTCGCCAAACTGTGAAAAGAACCTAAAAGCCCTTCAACATATGAAAGGATAAGGAAGATGTGGTCCATGTATACTATCGAGTATTATGGCTCCATCAGAAAAGAAGGACACCCAACATTTTATCAACATGGACAGGATCGGAAGAGATGATGCTGAGTGAAAAAAGTCAAGCAGGGAGTCACTTATCGTATGACTTTGCTTATTTCTGGAGCATAAGACATAACATGCAAGACATGGGGAGATGGAGAGAATGAAGTTGGGGCAAATTTTAGGAGGAGATGAACTATGAGAGACTGTGGACTCTGAAAAACAATCTGAGGGTTTTGAATGGGCAAGGGGTAGGACGTGGGGTGAGCCTGTGGTGGATAAGGGCACGTATTATATTGAGTACTGAGTGTGGTGCATAAACAATTAACACTGGAACACGGGGAAGAAATTAAAATATATATATATGTATATATACATATATACATATATATATATGTATATATACATATATACATATATACATATATATATATACATATATATATATTTTTTAGATTGGAATTTGACAAAGTTTTAAAACTCAGTGCTAATCAGGTAACACCACTTTTAAAAATGACAAGGCAATCAATGGGTTAGGTGAAATTTTCAAAGATATACATAACATACATATGACAAACACCTGTATTATATGTAAAAAACATTTAGAACCTATGTTCTAAATAATAAGGAAGTAATAATTAATAAGGAAACCAGAACCCCTTAGGTTTAAATAATTATGCAAACTACTTGAAGAAAAATGTATAAAAGGAGGTATACAAATGGCTAATCATAAGAAGAAAAAAATGTCAACATTATTAGTCATCAGAGAAAACACATTAAAACCACAACAATACATCACCACAGGTCTCCTAGAGTTACTCAAAGGAATCAACAATACTAAGTGACATAGTTGTAGAACGATTGGGACTCATCTTGTGTTTTGATCTGCCTCCACAATTTTAATGGTGCCTAGTATTCTATGCTGACCAAACCATGAATCCCAAAGATAACCAGCTGGGAGCTTCTTAGAGTTAGTTTTTGCTTCCTGTCTCCTAGTGACTGTGAAAACAAACAAACAAAAACAGCTTTTGGAGTCAAGAACCTTAAAATGCCAGCCATTGATTTCATGCCCTCACTGCTCTAGCTCTTAAGCAATCTGAAGCAGGTTCCAGAGAAGTTATATAATTGTTAAGGAGGCAAAAGTTCTCTTTGACGTGATTCAATAGGTTAGCTACATCACAGGTCACCACACTGGAAATATGCCATTTTTCTACCTGCCTAACGTTCTGCTTTCTTAGAAGCTCAGGTTCATTTAGAGAAAGGGTATTCCTATGTGTTTGGATTCCAAGTACGAGGCATGCAATTCCCTATTCACAACTGGATGTTTGTCAAACATGAGAGACACGGTCAACATGGTTTCCAAGACAAATTCTTTCTATCAGAGGAGATAATTAATTCCTGGGAGAAAAAGTAACAACACCATGACAAGGTCCTTGAACCTGTGGAAAACTCTTTAAATATGCATGCACTATAAGGTAAATGTGATTTTTGTTGATTCCATTTGCAGAGCAAGATTCATATGCTCAGAATGACCCATTTGAACGTGTTTATCTATATATCTTGCTTCTTCCCTATGGGGCCAGAGCCATCTGTAGATGACGTCTCCATATTTTTTCCAAAATAATCCATTCTAAATTGAAATCTCAATTGTTCTGTAAAAACTACTCGAGGCTTTAGGCTAAAAGGGAAGCTTTTGATTGATAAAAACGCATTCTTAAAAACTTGATTTGGTATTAAATTATTTGACTAGTCTCCTACTGGGTGTGTCTTATCTTTCATATTGAAAGTTAGCTATCTGAGAGGAGGTCAGTTTGAAATTGGGATTATTTCTGAACACCTCCAAACATCATTAAGATCTTCTAAGCCTGTAAGGTAAGTGTTCAGTATTGTTGATGCATTTTAAATATTGTTGCCTCCCTTATATATTAATAATTGTTTCAGTCCCTTCAAATATAATATTCAAGTATTCCATTCTCACCCCATTTCTTGAAAAGATAGTTGGTAAATATCATTCATCTAAGCTGACAGAAAAAAAAAATGAAACTCAAGGAATTGAAGCCAATTGTAGGACCCTGCTCTTTGTCAGCAATCACCATGCTTTTGTAATGAGACAGCTAGTTTAATAATCTAGAATAATCATGAGAGTGAAAACACAATGGAAATACACTTCTCACATAGAAGATATATAAGTACAAATAACAAATGATACATAGCATCAGCTGTGTTATCTGATCATGAATGGAAAATTATTTCTGGTCACAAAGGCTACAGATAATTGAGTCTGTGTGCCTTCTTTAAAAGTAGAATTGGAGAGGAATCTTCCTGAACTTCTTGCACAACTAAATGATTTGCTTAATTATCACTCAAAATATCGATAATTCCTATATCCTAGGTGCCTACACAGTTACAAAATAGATGAAAGTCCTCGGTGCATATGACATGGTGGTGATGTGTTTAAATAGTTTTCCTTAAACAATTCTCATAAAAACTTTGGGATGGAAATGGTTAATCTTGCTTTATAGATGAGAAAAGAAGGATGTAAAGTGTTGGAAAGGTACTGCAGATTAAAGCAGATGCTAGTGGAAAACCAGAATCCTAACCTTGTCTTTTTGATTTTCAGATGAAAGCACTTAGCCACAGTGGAAATCCTTTTCAACATTTAACACGTGGCTTGAAAACTTGACTGAAAACTAAAAAAATAAACAAACAAAAAACACAAAAGAAAACAAAACAAAAAACAGATGGTTAGCTTTGGAGGCAGATTATAGTAGGAAGAAATTAGTCTGTGAAAGAAGTCAAGATTAAAAGAGCTTTCAATAAACATAGTACCACATTTTTTTATTTTTATTTGACTTTTTTTTAATTTTTTTACTTGATAATTGGGAGTTCAGGCATGTCTTTGTGTGTTTGTGTGTGTGTGTGTTTGTGTGTGTGTGTGTGTCTTAATGAAATCATGTTATAGACACTTGCCTCCAAATTAGTAATAAAGCAATTATTATTGTGGTCATATAAAAAAGATAATTAGTTCCATATTGTTAATTATAACAATTTAGGGCATGGGTAATAATCTGGAGGAAAACCATGAAGAAGTATAATCTGAACTAACCTTAGTTCTTGATCTTGGCAGGATCATTACCTCCTCTATATTTCTATTACTTAAGATATAAAATAATTGTCAAAACAAGAGCTGGAGTTATCTTACAATTCGTGGTGGGAATTAAATCAGCAAATATCTACAAAAACACTGAAGGCCACTAAATACTCAATTTTCGTAAATATTGTTATTGTTATTATTACCATCAAACTAATAGTCTGAAACTGATTCCTCATCCTAAAATGGATGGAATAATACCAAACAAATGGGATGTTATCAGTATTTAATGAGATCCCATATATACAACACTTGTTATTATACCATGAACATATCAATTATTAAGCTCTCTCTCTCTTTCTCTCTCTCTCTCTCTCTGTATATATCATTAGCAAATATAATACTATTGTATATAAAAAATAAACACTATTATTTTTATAGTAGCTTTTGTATACTTTATTTACCCACAAACAGCATTCTGTTAATACTATGCCAACTATAATAAATAATCTCTTAACTGGGGTTTCTGTCTCTGGCTTCCAATCCCTTACTGAACTTCACCCCACTTCATCCAAGACACATGAAGACATTTATTAAAATTTTATCCCTTATTATCTCTTCCTCTAATTTCTCTTCACTTTCCCATGTATATTCTCACTGTCTTCTCATGGTTTCCCATTTCCTTAGGATAAAGGGAAAATTCCTAACCTTGCATTCATAGCTTTTACATCATAAACTACCTCGCTTTTCTTACTTAACAGCCAGTATGTATTCATTTGATGACTTCCTGTTACATGACTAATCAACTCAGATGATGAAGTAAGTGCAAATGATCTCCTCCTACCTGTGTGTTTACAAAGTTCCCCACGGGCATACTGAACAGAAACTTCAACTAGAAAATAATTTATGTAATCTTAAAGAACTCATAATTTATTTTCTATCTCAGAAAACCACATGAGAGTCCACAATTCCATAGAATCTAAGTATGTATTGCTTACTAGATGAAAAAGCTTAATATATTCAAGGTAACATTAATCCAAAGGAACTTTTTTCAGGTAATGCAATTATTCATGATATGAAATAATGGAGAATAGAAACAATGTGACAGAGTTTGTTCTACTGGGGCTCACAGAGAATCCAAAGATGCAGAAAATCATATTTGTCATCTTTTTGGTGATTTACATCATCTCTGAGGTAGGAAATACGCTCACCATGGTAACTATCTCTGCCAGCCCATTATTGGGGTCTCCCATGTACTATTTCCTGGCCTATCTCTCTTTCATTGATGCCTGCTATTCTTCTGTTAATACCCCTAAACTGATCATAGATTCACTCCGTGAAAAGAAGACCACCACATTCAATGCATGTATAATCCAAATCTTTGGGGAACATTTCTTTGGAGGTGCTGATATCATCCTACTTACTGTGATGGCCTATGACCGCTATGTGGCCATCTGCAAGCCATTGCACTACACAACCATCATGAATCGGCGGGTGTGTGGCCTGTTAATGGGAGTGGTGTGGGTGGGAGGTTTTCTTCATGGAGCCATACAGATCCTCTTTATCATCCCTTTACCCTTCTGTGGCCCTAATGTCATAGATCACTTTATGTGTGATCTAAACCCTTTGCTCAATCTTGCCTGCACTGATACCCATACTCTAGGCCTTTTCGTTGCTGCCAACAGTGGTTTTCTCTGTGTCTTCCTCTTCCTTCTCTTGATCATCTCCTATGTGGTCATTCTGCGTTCCCTAAGGAACCACAGTTTGGAGGCAAGGCGCAAAGCCCTCTCCACCTGCGTCTCCCACATCACAGTAGTTATCCTATTCTTTGTGCCTTGCATTTTTGTGTACATGAGACCTGTGACTACTTTATCTATTGATAAAGCAGTCTCAGTGTTCTACACTATGATAACACCGATGTTAAACCCGTTAATCTATACCTTAAGAAATGATCAGATGAAAAATGCCATTAGAAAATTGTGCAGTAGAAAAGTTATTTCACGTGAGAAATAAATATGCCTGGAGCTCAGCACTGATTCAATGAAAACAAAGGTCAAAAGGACATTTTGGAAGTTCTCAGAAAGGAATACCTACCAAAAAAAGAGTAAATAAACTACTGTGAATGCTAACTACTGAACTGAGTGGAGCAGAAATTTGTGCAAGAAAAAAAAAAACTAACCACAGTTTTTCCTATATATACACACACACACATATATGTGTATATATATAGATACAGCATGTACTATAGGCATATATATATATTCATAGTCACTATGAATATTTACTATCTATAAAATATAACATATTTTATTAAGAATTTGACTCATTATTATATACCAGAATTGATGATAACATGCTTTCTATAAAATTAGAGTCTAAAATGTCTCTAGCATTGTAAAAGTGAGCCCTTTAACCTCTAAGGGTAACTAAGATTATCCCAAGTTTCCAAGTTCACTTGTAGACTTCAGAGTCATATTGTATTGTTCATATTACCTGTCTTAGGCTGCTAACCAATTAGGAAGAATCATGACCCAAATTAATGAACATCTTATCATCTGAGAGGAATTCTTATTAAAGTCACACTCCATAGAGTACTTGACTGTTTGTTAAAAATAGTTTCTACAAGTCAGCACAATGTCTCAGGCACAATAAATATTGAATGAGTGAATAATGGCATTAAGGAAGTTAAATAACATCAAGAAAATTTAGATCAAAGAAATAAGAGTGGGGACAAGGGACTTTCCTACTTTTATCTGATTCAGACTGAGATTTCTAGCAAGATCTCTTTGAGAAATGACAATTTTTTGAACTCCTGATTAAACTATGTATTTACAAAGATTGAAACTGAGATTCTCAATGAAAAAAACAAATATCTTACATTGATATTTTCTCTGCTTTCAGCAAGATTTCATCATCATATGAATGCGAGCTGTTCATGACATTTTTATGCTAATTAGATTATTTCTAGGTAACATTTCATTATGAAAAGTTTTTAAAAATATGTAGTTCCATCTATACACAAAACAACTTCAGGAAAAATATATTCCATTTATATCTGTGTGTGTGTGTGTATGTGAATTATTCCCTATTCATTAATCAATAGATATTTCTAGACAGAAAACATATTACACACATTGATGATTGCTGGGCCTTCAGTGGTGAATAGAGCAGAATAAAGTTCTTGCCATCAAAGCTTCAGATCTACTGAGAGATACACAGAGGTGAGCAGAATATGAGAGAATTTATGTTATAAATGGGAAGGTAGTGGCAGCACAGGGGAGCAAGGAAAGCATGTTTGAGGGACACACAACAAAGACCAAGGGGTCAGGAAGATTTTCTAGATTAAAACATCAAAAATGGGCACAAAGGAGGAAAGGGAATCATGAGATAGGCTTGTGTTAGGTTGAGAATATTCCCTTTGTTGCATAACAAAGACCAAGGGTGAAAAAGAGTATGCAGAAAACTCAATCATTTCAATATGCTTGTGGCTATTGGCTCATCTATTCATTCAATAATTAATTATTTAGCTTCTTCTGTGTGTCAGGTTATAAGCTGGACACTGAGCTCCTAAAAGTCTAATTAGTAAGACATGAAACTAGGAAATTAGTGATAGGGAAGATCAAGAAGAGTCTCATATTTGTGATTGAGCTGAGTGCCAGGTACCATGGGGAATACATTGGAAGGATCTTCATAACTTTTCATGGCCTGGAGCTCATTTCTCTTGGCAATAAGTAATACTCCACTGTCTGATGTTGCAATTTACCTATTCTCACCTATTGAAGGACATCTTGGCTGCTTCCAGTTGTATGGACAATTGTGAATAAAGATGCTGTTAAACATGTGTGGGCAGGTTTTTTTGTAGGCATAAGTTTTTAATTCCTTTGGGTAAATGCCAAGGAGTGGGATTGCTAAACTGTTTAAGTTCTGTAACAAAATGACAAAGTGTCTTTCCAACTGGCGGCACCATTTTGTTTTCCCATCAGCAATGAGAGTTCTTGTTCCACATCCTCACCAGCATGTGTTGGTGATGATGTCCCATATTTTGGCCATCCTAATAGATGTATTATTAAAACCTCCTTTGAGTCATTTGCTTATCCAAAATGTGCAGATTAAGTAATGCAAGAAGGCCCATGGACTTGAAGCCAATTGATGTAAACCTCCCAATTAAAATATCACAGGTTCAGAATCGTTGGCATGCATGTTTGACCTGACCTGAAGCCCCATCTATCACTGAGAATTCTAAGATGGAAAGAGTGTGCTCTGAATTCTACATATAACAAATGCTTACATAATGTTAGATGATTCTGAGGACACTGGGTCATTACACACAGTTATTGAGGTGTGAGCAACGGAATCAGAATTATCTTTTAGAGTACTGTTTCCTTTGTTCTTCAAGTCTAAGGACTCACATGTCACAGTAAACCCTTTACCATTCAGAGAAAAATGTGAATGCGTTTTCTGGGTGGGAAGGAGTAACATAACAAACAGGTGCTCCCACATGATAAGTAGCAAAGATGGAAAAGAGAGAATCATCTCTGAAGAGACTGGGCAGCTACTATGGGAAGAAGAAGTAGAGGGGATGGGATTAAGAATGTTGGGTAAGGGGACCTAGTTGACTCAGTCATTAAGGGTTTGCCTTTGGCTCAAGTCATGATCCCAGAGACCTGGGATCAAGCCCTGCACTGGGCTCTCTGCTTGGCCTGAAGCCTGCTTCTTCCTCTCCCACTCCCCCTGCTTGTGTTCTCTCACTTGCAGTTTCTCTCTCTGACAAATAAATACATAAAATCTTCTAAAAAATAAATAAAATAAAAATGGGGGGTAAACAGCTGAGGTGAGCAGAAATCTATACATTTACCATCAAAACTTTCATTTCTGGGTACATAAAGGAACTAAGGATCCAAGTTTTATGCACATTGATAGCTACTGTTGGGACATAATGAATTTGCAGAGCTTTGGTCAGAGATCTAGGGAATCTCAAGGACACCTCAATTTTTCCTTGATCCAATTATGATACCACATGACATAACCAGGAGAGAAATAGACTTTTTAAAGACAATACTTTTAAAAGATGATACTATCTTCTTCCTTTACCCTACTGTTTTAGAGTTTTATCATATTGTATTATTAGCAGTTTGTTCCCCCTTAGAAAGAATAATATCCCACTGTATGGTTCTACCATATTCACTAGCTGATGGACATTTGAATTGTGTCCATGTAAGAACCATAGTGAATTATCCTACTGTGAACACTCATGTAGAAGACTTAGGGTGGACATAAATTATCATTTCTCTTGGGTTGATGCCTAAGAGTGGAATTTCTGAGTTATAAGTGTATGCTAGAATTTTCAGAAACTGACAAAGTTTTTTCAAAAATGGTAGTGCTATGTTACATTTCCATAAGCAGTGTATGAGCATTCTCATTTCTCCACAACCTCAACAACACCAGGCATTTCAGTCATTTTTTAAAATATATTTAGCATTTATTTAGTACTTATTTATTTATAGGAAGTATTGCTAGCATTGTTACAGTTAGGTTTTTTTTAAGTTTTTATTTAAACTCCAATTACTTAACATAGAGTGTAATATTAGTTTCAAGTGTAGAATTTAATAATCCAACACTGACATTCAAACCTCTTGTTGTGGCTAATCTCAAGTGTAGTAAGAATTAGATGGTAACAAATGTTCTATTGATGTAATAAAGTATTTTGTGTTTGAACACAAGCTAGGGATTTACCTCTAAGCATTGGCATACTTTGTTGATAAATAGTGTTTGTATTAACTTTATTTATAATTATTCTCTAATTTCAATTATGATTTCTTTTCACTTTTTATTTAAAATGTTTCTAAATTAGAATTCATTTGCAACTGAAAGTTATCCTTTTACTGTTGTTTCATACCTTATCTGCATTGTCATTAAATATGTTGTTCTAAGTGACTCAGATATTTTGATACTTGTTGAGAATATACTTGTGGCATTAAATAGGATGAATTATTTTAAATAACTCATACTAACTCAAGAGCTGATGAGTGTAGTGTTTTTATATATCTGTTTATACATATGATATATATTATATCAATATATGCCACTTCCTGGCGGCCCACGAAAGAAGAATGAGTCACAAACAAGTCAGCAGCAAGAGAAAGGGAGCAGGGGACAATAGAATAGACTGTTGCCCAGAACAACTCCTCAGTCCCTTTTTTGTTGGATATAGAAAGTAATCAACAGAAGAGGTGAAGAAGGATGAACATTAATTGTATGCTTTGTAGATAAACAACAAGGAAGGCAAAATATGTCTGGTCAAACATTATAAAGTTTATAGCTGTGCAAACACATTCAAAGGACTTATATAATTAGCCACAGGTGTTCTCAGGGTGGGTGGGGGGAGATAACAGAAAAATGAAGCAGGCAGCGTTCTGCCCTGAGCCAGGCATCCCCAGCTCTTGGCCTCAAGGCCCTATATCGTCCTCTCTCCCAGAGGCCTGTTGCCAAGTATGTGTTTTTCTTGAGGCTAGATCTAAACATGCTTGGTAACTAGTAAAATTACCCATGGGTTATATTTTAAGTAATACATTGTTCTGAGGGACAGTTACAAATATACATATTTATATAGATAGATAGATATAGATATAGATATTTATATAAATAAAAGATATAATAACAAAATTACACATGAATATCATTTTGTGTATATATATGTGTATGTGTGTGTATATATATATATATATTCTGGCCACTTCCAACACTACTGCATTTTGGGTGCCTGAGTGGCTTAGTTGGTTGATTAAGTGTCTGCTTTTAGCTCAGGTTCTCAGGGTCCTGGGATCCAGCCTGCCATAGGTCTCCCTGCTCTGTGGGAAGCCTGCTTCTGCCTTTTCCTCTACCTGCCACTTCCCTTCTTGTGGTATCTCCCTCTCTCCTTCAAATAAGTAAATAAAATAAATCTTTTAAAAATAAAAATAAAATAAAATAAATACAACTGCATTTTGACTATTCTATTTTTTTCATGCTTTCAGTTACAATTTTTTCATGCCCTAGGAGTTATGTGTAGTATGTGTATCTTTTGTAAAAAGCATGTATCAACAGATGATCTGCAGTCAACAAAAGACATGTTTCAAAATATTCAAAGCAACTGTACTCACAATATCCTTGCAAATGAAATGCCTGAATGTCTAGCAATGAAGGAATGGGTCAGTTGTCACATATCCATGCAGTGAGATACCTCAGATCAATGAAAATAATCAGGAAATAGATAAATCATAAAGAATGAGTCTCATGAACATACTGAGAAAAACAGACACTGAAGAATAAAATCTGCATTACTGATTTTCTACAAATTCAAACACTAGATAAACTTCATCTGTTTTATAGATAAAGACAGTGATTACTTTCCAAACGTGGTCATTTTAAAGAAATATGAAGAGGCCTTCAGGTGTACTGGTAATTTGTGACTTTTTTTTTTTAAGATTTTATTTATTTATTTGGCAGACAGAGATCACAAGTAGGCAGAGAGGCAGGCAGAGAGATGAAAGGAAGCAGGCTCCCTGGTGAGCAGAGAACCTGATGCAGGGCTAGATTCCAGGAGCCTGGGATTATGACTTGAGACAAAGGCAGAGGCTTTAAGCCACTGAGCCACCCAGGCTCCCTGTCATTTGTGACTTTTAACCTGATTGCTGATTCCATTATATTGTTCTGCCCATTTATTGATCTACCCATTCTACACATGAAAATGATCTTTATTCTGGTAACAAAGTGGGTCATTTTAAGCACATGCCCTTTCAAACTTTAGACTGACAAATGTCTTATGATGTATTTTCCAAACATAAATCTTGCAATAGAACTGCTTCTCTATTATGGCTCAGTCATTAAGTGTCTGCCTTCATGTCAGGTCATGATCTCAGGGTCCTGGGATCGAACCCCACATCAGCCTCCCTACTCAGCAGGAAGACTGCTTCTTCCTCTACAACTTATCCTGCTTTTGTTCCCTCTGTTTCTCTCTGTCAAATAAATAAAAATATAATCTTAAAAAGAAAAAAAAAGACTCACTTCCTTATTAGTAGTTGCTGAGAAGGCAGTTTGTCCAATTTCTCTTTGTTATAAAAACACTGTACCCCAATATTCCTATAAGCAATGGCCACAATCACCACACTGTGGAAAGAACGAAGTTGGTCTTCAACAGACAAAAGGAAAAAGAAAATATGACCATATAAACAATGGAATATTACACCCCCATCAGAGAGGATGGATACCCAACTTTTGTATCAACATGGACAGGACTGGAAGAGATTAGGCTGAGTGAAATGCATCAAGCAGAGAAAGTCAATTATCGTATGGTTTCGCTTACTTACAGAGCATAAGGAATGACATGGAGAACATTAGGAGAAGGAACAGAGAAGTGAACTGGAGTAAATTGAAGTGGAGAAGAATCTTGAGAGACTGTGGAATCTAACAAACAAACAGGGTTTTAGAAGGGAAGGGTTAGTCTGGTGGTGGGTATTAAGGAGGGCATGTATTGCATGGAGCATAAACAATGACTCTTGGAACACTGAAAACATAAAAAAAAGTTAGATTACCTATTATTAGCTCTTAATTATATAAACTTATATGTTCTGTTTTATGATGCTAAGAAGGAATAAAATTTAATCTGTAAACATTAAAAAAAAAGAAAGAAAGTAAAACACTGTTTGATTTTTCTTCCACATTAGTTTTTTCCTGCTATTCATGTTTCTTTGCACAGTACCTCCAGAATACCTGTAGTTCCTGTATCGCATGTGTATAACCCAAAACAGTTTCAGGGACACCTGAATGATTCAGTCAATTAAGCCTCTGCCTTCAGCTTAGGTCATGATCTCTGGGTCCTGGGATCAAGTTCCACATCTGACTCCCCACTCAGTGGGAACTCTGCTTCTCCCTCTCCCTTTGTCCTCCACCCTGCTTGTGATGTCTCTCTCTCTCTCTCTCTCTCTCTCACACACACACACACACACACACACACACACACACAAACACATATACTCTCTTGCTCACTTTCAAATAAATAATAAAATCTATAATAATAAAAATTAAGAGTCTTAAAAATGATATTTTCTACTTATGATGGGTTTACTGGGACATAACTCCATTGTAAGTGGAGGAAGAACTCTAGTTGAATCATACAAAAAGGGCCACTTCACACTGACTTCTTTCGCTCTGAAATATGTATTTAGGATTCCTGCGTTATGTGTACATTTTGGATTATGCTATTTATGAAGGAAAATAACCTGCCATATTTTATTTTTTTTACCTTTTTTTTTTTAATTTAATTTCTTTTCAGTGCAACAGAATTCATTGTTTATGCACCACACCCATGCTCCATGCAATACATACCCTCTTGAATACCCACCACCAGGCTCCCCCAACCTCCCACCCCCCACCCCTTCATAACCCTCAGATTGTTTTTCAGCATCCATAGTCTCTCATGATTCATCTCTCTCTAAAATTTGCCCCAACTCTTTTCTCCTATCCATCTCCCCACGTCCTCCAAGTTATTTCTTACGCACCACAAATAAATGAAACCATATGATAATTGACTCTCTCTGCTTGACGTATTTCACTCAGCATAATCTCTTCCCATCCCATCCATGTGGATACAAAAGTTGGGTATTTATCTTTTCTGGTGGAGGCATAATACTCCATAGTGTATATGGACCACATATTCCTTATCCATTTGTTCGTTGAAGGGCATTTGGTTCTTTCCACAGTTTGGTGACTGTAGCCATTGCTGCTATGAACACTGGGGTGCAGATGGCCCTTCTTTTCACTACATCTGTATCTTTGGGATAAATATCCAGTAGTGCATTGCAGGATCATAGGGAAGCTCTATTTTTAATTTCTTAAGGAATCTTCACACTGTTCTCCAAATTAGCTACACCAACTTGCATTCCCACCAACAGTGTAAAAGGGTCTCACTTTCTCTACATCCTCTCCAACGCACGTTGTTTCTCGTCTTGCTGAATTTGGCCATTCTAACTGGTGTAAGGTGGTATCTCAATGCGGTTTTAATTTGAATCTTCCTGATGGCTAGTGATGTTGAATATTTTTTCATGTGTCTGATAGCCATTTGTATGTCTTCATTGGAGAAGTGTTTGTTCATGTCTTCCATCCATTTTTTGACATGATTATCCGTTTTGTGTGTGTTGAGTTTGAGGAGTTCTTTATAGATCCTGGAGATCAGCCTTTTGTCTGTACTGTCATTTGCAAATATCTTCTCCCATTCCGTGTGTTGCCTCTTTGTTTTTTGAGTGTTTCCTTTAATGTGCAGAAGATTTAATCTTGATGAAGTCCCAAAAGTTCATTTTTTGCTTTTTGTTTCCTTTGTCTTTGGAGACATATCTTGAAAGAAGTTGCTGTGGCTGATATAGAAGAGATTACTGCCTATGTTCTCCTCTAGGATTCTGATGGATTCCTGTTTCACATTGAGGTCTTTTATCCATTTTGAGTTTATCTTCGTGTATGGTGCAAGAGAATGGTCGAGATTCATTCTCCTACATATAGCTGTCCACTTTTCCCAGCAACATTTATTGAAGAGACTGTCTTTTTTCCACTGTATATTTTTTCCTGCTTTGTTGAAGATTATTTGACCATAGAGTTGAGGGTCCATATCTGGGCTCTCTAGTGGAACAGGTCTATGTGTCTGTTTTATGCCAGTACCATGCTGTCTTGGTGATCACAGCTTTTTATTAAAGCTTGAAATCAGGCAACAGGATGTTTCCAGTTTTGTTTTTCAACATTTCCTTAGCAATTCGGGGTCTCTTCTGATTCCATACAAATTTTAGAATTATTTGCTCCAGCTCTATGAAAAAAGAACCACATGTTCCTCTCAATTGATGCAGAAAAAGCATTTGACAAAATCCATCATCCTTTCCTGATTAAAAGGCTTCAAAATATAGGGATAGAAGTAACATTCCTGAACTTTGTAAAATCTATCTATGAAAAACGCACAGCAAATATCATCCTCAATGGGAAAAAGCTCACCGCCTTCCTGTTGAGATCAGGAACATGGCAAGAGTGCCCACTCTCACCACTCTTGTTCACACAGCAATCAGACAACAAAGAGAAATAAAAGTTATCCAAATTGGCAATGAAGAAGTCAAACTCTCTCTTCACAGACGACATGATACAGATGTAATGATGAAATGATGACATGATATGGAAAACCCAAAAGACTCCACCCCGAACTACTAGATCTCATACAACAATTCTAGGATTCTAGAATTCTAGAAATTCTAGTAATGTGGCAGGATACAAAGTCAATGGACAGAAATCAGTTGCTTTCTTGTACACTAACAATGAAAACACAGAAAGGGAAATTAGAGAATCAATTCCATTGACTATAACACCAAGAACCATAAGATAACTGGGAATAAACCTAACCAAAGAAGTAAAGGATCTGTACTCTAGGAACTATAGAACTCTCATGAAATAAATTGAAGAAAAGACAAAAAGGTGGAAGACAATTCCATGTTCTTGGATCAGAAGAATAAACATTGTTAAAATGTCTATACTGCCTAGAGCAATCTATATTTTAATGTCATTCTGAAACTGCCATATTTAAAACAAGGTTCCACCCACACATTCAAACGTTCCCTAATTATAACAGAATGTAGAGTGCTATAAACGTACCATGTTTGACTCAGAAGAAATTCTGTTTTAGGAATATAGATGATTTGAAATATTAGAAGTCTTTGCTATTGTACATATTAAAGCATTTACTGGTCTTTTAAAAAAATATTTCATTTATTTACTTGACACAAAGAGAGAGAGAGAGAGAGAGAGAGAGAGAGAGAGAATAAGCAGGGAAGCAGTAGAAGGAGAGGGAGAAGCAGGCTTTCATCAGAGCAGGGAGCCCATATGGGACTCGATCCTAGGATCCTGATACCATGACCTGAGCCTAAGCCAGACACTTAAGCAACTGAGCCACATAGGCACCCCAACTAGTCTTTTTAAAATAGAAATATAGAGGAATGCTTATACTGAAGAGTTGGAGAAACAATGAAATTCACTGCCTACTTGGAGATTTTTTATTTAACTCTACTGTTTTGCTCCACAAAAGGCAGAATTTTGCTTATAGCAAATGTGCCATTGAAACTAAGGTATGCTAAAACTTCTTTAGAGTAATCAAATTCTCATATGCTACAAGAGAAGTTAGATGCTTTAGAGTGAAACTATATGAAATAAATATTTTAAAAACTCACATAATTAGCCTAGCACATGTGTGCTGGGACCCTTCCCAAACCAAGGTGACAAGGGTAATTCACTAACCATAAGGTCTGAGTGGCTGTCTGGTTAGATTTGGGACTGCATCAGGAAGCATTTCATTTTCAGATACTCACTCTGCCAATTTGTCTCTAGTACCAAAACCTAGAGTCAAATGCAGAGAGTTACAAACCCAGAATTCAAATAAATCCAGATGAATTCTCTGGAAATATTTTCAAATATCTTAATCTTTCTACAGTTTATAATGCTTTCAATAGTCACCGAGACTCAGTGGTGCAAGAAGTGGATCTTCATCCCTCAGGAAAGCAGCCTGAGAATTTCGAAAGCTGATTTAGCTGCTTAATGATAGCTCAGAAGGAAAATAAGCAAAATGGGTTTTTATATTCTTGCAAAAGCTAATATGAGTATATTGGTTCTAGGAATCATCTCTTTATTTTATGCCTATTCCTGAAGACAATTTGGTTCAGAGGAACAGAATACAAACTTATATGACTATGTGAAAATTAATAGGTCTTTGATTTTTTTTTTTTTTTTTTGTAATTATAATCCTAAAGACATTTCTAGACAGGTCTTGGCCCAAGAGTTGCAAAACCATTGTCACATTAATGTGCTTGGTGCTCTGGGGTATAAACTTTCTGCAGTTGCCTCTATGGGACAAAATTGGTCCCTTTTCCCTGAAGGCCTCAAAAAGCTATAGAGTGTGACTGCCCTGTGCTCCAGCTTTCTGAAGAATAGGAGGGAAATTGCAGCCTATAAGAGCACCAGGTTAGTACAGGAAAAGCTGAGATGAAGCAGAACAAGGAGCCAAAGATGACAAGTTTCAGTCCTTTTTTAAGAAATTATAGAGATCTTTGGTGTGCAGGGCAGGTAGATAAATGAAATTAATGATTTGTGATATTTTATTGGTTTGGTGTTAGCACTGATGAATGAGCTGATGGAAAACAGTAGACCAAAAAATAAAGAAACAAAGATATAAGCAGCTCTTCTCCGAAATTTGGGAGGGAGGAAATGCACAAGTAATGTAGAAAAATCAGACGAAAGAAGCCAAGTACAGCAAAACCTTTAATGTGTTTCCCATCTGATTCCTTCTCTGCTCACTGACTAGTCACAGGTGATTTACACTCAGCCTCATCTGCCTGCACCGAAGCCAGTCAGTCTCTCTCTTCCACATGCCAACCCATGCAGGTGATGTTTTTGCATGCAAGAAGGGTCAGGAAATAAAATTTTATAATATTTAATCTGCTTCAGATCAATCTACGTAGCCAAAGGATAACAAAAATGCACTGAGAGATTGTTGGTTGGATTAAGCTTATTATATTACATCTTGTCATAATACTGCATATTTCAACACACATATTATTAGCTTTACTATGTAGATAAAAATACAGAAGTTTCTAAAGGTTGAATAATTAGTTCAAATAACCAGTAAGCAACTGGAGCAAGAACATGTTTTATTCTAGATTATGCTTCCTTTGGGGCTGAGGAAATGAGAGATTCTAGCACTTCTAGCACTTCGTCTTAAAGGACATGATAACCCAGTGATTTAGAGCTATCTATACCAGTTTGTGTCCAGTGTTGACCAAGCTATACTCCAGAGCTAGCCTGCACAGATCCACATCAGGAGACAGCTGGTCATATCTCTAACCTTCTCCTGTGCACACACATGGAAAACACTTAGAGAAGAATACCAGTTAATTCACATCCTCAACTGTTCAGCTTATCCTCCTTTGTATACTAGTTCTGCTGCATAGTTGTAATTTTGGTGAAGTGCAAATCATCATGTGTTATGAGCACTTTTTTTTTAGATCTATTTATTTATTTTAGAAGGGGAGAGAGATAATGAGCATGGTAGAATGGCAGAAGGAGAAAGAGAGAAATTCTCTAACAGACTGCACCCTGAGTGCTAAGTCCAGCAAGGGTGCTCCACCTCAGGACCCTGAAGTCACCACCTGAGCCCAAACCTGGATTCCAATGACCAACCAACTTCTTCACCACTAAGGTGCCCCTATGTGGGCCACCTTTGTTCCACATATTTAGAAAATTTTTCTTGTAGTCCAAGGCCATGAAAATCTTTCCCTATGTTTACACCAACATTTTTTAACTTTTACATTCCACAAATAGCTCTAAATCCATTTTAAATTAATCTGTACAGGTATGATATACAGATAAAAATCCTTTCTGTTTTGTTTTGTGCAGTAAAGATACCCAGTATTTCTACCCTCATTTTTTGCAAAAATATTTTTTCACCGCTCAATTGATTCCAGACTTTAGCTGAGAGTAGTCAGTTATATAAGTGTGGGTCTACTACTGGGCTCTCTAGTCTGCTTTGTTGGTCTTCTCAGGTATTTTTATGAAAATACCACATCATTTTGAACACAACAGTTCTGTAACATCGCTGGAAACCAGATCATGTAAGTTCTCCAAATTCTTTCTCTTTTAATGTTGTGAGACCTAATTTAGGGCCCTCGTATTTCCATATGAATTTTAAAGCTGTTTGGAAAAGTTTTGAGTTTGTTCCTGTAATTATGCTTCAGAAAATGGGAATCTGGAAATGCCTTTGGGGAGAAATCACCTCTTAATAATGTTGAGACATCTGTCACAAACAGTATTTCTTCTATATAGTAAGGTGTTTATATTCTCTTAACAAATGTTTTGCTTTCAGAGTACATTTGCCTTTTATCTTTCTACATTTATTCTTTTCTAAAGTATTTTTTAAAGATTTTATTTATTTATTTGACAGACAGAGATCACAAGTAGGCAGAGAAGCAGGCAGAGAGAGAAGGGGAAGCAGATTCCCTGCTGAGCAAAAAGCCCCTTATAGGGCTTGATCCCAGGACACTGAGATCATGACCCCAGCCAAAGGCAGAGACTTTAACCCACTGAGCCACCCAGGTGCCCCGATTATTATTTTTATTAACATAATTTACTATTAGTCCAGAAGTACAAGTCTGTGAATCATCAGGCATACATTTTCACAGCACTCACCATAGCACATATGCTCCCCAATGTCCATAACCCAACTACCCTCTCCATAAGTGATATTTATTCTTAATTATTTTATAATTTTAAGACATTACAAATGGATTTTTAAAATCCAATTTCTATTTGTTAGTTACTAGTACAAACTATGATATTGAAATGTGTATGTATTGATGTTTTGTCTTGAAATTATGTTAAACTCACATTACCAAGTAGGAGAGCTAAAATTTTCTGTATTCATAGTCAAATGATTACCTATACAAAAGTTCTAAGTGTCTGTGCATGTGTCTGCTAATGTAAAAGTGTTATATACACTTGCCTCCAAAGTAGTAATAAAGCAATTATAACTATTATGGTTATGTAAAAAGGAGATTACTAGTTCAGTTTTGTTAATTATTACAATATATAGCATGGTTAAGAACTTCAAAGAAAATCATTAACTATTATAACCTGAAGGAATCTTGGTTCTGCCCTTAATTAGCATCTTGAGCTCCCCAGGATCTATAACTTCTCTATCTTTCTATTGCATAATTTATAAAATAAGTATGGAAACAATAGCAGGAATTATTTTACAGGTTTGTGGTGGGGATTAAATCAGCAAATGTCTGCTAACACATTCAGAGCCACTAAATATTCAATTTAATAAATATAGTCATTGTTATTAGTACCATTAACCTAAGTCTCTGACACTGTTTTCTCATCTCACAATGGATGGAATAATACCAGCCACAATGGATGTTATTAGTATTTAATGGGATCCTGTGTACAGATCACTTGTTACTATGCCATGAATATAGCAATCAGTTATAAATACATACATATCCATACATATCCATATATATATACCCATATATGGGTATATATATATAATAACATTATGTATTTAAACAAAAGCATTATGATTTATTTATGGTCACTTCTATATACTTTCTTTACAGATCTACCACCAATGCCCTGTAAGTCTTCTGTTAAGTATTAGAAAGAACATTCTAAATGGGGTTTCTTTCTCAAGCTTACATTCCCTTCCTGAACTTCACCCCACTTCACCCAGACACATGTAGATCTTTATTAACATTATATTCCTTATTTCCCCTTCCTCATATTCTACTTCATTTTTCCATCGAGAGTCTCAATTTCTGCCATTTTTTCCCTGTTCATAAGAAGAGAAAAAATTCCTTAATCTTGCATTCATAACTTTTACATCAGAAACTACCCTCCCTTTTCATACTCAGCTGCCATTATGTGTATGATCCACTACTTCATGTTAGGGTTACTCACCACAGATGATGGAGTGTACACACATGTTCTCTTGCCTTTCTGTTTACAAAGTTCCCCATGGATATACTCAACAGAAACTTCATCAGGGAGATAATTTTAGTAATCAGCAAAAACTTATTTTCTGTCTCAAAAAACTTCATGAGATTACACAATTCACTAGAATCTATGTAATTTTTATTTGCTAAATTAAGAAGCTTAATAAATTCAATGTCACATTAATCAAAAGTTGTTGTTTTTTTTCTTTTAAGGTAATGCAATTAATCCTAAAATGACATAATGGAGAAAAGGAACAATGTGACAGAGTTTGTTCTACTGGGGCTCACAGAGAATCCAAAGATGCAGAAAATCATATTTGTTGTCTTTTTGGTCATCTACATCGTCTCTCTGGTGGGAAATGTGCTCACTGTGGTCACTATCACCGCCAGTCCATTATTGGGATCCCCCATGTACTTTTTCCTTGCCAATCTCTCTTTCATTGATGCCTGCTATTCTTCTGTTAATAACCCTAAACTGATCATAGATTCACTCCGTGAAAAGAAGACCACCACATTCAATGCATGTATAACCCAAATCTTTGGGGAACATTTCATTGGAGGTGCTGATGTCATCCTACTCACTGTGATGGCCTATGATCGGTATGTGGCCATCTGCAAGCCATTGCACTACACAACCATCATGAATCGGCAGATCTGTGGCCTGCTAATGGGAGTGGTGTGGGTGGGAGGCTTTCTTCATGCAGCCATACAGATCCTCTTTATCATCCCTTTACCTTTCTGTGGCCCTAATATCATAGATCACTTTATGTGTGATCTGAACCCCTTGCTCAATCTTGCCTGCACTGATACCCACACTCTTGGGCTCTTTGTTGCTGCCAACAGTGGTTTCATTTGTCTGTTAAACTTTCTCCTCTTGATGGTCTCCTATGTGGTCATTCTGCATTCCCTAAGGAACCACAGCTTGGAGGCAAGGCGCAAAGCCCTCTCCACCTGCGTCTCCCATATCACAGTGGTTGTCCTATTCTTTGTGCCCTGCATATTTGTGTACATGAGACCTGCAGCTACTTTATCTATTGATAAAGCAGTCGCAGTGTTCTACACTATGATAACACCAATGTTAAACCCCTTAATCTATACTCTGAGAAATGACCAGATGAAAAATGCTATTAGGAAATTGTGTAGTAGAAAAGTTATTTCAAGTGAGAATTAAATATGCCTGATGCTCAACATTGATGCAATGGAAACAAAGGCCAAAAGGACATTTTGGACGGACTTAACAAGGAATACTTACTGTATAAAGAAAATAGTAAGCTTCTGGGAATGACAGACTCTGCACTGTGTGGAACAGGAAAGTGTGGAAGAAAGTAAAAACCTAGTCGCAGACACACACACACACACACACACACATATACACGTTCACTATCTATAATTATACATCAGCCTTATACATCAAGGTTAATGTAACATGTTGCCTATAAAATTATGGTATTAAAGGACAATAGGATTATAAAAGCAAAGAGCGATTTAACCTCTGAGGGGTAACAAGAGCTCTCCAAAGTTTTCAAATTTCCTTGTAGCCTGAATGTCATTTTCTAATGCTCATGTCACCCATCTTAGGCTGCTAAACATTCAGAAAAAAAATGATGACTCAAATAAATTAACATCCTATTATTTAAGAGGAATTTCTATTTATAAAATAAAGTCGCACTCCATAGAGTACTTGACTACCTGTCCAAAATATTTTCAACAAGGCACCATAATGTCTGGGGCATAAAAAGTATTGATTGAGTGAATAATGTTATAAAGGAAGAGAGTTATAGTCAGGAAAATATACAGAAAAGCAATAGTACTAGAGACCAGGGGCTTATTTCTTATCTTTCACTGGTCTAGGCTCTGCCAATTCTAGCTAAATCTCTTTGAGAAAGTACAATTTTTTAAACTCTTACTTAAACTGTGTAATAAGAAAAAATTGAAACTGGGATCCTTAGTATTGGAGAAAATAGCTTACCTTGATACTCTCCCTGCTCTCAGCAAGATGTCATCATCATATAAATTTGATCTGTTCATGTCATTTTTCTCTGTTAATGATTTACTTCTTGGTAACATTTCATTATGAATTGTTGTTTTTAAAAAAACAACTGTTATCTACTCACAAAACAACTTCAGGGTAAATATATTCCATTCATTTATATTTGATCATATATCTCTCATTCATTCACCAATAGAAATTTCTTGAGCCAACAAATGTATCAGACACACTGATGGTTGCTGGTCTTCAGAGGTGAGTACAGAGGACCTAGGATCTTGCCTTCAGAGAGTTTTAGATCTACTGAGACACCCAGAGGGGAACAGAAAATAATAACGCCAGGGCACCTGGGTGGCTCAGTGGGTTAAAGCCTCTGCCTTCAAGTCAGGTCTTGGTCTCAGGGTCCTGGGATCAAGCCCCACATTGGGCTCTCTGCTCAGCAGGGAACCTGCTTCCTCCTCTCTCTCTCTCTGCCTGCCTCTTTGACTACTTGTGATCTCTATCAAATCAATAAATAAAAGCTTTAAAAAAAAAAAGAAAATGATAAGGCCATGTTATAATTGGGCAGGTGGTGGCAGCACAGGGGGAAATGAAAGATTGTTTGAGGGACACAAAACAAAGACCAGGGGGTCAGGAAAATTTCCCAGATGAAAACATATCAAAAAAAGGCAAAAATATTGATGGGGAATCATCAGAATGAATAAGCATATGTCGGCTGAGAGGATTCCTAGGAGAGGATGCATAACAAAAGTGGGAGGGGGGTGAAAAAGAAAAATCTAATCGTTTCACTACATTGTGGCTACTGGCTCATCTATTCATTCAATAATTATTATTGAGCTTCTACTGTTTGTTGGGTTATAAGCCAGACACGGAACTCCTAAAAGTCTAGTTAGTAAGACATGAAACCAGAAAGTTAGTGACAGGAAAGATCAAGAAAAGCCTCATATCTGTGATGGAGCTGAATGCCAAGTACTATGGGGAACACATTGGAAGGGTCTTCATATCTTTTCATGGCCTGTAGCTCATTTCTATTGTCAATGAATAATACTCCTCTGTGTGATGTTGTGGTTTATCTATCCTCACTTTCTGAAGGACGTCTTGGCTGCTTCTAGGTGTACGGACCATTGTGAAAAAAGCTGCTGTTAAATGTGTGCAGGTGTTTTTGTGGACATAAATTTTCAACTTTTTGTGTAAAAAATCAAGGAATAGGATTGCTAATTGTTTTAGTTCTGTAAAGGCTGACAAATGGTCTTCCCAAATGACTGCACCATTTTGCTTTCCCATCAGCAATAAATGAGAATTCTTGTTGTTCCACACCCTCACTAGCATCTGTTGGTGATAGTGTCCTACATTTTGGCCTTTCTAATGGGTGAATTGTTAAAAAAGCAAATAAGAAAACAAAAAACAAACAAAAACAAACAAACAAACAAACAAAAAACCCACCTCCTTTGAGTCATTTTCTTATCCAAAATGTGCAGATTAATTAATTCAAGAAGGCTCATGGACTTGAAGCCAATTGATCCAAACCTCACAATTAAAATATGACAGGTTTGGAATCTATGCCATGTTTGACCTGACTTAAAGATGTTGAGTCCTATCCATCACTATGAATTCTAATATCAAAAAAGAGTGCTCTGGTTAACTTATGTTGAACTCTACATACAAAAACATTCTTACATAAAGTCCAATTATTCCAAGGGCATGGGGTCATTACCCACAGTTTCTGAGGAGTGAGCAATGGAGCCAGAATTGTCTGTTGGAATATTGTTTCCTTTGTTCTTTAGGCCTGAGGACTCACATTTTACAAGTTGACCCTGACAGTTCAGAGAAACATGTGAATGCCAGTTTTGTGGGTGGGAAGTAGTGACATAACAGACATATGTTCCCACATGATAAGGGAGCAAACATGGAAAACAGAGAATCATCCCTAAAGAGTCTGGGAAGCTACTAAGGGAAGAAGAACTAGAAGGAATAAGTTTCAAAATGGGGTATATTTACAATTGTTAGATCTTCTTGATGGATAGACCCTTTGAGAATTGATATAGTGTATTTCTTTAACTCTGACTATAGTCTTTAGTTTAAAATCTAATTTATCTGTTCCAGATGTATTCTTAGGTTGAAAATGGGTCTCTTGTAGACAACATATGTATTGGTCCTGTCATTTTATCCAATCTACAAATCTGTGCTATTTTATGGGTGCATTTAGGCCATTCAGGGTTTGAGTGATTATTCAGAGATATGTTTTTATTGAAATCGTGTTACCTTTGAAGTCTTTGTTTCTGTAGATTGTCTCCATAAATTTCTCTTTAATGAAATTCTTGGGCTTTTTTCCTCTTTTATCGGACCCCCCCTTAATATTTCTTGTAGTGCCAGCTTGATGGTCACATACTCTTTTAAAGCTTGCCCATCTTACCCATGCATTTTGAATGTCAGTCTTGCTAGGTAAAGTATTCTTGGCTGCTTGTTATTCTCATTTAGTGCCCTAAATACATCTTGCCAGCCTTTCCTGCTTGCCATGTTTCTGTGGACAGGTCTGATGTTATTCTGATGGGCTTTCCTCTGTATGTATGGAATCTCTTCCCCCTAGCTGTTTTCAAGAACTCGTGTCTAAAATTATGATTCAGCATTTTCACAATAAGGTGTCTGGAGGTCTTTCTAGATTCTGTGATCTTAGGGGGAGACTGTTCTGCCACAGGGAGATTCAAATCAAAACCACATTGAGATACCACCTTACCCCAATTAGAATGGCCAAAATGGGGGAGGAATCAAGATGGCAGAGAAGTAGCAAGCTGAGACGACTTCAGGTAGCAGGAGATTAGCTAGATAGCTTATTTAACCATTGTGAACTACTACAAATTCAATGGGAAATCAAAGAGAAGAAGAGCAACAATTCTAGAAACAGAAAATTGACCACTTTCTGAAAGGCAGGACTTGAGGAGAAGTGAATCCAAAGTGACAGGAAGATAGATGCAGGGGAGAGGCCAGCTTCTGGCAAGGGGTGGAGCAACAGAGCTCAAAAGCAGGACTTTTAAAAGTCTGCTCCGTGGTGGGACATTGCTCCAGAGGCTAAACCAGAGGGAAGCCCACACGGGGTCAGTGTAACCCCAGGTCCTGTGGGGTCACAGAAGGACTGGGGGCATCTGAGTGTCACAGAGCTCGCAGGTATTAGGGTAGGGAAGCCGGCTACAGCGACAAAGCCAAGGAGTGAGCTCTCATCTCGGGGTTACCTAGAACCGGTCGCAGGCTGGGTGAGCTCAGAGCATGGCCAGAGGCCACGGAAATGGAAGTGACCAGGCGCTTTTCTCCATGTGCGAGCATTTGAGTGCTTTCCTCCAATCGCAACCAGAGGCCAGGGAGTGGGGGTGGTTGGGCCTCTGAGGGCACACTGAGGAGCTGGACCCCAAGCTCTCAGCTCCTCAGGGCTGGAGATTGGGAGGCCGCCATCTTCATTCCTGTCCTCCAGAACTCTACAGAAAGCACTCAGGGAACAAAAGCTCCCGAGAGCAAATTTGAGCAGATTACTTAGCCCAGCCCCTGGTAAGGGCAGTGCAATTCAGCCTGGGGCAAAGACACTTGAGAATCACTAGAACAGGCCCCTCCCCCAGAAGATCAACAAGAAACCCAGCCAACACCAACTTCACTCACCAAGGAGAACAGCGAAATTCCAGAGGAGGAGAAAGCAAATCTTATCTGGACAAAATAACAAGGCGGAAAAACTCACCACAAAAAAAAAGAGCAAGAGGCAGTACTGAAGGCTGGGGACCTAATCAATACAGACATTGGTAATATGACAGATCTGGAGTTCAGAATGATGATTCTCAAGGTTTTACCTGGGCTCGAAAAAGCCATAGAAGATATTAGAGAAACCCTCTCTGGAGAGATAAAAGATCTTTCGGGAGAAATAAAAGAACTAAAATCTAACCAAGATGAAATACAAAAAGCTATTAATGAGGTGCAATAAAAAATGGAAGCTCTTACTCCTAGGATAAATGAGGCAGAAGAAAGAATTAGCGACATAGAAGAACAAATGACAGAGAATAAAGGAGCTGAGAAAAAGAGAGACAAGCAAATACTGGACCACGATGAGAGAATTCGAGAGATAAGTGACAACATAAGACGACACAACATTAGAATAATCAGGATTCCAGAAGAAGAAGAAAGAGAGAGGGGAGCAGAAGGTATATTGGAGAGAATTACTGTAGAGAATTTCTGTAATATGGAAAAGGGAACAAACATCAAAATCCAGGAGATGCTAAGAACATGCCTCAAAATCAATAAAAATAGGTCGACACCTCATCACCGAATAGTAAAATTTACAAGTCTTAGTGACAAAGAGAAAATGCTGAAAGCAGCCCAGGAAAAGAAATCTGTAACATACAAGGGTAAAAACATTATATTGGCAGTGGACCTATCCACAGAGACCTGGCAGGTCAGAAAGAACTGGCATGATATATTCAGAGCACTAAACGAGAAAAACATGCAGCCAAGAATACTAAATCCAGCTAGGCTATCATTGAAAATAGAAGGAGAGATAAAAAGCTTCCAGGACAAACAAAAACTGAAATAATTTGCAAACACCAAACCAGCTCTACAGGAAATATGGAAAGGGGTCCTCAAAGCAAAGTGAGACCCTAAAAGTAGTAGATCAGAAAGAAACGGAGACAATATACAGTAACAGTCACCTTACAAACAATACAATGGCACTAAATTCATATCTCTCAATAGTTACCCTGAATGTTAATGGGTTAAATGCCCCCATCAAAAGACACAGGGTATCAGAATGGATAAAAAAACAAAACCCATCAATATGCTGCCTACAAGAAACTCATTTTAGACCCGAAGACACCTCCAGATTTAAAGTGAGGGGGTGGAAAACAATGTACCATGCTAATGGACATCAGAAGGAAGCTGGGATGACAATCCTTAGATCAATTAGATTTTAAGCCACAGACTACAATAAGAGATGAGGAAGGACGCTATATCATACTCAAAGGGTCTGTCCAACAAGAAGACCTAACAATTTTAAATATCTATGCTCCTAACATGGGAGCAGCCAGCTATATAAACCAATTAATAACAAAATCAAAGAAATACATTGACAATAATACAATAATAGTAGGGGACTTTAACACTCCCCTCACAGAAATGGACAGATCATCTAAGCAAAAGATCAACAAGGAAAGAAAGGCCTTAAATGACACACTGGACCACATAAACATCACAGATATATTCAGAACATTCCATCCCAAAGCAACAGAATACACATTCTTCTCTAGTGCACATAGAACATTCTCCAAAATAGACCACATCCTGGGTCATAAATTAGGACTCAACCGGTATCAAAAGATTGGCATCATTCCCTGCATATTTTCAGACCACAATGCTCTGAAGCTAGAACTCAATCACAAGAGGAAATTTGGAAAGAACCCAAATGCATGGATACTAAACAGCATCCTTCTAAAGGATGAATGGGTCAACCAGGAAATTAAAGAAAAATTGAAAAAATTTACGAGAACAAATGATAATGAAAACACAATGGTTCAAAATCTGTGGGACACAACAAAGGCAGTACTGAGAGGAAAATATATAGTGGTACAAGCCTTTCTCAAGAAACAAGAAAGGTCTCAAATACACAATCTAACCCTACACCTAAAGGAGCTGGAGAAAGAAGAACAAAGAAATTCTAAACCCAGCAGGAGAAGAGAAATCATAAAGACCAGAGCAGAAATCAATAAAATACAAACTAAAAAAACTAATAGAACAAATCAACGAAACTAGGATCTGGTTCTTTGAAAGAATTAATAAAATTGACAAACCCCTGGCCCGACTTATCAAAAAGAAAAGAGAAAGGACCCAAATAAATAAAATCATGAATGAAAGAGGAGAGATCACAACCAACACCAAAGAAATACAAACAATTATAAGAACATACTATGAGCAACTCTATGCCAACAAATTTGACTATCTGGAAGAAATGGTTACATTTCTATAGACATATAAACTACCACAACTGAACCAGGAAGAAATAGAAAACCTGAACAGACCCATAACCAGTAAGGAGATTGAAACAGTCATCAAAAATCTCCAAACAAAAGTCCAGGGCCAGATGGCTTCCCGGGGGAATTCTACCAACATTTAAAGAAGAATTAATTCCTATTCTCCTGAAACTGTTCCAAAAAATAGAAATGTAAGGAAAACTTCTAAACTCATTTTATGAGGCCAGCACCACCTTGATCCCAAAACAAGACCACGATCCTATCAAAAAAGAGAATTACAGACCAATATCCTTGATGAACACAGATGCAAAAATTCTCACCAAAATACTGGCCAATAGGATCTAACAGTACATTAAAAGGATTATTCACCATGACCAAGTGATATTTATTCCAGGGCTGCAAGGTTGGTTCAACATCCACAAATCAATCCATGTGATTGAATACATTAATAAAAGAAAGAGCAAGAACTATATGATACTCACAATAGATGCTGAAAAAGCATTTGACAAAGTATAGCATCCCTTCCTGATTAAAACTCTTCAAAGTGTAGGGATAGAGGGCACATACCTCAATATTATCAAAGCCATCTATGAAAAACCCACTGCAAATATCATTCTCAATGGAGAAAAACTGAAAGCTTTTCCGCTAAGGTCAGGAACACGGCAAGGATGTTCCTTATCACCACTGCTTTTCAACATAGAGGCTAGAAGTCCTAGCCTCGGCAATTAGACAACAACAACAAAAAAAATTAAAGGCATCCAAATTGGCAAAGAAGGAGTCAAACTATCACTCTTTACAGATGATATGATACTATATGTGGAAAACCCAAAAGGCTCCACTCCAAAACTGCTAGAACTTGTGCAGGAATTCAGTAAAGTGTCAGGATATAAAGTCAATGCAAAGAAATCAGTTGCATTTCTTCACATTAACAACAAGATAGAAGAAAGAGAAATTAGGGAGTCAGTCCCATTTACAATTGCACCCCAAACCATAAGATACCTAGGAATAAACCTAACCAAAGAGGCAAAGAATCTATATTCAGAAAACTATAAAGTACTCATGAAAAAAATTGAGGAAGACACAAAGAAATGGAAAAGTGTTCCGTGCTTCTGGATTGGAAGAACAAATATTGTGAAAATGTCTATTCTACCTAAAGCAATCTACACATTTAATGCAACCCTTATCAATATACCATCCATTTTTCTCAAAGAAATAGAACAAACAATCCTAAAATTTACATGGAACCAGAAAAGTCCCCGAAGAGTCAGAGGAATGTTGAAAAAGAAAGCCAAAGTTGGTGGCATCACAATTCCAGACTTCAAGCTCTATTACAAAGCTGTCATCATCAAGACAGCATGGTACTGGCACAAAAACAGACACAGAGATCAATGGAACAGAATAGAGAGCCCAGAAATAGAGCCTCAACTCTATGGTCAACTAATCTTCGACAAAGCAGGAAGGAATGTCCAATGGACAAAAGACAGTCTGTTCAACAGGTGGTGCTGGGAAAATTGGACAGCCACATGCAGATAAATGAAATTGGACCCTTTCCTTACACCACACACAAAAATAGACTCGAAATGGATGAAGGACCTCAATGTGAGAAAGGAATCCATCAAAATCCTTGAGGAGAACACAGACAGTAAACTCTTTGACCTCAACCGCGGCAACTCCTTCCTAGGAACATCACCAAAAACAACAGAAGCAAGGGCAAAAATGTGCTATTGGGATTTCATCAAGATCAAAAGCTTTTTCACAGCAAAGGAAACAGTGAACAAAACCAAAAGACAACTGACAGAATGGGAGAAGATATTTGCAAAGAACTTATCAGATAAAGGCCTAGTATACAAAATCTATAAAGAGCTTAGCAAACTCAACACCCAGAGAACAAATAATCCAATCAAGAAATGGGCAGAGAACATGAACAGACATTTCTGCAAAGAAGACATCCAGATGGCCAACAGAAACATGAAAAAATGCTCCACATCCCTCGGCATCAAGGAAATACAAATCCAAATCACAATGAGAAACTACCTCACACCAGGCAGAATGGCTAAAATTAACAAGAAAAGAAATGTCAGATGCTGGCGAGGATGCAGAGAGAGGGGAACCCTCCTGCACTGTTGGTGGGAATGCAAGCTTGTGCAACCACTCTGGAAAACTGTGTGGAGGTTCCTCAAAAAACTGGCCTTTATCAAAATCAAAAGCTTCTTCACAGCAAGGGAAACAGTAAAAACAAACAAACAAACAAACAAACAAACAAAGAGGCAACCCACGGAATGGGAGAAGATATTTGCAAATGACAGTACAGACAAAAGGTTGATATCCAGGATCTATAATTAACTCCTCAAGCTCAACACACAAAACAGACAAGCATATAAAAAAATGGGCAGAAGATATGAACAGAGACTTCTCCAATGAAGACATACAAATGGGTATCAGACACATGAAAAAATGTTCATCATCACTAGCCATCAGGGAGATTCAAATTAAAATCACATTGAGATATCACTTTACACCATTTAGAATGGCCAAAATTAGCAAGACAGAAAACAACATGTGTTGGAGGGGATGTGGAGAAAGGGGACCCCTCTTACACTGTTGGTGGGAATGCAAGTTGGTGTAGCTAATTTGGAGTACAGTGTGGAGATTCTTCAAGAAATTAAAAATAGAACTTCCCTATGACCCTGCAATTGCACTACTGGGTATTTACCTCAAAGATACAGATGTAGTGAAAAGAAGGGCCATCTGTACCCCAATGTTTATAACAGCAATGGCCATGGTCGCCAAACTGTGGAAAGAACAATGATGCCCTTCAGCGGATGAATGGATAAGGAAGATGTGGTCCATATACACGATGGAGTATTATGCCTCCATCAGCAAGTTGAATACCCAACTTTTGTAGCAACATGGACGGGACTGAAAGAGATTATGCTGAGTGAAATAAGTCAAGCAAAGAAAGTCAATTATCATATGGTTTCACTTACTTGTGGCATAAGAAATAACACGGAGGACATGGGGAGATGGAGAGGAGAAGGGTGTTGTGGGAAATTGGAAGGGGACGTGAACCATGAGAGACTATGGACTCTGAAAAACAATCTGAAGGGTTTGAATTGGCGGGTGGGTGGGAGGTTGGGATACCAGCTGGTGGGTATTATAGAGGGCATGGATTGCATGGAGCACTGTGTGTGATGAAAAAATAATGAATACTTTTATGCCGAAATTAAATAAAAAAATAAATTAAAAAAAAAAAAACCCTGAAAATAGAGCTACACTGTGACCCAGCAATTGCACTACTGGGTATATATCCTAAAGATACAAACGTGGTGCTTTGAAGGGGCATGTGCACCTGAATGTTTATAGCTGCAATGTCCACAATAGCCAAACTATGGAAAGAACTAGATGTTCATCAACAGATGAATGAATAAAAAAGATGTGGTATATATACACAATGGAATACTATGCAGCCATCAAAAGAAATGGAATCTTGCCATTTGCAATGACGTGGATGGAACTAGAGGGTATCATGCTTAGCGAAATAAGCCAATCAGAGAGAGAGAGAGACAACTATCATATGATCTCCCTGATATGAGGAAGTGGAGATGCAATGTTGGGGGGTTAGGGGGTAGGAAAAAGAAAAAATGAAACAAGATGGGATTGGGAGGGAGACAAACCATAAAAGACTCAATCTCAAAAAACAGATTGAGGGATGCTGGGGGGAGAGGCGGCGGGAGAGAGTGGTGGGGATATGGACATTGGGGAGGGTATGTGCTATGATGAGTGCTGTGAAATGTGTAAACCTGGTGATACACAGACCTGTACCCCTGGGGATAAAAATATGTTATATTTTTATTTAAATAAATAAATTTAAAAAAAAAAAAGAATGGCCAAATTAACAAGACAGGAAACAACGTGTGTTGGACAGGATGTGGCGAAGGGGGAACTCTCTTATACTGTTAATGGGTATGCAAGTTTGTGCAGACACTTTGGAAAACAGATTCCTTGTGAATATTCCTTATGAACTTAAAAATAGAGCTTCCCTATGACCCTGCAATTGCACTACTGGGTATTTACCCCAAAGATACAGATGTAGTGAAAAGAAGCGCCTTCTGAACCCCAATGTTCATATCAACAATGACCACAGTTGCCAAACTGTGAAAAGAACCAAGATGCCCTTCAATGGATGAATGGATAAGGAAGATGTGGTCCATATACACTATGGATTATTATGCCTCCATCAGAAAGGATGAACCCAACTTTTGAATCAACATGGATGAGACTGGAAGAGATTATGCTGAGTGAAATATGGTTTTGCTTACTTGTGGAGCATAAGAAATAACATGGATGACATGAGGAGATGGAAAGGAGAAGGGAGTTGGGGGAAATTGGAGGGGGAGATTAACCTTGAGAGACTGTGGACTCTGAAAAATAATCTGAGGGTTTTAGAGGGGTGGTAGTGAGAAGTTGGGTGAGCTTGGTGGTGGATATTATGGAGGGCACCTGTTGCATGGAGCACTGGGTGTGGTGCATAAAAAATGAATTCTGGAACACTGAAATGAAATTGAAAAAATTAAATTTTTTTTAAAAATAAATAAAAATGGGGTATAAACCCAGTTGTGGTGAGTGGTAACAACTACATTTACTGTGAGAATTGTCACTCCTGAGTACAGGGAAGAACTGATGATCCAAGTTTTATGCACATTGACCACTACTGATGGTACATAATGAATCCACAGAGCTTTGGTCAGAGATTATGGAATTTCAAGGACAAGTCAGTTTATCTCTTGATTCAATTGTGAAGTCACATACTTCACAATTTCCAAAAGAAAATATTATATATGTCTTTTACCATACTGCTGAGAAGTTTATCACATTGTATTATTGGCAGTTTCTTCCTCTTTAGTAAGAATAGTGTGCCATTGTATGGCTCTACCATATTTTATATACTTATTCTAGCCAATGGCATTGGAATTTTCTCCAGTTAGTGGCCCTAGTGAATGATGAAATGTGAACATCAATCTTTAAGCCTTCTTGAGGACATAGGTTATCATTTCTCTTAGATTGATACCTAAGAGTGGAACTGCTGACTTACATGTTGTGTATTTTATTTTTTTATTTCTTTTCAGCGTAACACAATTCATTGTTTTTGCACCACACATAGTGCTCCATGTAACATGTGCCCTCCTTAATACCCACCACAAGGCTCCCCCAACCTCCCACTCCCCACCACTCCAAAACCCTCAGATTGTTTTTCAGAGTCCATAGTCTCTCAAGGTTCATCTCCCCTTCCAATTTCCCTCAATTCCCTTCTCCTCTCCATCTCCCCATGTCCTCCATGTTTTTTGTTATGCTCTACAAATAAGTGAAACCATATGATAATTGACTCTCTGCTTGACTTATTTCACTCAGCATACTTTCTTCCAGTCCCTTCCATGTCGCTACAAAAGTTGGATATTCATCCTTTCTGATGGAGGCATAATACTCCATAGAGTATATGGACCACATCTTCCTTATCCATTCATCCGTTGAAGGGAATCTTGCTTCTTTCCACAGTTTGGCGACCATAGCCATTGCTGCTATAAACATTGGGTACAGATGGCCTTTCTTTTCACTACATCTGTATCTTTGGGGTAAATACCTAGTAGTGCAATTGCAGGGTCATAGGGAAGCTCTATTTTTAATTTCTTAAGGAATATCCACACTGTTCTCCAAATTAGCTACACCAACTTGCATTCCCACCAACAGTGGAAGAGGGTTCCCCTTTCTCCACATCCTCTCCAACACACGTTGTTTCCTGTCTTGCTAATTTTGGCCTTTCTAACTGGTGTAAGATGGTATCTCAATGTGGTTTTAATTTGAATCCCTCTGATGTCTTGGGATGATGAACATTTTTTCATGTGTCTGATACCCATTTGTATGTGTTCATTGAAGAATTGTCTATTCATAACTTCTGCCCATTTTTTTGATATGATTATCTGTTTTGTGTGTATTGAGTTTGAGAAGTCCTTTATAGATCCTGGAGATCAACCTTTTGTCTACACTGTCATTTGTAAATATCTTCTCCCATTCAGTTGTCTGCCTCTTTGTTTTGTTGACTATTTCCTTTGCTGTACAGAAGCTTTTGATCTTGATGAAGTCAGCAAAATTCATTTTCGCTTTTGTTTCCTTTGCCTTTGGAGACATATCTTGAAAGAAGTTGCTGTGGCTGATATCGAAGAGGTTACTGCCTATGTTCTCCTCTAGGATTCTGATGGATTCCTGTCTCACATTGAGGTCTTTTATCCATTTCGAGTTTATCTTTGTGTACAGTGCAAGAGAATGGTCAAGTTTCATTCTTCTACATATAGCTGTCCAATTTTCCCAGCACCATTTATTGAAGAGACTGTCTTTTTTCCACTGTATATTTTTCCCTGCTTTGTCGAAGATTATTTGACCATAGAGTTTAGGGTCCATATCTGCACTCTCTATTCTGTTCCACTGGTCTATGTGTCTGTTTTTATGCCAGTTGTGTATTTTATGTTACTTTTTTAAAAGATTTTATTTATTTATTTGACAAAGAGAGACAGAGCAAGAGAGGGAACACAAGCAGGGAGAGTGGGAGAGGGAGAAGCAGGCTTCCTGCAGAGCTGGGAGCCTGATGTGGGGCTCGATCCCAGGAGTGAGACCTGAGCCGAAGGCAGAGGCTTAACCAACTGAGCCATACATGAGCCTCATGTTAAGTGCAATTTGACCTATTAAGAAATTGTTAAGTGTTTTCAAAGTGGTAGTGCTATGTTATATTTCCTCCAGCAATGTGTGAGAGTTTCTGTTTCCCTACAATATCATCAAAAACTGGCATTGTCAATCTTTTTAAATTTAGCATAGAGTTGTTCAAAATATTCTCTTATGACTCATAGTTTCTATAGGTTCCAGAAAAATAGTATTTGAATGTTTATAATTATATATGTGTGTGTGTATATATAAAATACATATGTGTAATACCATATAGAATTTTATATATATATATATATATATATATACTTCAATAACTGATTGCTATATTTATGGCATAGTAGCAAGTGTTCTGTACACAAGATCCCATTGGATACTGATAACATCCTGTGTGGTTGGTGTTATTCCAGCCATTTTTGAGACAAGGAAACAGTGACAGAGACTTAGGTTAATGGTAATAATAACAATAACTATATTTATTATATTGAATATTTAGTGACTCTGAATGTTTCTGTAGACATTTATTGAGTTAATCCTCATGACAAACCTGTAAGATAATTCCTGCTATTGATTTATACTTATTTTATACATAATGTAACGAAAACATAGAGAAGTTAAGGATCCTGACAAGATCAAGATGCTAATTAAGGGCAGAACCAAGATTATTTCAGATTATAATAGCTAATGATTTTCCCCGATTCTTATCCATGTCCTATATTGCTATACATAACATCACTGAGCTAATATTTTTTTTATAAACATAATAATTATAATTGCTTTAATACTACCTAATACTACCTTGGAGGTAAATGTATATAACACTTATACAGTAGCTGACATGCATACACACACACAAAACACACACATACACACATCATTTGGCTGTGAGTACAGACAATTTAAGTTCTCCTACTTTGTAATGTGAGTTTAGCATAATTTCAAGATATAAGATCAATATATACATAGTTCAATCTCATAGTTTGTACTAGTCACTAACAAATAGAAATTGGATTTAAAAATATCCATTTGTAATGTCTTAAAATTATAAAATAATTAAGAATAAACATAGCAAGATGTAAGGAAAACATGTACTCTGAGAGTGAAACATTTGTTAAGAGGATATAAACACCTTAATAAGTAGAAAAAATATTGTTTGTGGACAGATGTCTCAACATTATTAAGGGGTGACTTCTCCCCAAAGGCATTTCTAGGTTCACACTTTCTCAAGCATAATTACAGGAACATATTCAAAGCTTTTCCAAACTGCCTTAAAACTTATGTGGAAATAGGAGGGCCCTAAATTAGGTCCCACAACATTAAAAAAGAAAGAATTTGGGTGGGACAAGATGGCGGGGGAGTAGGAGGAGGCGCCTTTTTAGCCGGTACCCCAAAGTGAGCTGATTACCTACCAAAGAACTCCATTCGCCCATGAAATCAGCCTGAGATCAGAATTATACACATCTGGATCTCTCCAGGGGCAGAAGACGCCAGTGGGCAGGTAAAGCAGCGTGGGAAGGGGGACTGATATCAGAAGATAAACAAAAGGGGGAGGGAGCCACCGAGGTGACCCGTTGGAAAGTAATACCCCAATAGGAGCGAGAGTGCCCTGCGTCTGGGGACCAGCATTAACTTGGAGACTGGTTGAAAGCACTCCAAAAGAGCAAAGGATTGTGGGGGGAAATTGTGGGAATCAGGGTGGCTAGAGACAGGGGCTTAAGTCCCCAGTCCCAGGACAGCCTCCCTGGCACTGAGGCAGAGAGAGTGTGGCGGAGAAACCAGGTCTTGGTCCCTAAGCCACCAGAGCACCCGAGAATGCTTGGGTTCTAGCTCCTGTGAGGGGATGGTAGCCAAGCCAGTCGGCAGAATGCCAGAGCCCAGCTACAAAGCCTGAGATAAGCGTGCACGCCCCTCATGCTCCCCTGAGAGACTTACAAAGGCCGGGCCAGCGCTCTTTGACCCGCACCATTCTTTCAAAGCCTAAGCCCCGTGCCCCAAACTCTCCCCTGACAGAGGTGAGCAAAAGCCCAGCCTGGTGCTCTGGGACCTGTGCCCGGTTCTCAGTGCCTGAGACACGTGCGCGACCCACAGCCGCCCCTGAAAGAGGTGCACACAAGCCGGACACTCTTAGACCCAGAAAGACCAGGCACTCCCAGCCAGGGCCAGCAGCAAAATCTCAGTGTGTGATTGCTGCTTGGAACCTCTCTGGTGGTTGGGAGCCCCCAAACAGCGGCCACTGCCTTGGCTTTGGGTACAAGCAAAAGATCCTGCGCCCCCAGGGTCTGCAACTTGGAACCTGCTCTACCAGCAGCCAAGGGGAAACTTATTTAGGCTCTGCATCCATACTGAGGCTTCTCTCTGAGAAGGAGATCAGGGTGTGGTTTGTTTTCCTCTAAAACTACAAAAACCATCAAAGGTGGTCAAGGTGAGAGAAAAAAAAAGTGAACAAACATAAAAACCGCCAGAGAACAAAAGCCTGAAAAAAACCAGTTTCCTAAGAGCCCACCCCCTTGAGGGAGGTGGGAGGACTTAACTCAGGAAACATCATTGACTGACAACCCACGTGGCAGGCCCCTCCCCCAGAAAACAAACCAAGAAAGAAAAAAAAAAAAAAAAAGAGAGAGAGAGAAAACAAGAGAACAACCACTACTTCATAGGAAAACTTATATTGTTGACTCGTTCCCACTATTCCAGAACTTTTTTTTTTTTTTAACACATAGATAATTTTTTTAACCTATTTACCATCACAGTGAGCTGTATAGTACATCAAATTCCATAATACCCTTCTAACCTGAAATTTTTGATACATACACCTATGTTTTTCTTTTGCATTTTTATTTTTTGAATTCTTTTTTTTTTTAATTTTAGTTTAGTTTAGTCTAGTTTATTCCTTTTTATTTTTATCCTCTAATATTCATATAGAGTTAAACTTCAAAGTAATCCCCTTTCCCCAATCAATACTACCCCTAGAGGTAAACCAATTTTTAATCCCCTTTATCTTAGGAAAGTTGAGTCCTTTAACAAAGATATCAAGATACATCCAGGAAGAATCAAAACAACCTTCCTTGCACACACTGAGAATTTATAAGAACTCTCCCATCTTCTTCTTCCTCCAGTGTTTCTGTGTTTTTGTGTTTGTCCTGATAGCATATAAATCTTACAATTGGGGTTCTTTTTGAAGAGGTTCTTCCTTTATTTGCATATATATATTTTTTTCTCTTGTCATAGACTTGTATCAGTCTTTTTGTCTCTTTTTGTTTGTCTACTTCATAAATCTTACCTTGGGGCCCATGTGGGCTGAACCTTCTCTTTCATCTTCCCTTTCTTTCCTGTCTTTCTCTCTCTTTTTTTTTTTTTTTCTTTTCTTTTCTTTTCTTTTCTTTTCTTTTTCTTTTATTTTGTCTCTCGTTTGGGTGGGGAATCCTGATTGCTCAGAAGTGTTCCAGGGTGCACCTTGACTGCGCCACAGTTGATACATCCAGCTACATCTGTTCAGTCATCTCCCACCAAAATGAGTAGGAGGAGGAATGCCCAACAGAAGAAAAATACAGAGGATGGAACTTCTGCAACAGAGCTAATGGCTATCAACATAGACAATATGTCGGAAAGAGAATTCAGGCTAACAATTATCCAGGCAATAGCTAGGTTGGAGAAAGCCATGGATGACCAAATGGAATTGATTAGGGCCGAACTGAAAGCGAACAGACAGGATGTTCACAATGTTAGGGCGGAGCTTAAAGCTACCAGGGAGGAGGTTCACAATGCTCTCAATGAGTTCCAATCTAATCTAAACTCTCTCAAAGCTAGGGTAACTGAGACAGAAGATAGAATTCATGATCTGGAAGACAAACAGATAGAGAGAAAGGATCAGGAGGAAGCCTGGAACAAACAGCTTAGAAACCACGAAAACAGAATCAGGGAAATAAATGATGCCATGAAGCGTTCCAACATCAGAATTATTGGAGTCCCTGAAGGGGAGGAGAAAGAAAGCAGTCCAGAAGATATAGTGGAACAAGTCCTTCATGAAAATTTTCCCAATCTCGCAAATGGAACCAGCGTTCATGTACTAGAGGCTGAACGGTCTCCACCCAAGATTATACATTCCAAAAAAACATCACGACACCTGATAGTCAAATTGAGGAATAATAATTGTAGGTATAATCTCTTGAAATCTGCCAGGGCAAAGAGGCTCCTTACTGACAGAGGGAAGCCCATCAGAATAACGTCATACCTGTCCACAGAGACCTGGCAAGCCAGAAAAGGCTGGCAAGATATATTCAGGGCACTGAATGAGAAGAACATGCAACCAAGGATACTTTATCCAGCAAGACTTACATTCAAAATGGATGGAGAGATAAAGAGTTTCCAAGACTGGCAAGGCTTAAAATACTACGCAACCACCAAGCCGACACTGCAGGAAATATTAAGGGGGGCTCTATAAAAGAGGAAAAATCCTAAGAATAGCATTGAACAGAAATATAGAGACAGTCTACAGGAAGAGAGACTTCAAAGGTAACTCGATGTCAATAAAAACACATCTATCAACAATCACTCTCAATGTGAATGGCCTAAATGCACCCATAAAACGGCACAGGGTTGCAGATTGGTAAAATGACAGGACCCATCCATATGCTGTCTAAAAGAGACCCATTTTGAACCTAAAGATACACCCAGACTGAAAGTGAAGGGGTGGAGAAGCATCTTTCATGCCAATGGGCCTCAGAAGAAGGCTGGGGAAGTGATTCTCATATCAGGTAAATTAGACTTTAAACTAAAGACTGTAGTCAGAGATACAGAAGGATACTACATAATCCTTAAAGGGACTATCCACCAAGATAATCTAACAATTGTCAATATCTATGCTCCCAATAGGGGAGCAGCCAATTACTTAAGAAAACTGTTAATCAAGATAAAGAGTCATATTGATATAAATACACTAATCATAGGAGATCTTAACATGCCTCTCTCAGAAATAGACAGATCATCGAAGCAGAAAATCAATAAAGAAACAAGAGCATTTAATGACACATCGGACCAGATGGACCTCATAGATATATACAGAACATTCCACCCTAAAACAACAGAATACTCATTCTTCTCAAGTGCACATGGAACCTTCTCCAGAATAGACCACATATTGGGTCACAAATCAGGACTCAACTGATACCAAAAGACTGAGATTATTCCTTGCATGTTCTCAGATCACAATGATTTGAAAGTGGAATTCAATCACAAGGAAAAGTTCAGAAGGAACTCAAACACTTGGAAGCTAAAGACCACCTTGCTTAAGAATGCTTGGATCAACCAGGAGATCAAAGAAGAACTGAAACAATTCATGGAAACCAATGAGAATGAAGACACTTCTGTCCAAAACCTATGGGATACAGCAAAGGCAGTTGTAAGGGGGAAATATATAGCCATCCAAGCCTCCCTCAAAACAATTGAAAAATATAGAATACACCAGGTGTCTCTACACCTTAAAGAACTGGAGAATCAAGAACAAATCAAACCAACTCCACACATAAGAAGGGAAATCATCCAGATTAGAGCTGAGATCAATGAGGTAGAAACCAGAGATACAGTAGAACGTATCAATGAAACTAGAAGCTGGTTTTTTTAAAGAATCAATAAGATCGATAAACCATTGGCCACACTAAACCAAAAGAAAAGAGAGAAAGCCCAAATTCATAAAATTATGAATGAAAAGGGAGAGATCACAACTAACACCAAGGAAGTAGAAATAATCATCAGAAGTTATTATCAACAGTTATATGCCAATAAGCTTAGCAACCTAGATGAAATGGATTCATTCCTGGAAAACTATAAACTCCCAAAATTGAACCAGGAAGAAATTGACAACCTGAATAGACCAATATCTAATAATGAGATTGAAGCAGTGATCAAAAACCTCCCAAAAAACAAGAGCCCAGGACCTGATGGATTCCCTGGGGAATTCAACCAAACTTTCAAAGAAGAAATAACACCTATTCTCCTGAAGCTGTTTCAAAAAAATTGAAGCAGAAGGAAAACTTCCATACTCTTTCTATGAAGCCAGCATTACCCTGATCCCCAAACCAGGCAAAGACCCTACCAGAAAGAAGAAATTCAGACAAATATCCCTGATAAATATGGATGCTAAGATTATAAACAAGATCCTAGCAAACAGGATCCAACAGCACATTAAAAAGATGACCCACCATGATCAGGTGGGATTCATCCCTGGGCTACAAGGATGGTTCAACATTCACAAATCAATCAATGTGATACAGCAAATTAATATGAGAAGAGAGAAGAACCAAATGGTCCTCTCAATTGATGCAGAAAAAGCATTTGACAAAATAAAGGATCCGTTCCTGATTAAAACGCTTCAAAGTAGGGATAGAGGGAACATTCCTGAACCCCATCAAATCTATCTATGAAAGACCCACAGCAAATATCATCCTCAATGGGAAAAAGCTTGCAGTCTTCCCATTGAGATCAGGAATAAGACAAGGATGCCCACTTTCACCACTCTTGTTCAACATAGTATTAGAAGTCCTAGCAACAGCAATCAGACAACAAAGAGAAATAAAATGTATCCAAATTGGCAATGAAGAAGCCAAACTCTCTCTCTTCCCAGATGACATGATTCTTTATATGGAAAACCCAAAAGACTCTACCCCCAAACTACTAGAACTCATAGAGCAATTCAGCAACATGGCAGAATACAAAGTCAATGTGCAGAAATCAATGGCTTTCTTATACACTAACAATGAAAATACAGAAAGGGAAATGAGAGAATCGATTCCATTTACTATAGCACCAAGAACCGTAAGATACCTGGGAATAAACATAGCCAAAGAGGTAAAGGATCTGTACTGGAGGAACTACAGAACACTCATGAAAGAAATTCAAGAAGACACAAAAAGATGGAAGACCATTCCATGCTCTAGGATCAGATGAATAAACATTGTTAAAATGTCTATACTGCCTAGAGCAATCTATACTTTTAATGCCGTTCCGATCAAAATTCCACTGGTATTCTTCAAAGAGCTGGAGCAAATAATCCAAAAATTTGTATGGAATCAGAAGAGACCCTGAATCACTAGGGAAATGTTGAAAAACAAACATAAAGCTGGGGGCATCACATTACCTGATTTCAAGCTTTATTACAAAGCTGTGATCACCAAGACAACATGGTACTGGCATAAAAACAGACACATAGACCAGTGGAACAGAGTAGAGAGCGCAGATATAGACCCTCAACTCTATGGTCAATTAATCTTCGACAAAACAGAAAAAAATATACAGTGGAAAAAAGACAGTCTCTTCAATAAATGGTTCTGGGAAAACTGGACAGCTATAAGTAGAAGAATGAAACCCGACCATTCTCTTACACCTTACACAAAGATAAACTCGAAATGGATAAAAGACCTCAACGTGAGACAGGAATCCATCAGAATCCTAGAGGAGAACATAGGCAGTAACCTCTTCGATATCAGCCACAGCAACTTCTTTCAAGATATGTCTCCAAAGGCAAAGGAAACAAAAGTGAAAATAAACTTTTGGGACTTCATCAAAATCAAAAGCTTCTGCACAGCAAAGGAAACAGTCAAAAAAAAAAAAAAAAAAAAAAACCAAAGAGGCAACCCACGGAATGGGAGAAGATATTTGCAAATGATAGTACATACAAAAGGTTGATATCCAGGATCTATAATGAACTCCTCAAGCTCAACACACACAAAACAGGCAAACATATCAAAAAATGGGCTGAAGATATGAACAGACACTTCTCCAATCAAGACATACAAATGGTTATCAGACACATGAAAAAATGTTCATCACCACTAGCACTCAGGGAGTTTCAAATTAAAACCACATTGAGATACCACTTTACACCAGTTAGAATGGCCAAAATTAACAAAACAGGAAACAACATGTGCTGGAGAGGATGTGGAGAAAGGGGAACCCTCTTCCACTGTTGGTGGGAATGCAAGTTGGTGCAGCCTCTTTGGAGAACAGTGTGGAGATTCCTCAAGAAATTAAAAATAGAACTTCCCTATGACCCTGTCATTGTACTTCTGGGTATTTACCCCAAAGATACAGATGTCGTGAAAAGAAGGGCCATCTGTACCCCAATGTTTATAGCAGCAATGGCCACTGTCGCCAAACTATGGAAAGAACCAAGATGCCCTTCAACAGACGAATGGATAAGGAAGATGTGGTCCATATACACTATGGAGTATTATGCCTCCATCAGAAAGAACGAATACTCAACTTTTGTAGCAACATGGACGGGACTGGAAGAGATTATGCTGAGTGAAATAAGTCAAGCAGAGAGAGTCAATTATCATATGGTCTCACTTATTTGTGGAGCATAAAAATAGCATGGATAAAAATAGGGGGTGTTAGAGAAGAGAATGGAGCTGGGAGAAATTGGAAGGGGAGGTGAACCATGAGAGACTATGGACTCCGAAAAACAATCTGAGGGGTTTGAAGTGGCGGGGGTGTGGGAAGTTGGGGTACCGGGTGGTGGGCATTATGGAGGGCATGGATTGCATGGAGCACTGGGTGTGGTGAAAAAATAATGAATACTGTTTTTCTGAAAATAAATAAATTAATTCATTAAAAAAAAAAAGATTTTGGAGAACTTACATGATCTGATTTCCAGCGATGTTACCAAACTGCTGTGTTCAAAATGATGTGGTTCGCTTCTTGGCCTTTTGGCTAAGATCAAAATGATGTGGTATTTTCATAAAGATACCTGAGAAGACTAACAAAGCAGACTAGTAGACCCACACAAATATGGTCCACTAATCTCAGCAAAAGTCTGCAGTCAATTGAGTGGTGAAAAATAGTTTTTGCAAAAAATAAGAGTAGAGGGGCACCTGGGTGGCTCAGTGGGTTAAAGCCTCTGCCTTCAGCTCAGGTCGTGATCCAAGAGCCCTGGAATCTAGCCTTGCATTGGGCTCTCTGCTTAGCGGGAAGCCTGCTTCCCTTCCCCTCTCTCTGCTTACCTCTCTGCCTATTTGTGATCTCTCTCTGTCAAATAAATAAATAAAAATTAAAAAAAAAAAAAAAGAGGATGAAATATTGGGCATCTTTACTGCACAAAGCAAACAAAACAAAAAAGGCAGAGAAAACTTTGATCTATTTATCACAACTAAAGAGATTTATATAAAATGGACTTAGAGCTATATATGAAATGTAAAATTAAAAAAAATTGGTTAAAATATAGGAGAATATCTTCATGACCTTGGATTACAAGAAAAATTTTCTAAACATGTGGAATGAAGGTTCCCAAAGAGGGGCGGCTTGGTGGTGGTGAAGTTGGTTGAGCATCAGAATCCAAGTTTGGGCTCAGATGGTGACCTCAGGGTCCTGAGTAGGAGCACCCTTGCTGGACTGAGCATTCAGGGTGCAGTCTGTTAGAGAATTTCTCTCCCTCTCCTTCTGCCCTTCCACCATGGTCACTATCTCTCTCTCACTTCTTCTAAAATAAATAAATATATCTAAAAAATGTGCCCATAAAAAATTGTTGATTTGCATTTCACCAAAATTACAACTATGCAGCAGAACTAGTATACAAAGAGGGATGAACTAAACAGTTGAGGATGTGAATTAACTAGTATCCTTCTCTAAGTGTTTTCCATGTTTGAGCACAGGAGGTTAGACATATGACCAGCTGTCTCCTGTGATGGATCTGTGCAGGTTAGCTCTGGAGTACAGCTGGGTCAACACTGGACATAATGCTGGTATAACAAGCTCTAAATCACTGGGTTATCATATCCTTGAAGACGAGTGCTAGAATCCCTCATTTCCTCAGGGTTATTAAACATTTAAAGCCCCAAAGGACGCAGGAAACTAGAATAACACATTTTCTTTCTCCAGTTGTTTACTATTTGAGCTAGTTATCCAAACTTTTGAAACTTCTGTGTTTTTATCTACACAGTAAAGCTAATAATACATGTGTCAAAATATGCAGTATTATGAACAAGAAGTAATATAATGAGCTTAATCCAACCAACAATCTCTCAGCGCATTTTTGTTATCCTTTGGCTAAGTAGATTGACCTGTAACAGATTAAATACTATAAAATTTTATTTCCTGATCCTTCTTGCATGCAAAAAAGTCACCTGCATGGGTTGGCATGTGGAAGAGAGAGACTTACTGGCTTCGGTGCAGGCAGGTGAGGCTGAGTCTAAACCACCTGTGACTAGTCAGTGAGCAGAGAAGGAACCAGATGGAAACACATTAAAGGCTTTGCTGTACTTGGCTTCTTTCCTCTGATTTTTCCACATTATTTGTGCATTTTCTCCCTTCCAAATTATGGAGAAGAGCTGTTTATATCTTTCTTTCGTTTTTTCTTTATCTTTATATATATATATATATATATATATATATATATATATATATATACATATTTTTTTTGGTCTTCGATTTTCCAACATCTCATGCTTCAATGCTAACATCATATGAATTATTATATCACAAATCACTGATTTCATTTATCTACCTGCCCTGCACACCAAAAATCTTGATAATTTCAAAAAAGAACAACAAAAACAAAAAGGACTGTCAGTGGCTGTCTTTGGTGCTCCTTGTCCTACCTCATTACTGATTTCCTGAAAACAAACCTGACACTATTATTACCACAATTTCCCTCTTGTTCTTCGGAATGCAGGAAGAACACAAGGCAGTCACACTATAGCTTTTGGGGACCTTCAGGGAATAAGAGCTATTTTTTTCCCCACTTAGGCAATTGTGGAACTTTTATACCCAAGAGCACCAAGCACATTTATGTGATGATGGCTTTGCAACACTTGGTCCAAGACCTGTCTAGAAATGCCTTTGGGAATATAATTACATAAAGATTTCAAAAACTTATTAATTCTCACATTGCCACATATTTGTATTCTGTTCCTCTGGACCAAATTGTCTTCAGGTATAAGCATAAGATAAAGGGATGATTCCCAAGACCTATATACTTGTGTTAGTGTTGCAGGACTATATATATAACCCATTTTGCTTATTTTCTTCCTGAACTATCATTAAGCAGCTAAATCAGCTTTTGAAACTCCCAGGCTGCTTCCCTGAGGGATGAAGATCTACTTCTTGCTTCAAAGAGTCTTACTGAATATTGGAAGTACACTTCTCTTGTAAATTGTAGAAGATTTAGGATTTGTTGAAATTTTCAAAATATTTGCAGAGAATTCATGTGGATGTGTTTGAATTCCAGGTTTGTAACTCTCTGCAGTGGATTCCAGGTTTTGGTATCAGGGATAAACAGGCAGAGTGAGTGTCTGAGAAGGAAATGCTTCCTGATGCAGCCCCAAATCTAACCAGACAGTCACTTGGGTCTTATGGTTAGTCAATTACCTTTGTCACCTTGGTTTGTGAAGGGTCCCACCATATATGTGCTAGAATAACTGCGTGCTCTTTATTTTACTTCTATACAGTTTCATTCTGAAGCATATAGCTTCTCTTTAAGCATATAACAATTTAATTACTATTAAAATGTTTTGGCACACTTGAGTTTTCATGGCACATTAGCTATAAGCAAAATTCTGCCTTTTGTGGAGCAAAAGAGTACAGTTAGATAACCATCAAGTAGGCAGTGAATTTCATTGTTTCCCCAACTCTTGAATAAAGGCTGTCTTCCACTTTCTTATTTAAGAAACAGTCAAGTTTATGCTTGAATGTGTACTATAACAGAATGTTTTATATTTCAAAACATCTGCCTTCCTAAAACAGAGTAGTTTCATCTGAGTCAACCATGGTAAGTTTATAGCACCCTACATTCTGTTACACTAAGGGAAAGTTTGAGTGTGTAGTAGAAATTTTTAACTAAATATGACAGGCTCTCTTCATTCATAAACAACAAAATACAAAAGTACACATAATTTTTATCCAATGACATCAAAAGTAAGCATTTGCATACCTTTTTGTAGAGAAAAAAGTTGTAATAGTGATTAGCATTTAAGAAATGGGTTAGGATAACCAATGGATTATGATATTAACAGAATTTCAGTAACAGATTGTTCAAATTAGAGTTTATCATGATCATACTTTGTAAACCCATATTCTGTATGCTCTTTTTTATTTTCTTTATTCTTCCCTTGATTCTGTGTGTGTGTGCATGACAATATGTGGTTCTAACGTGGTCACTCAGATAGGAAAGATTGTAAAAGAAAAATGACGGTTTTGAGCCACACATGTCACTGGCTATTTCACATTAGCTCACGTATTCCTCACTAAAATTCTGAGTTTTGGTTTGATATCTTACTTGTGAATTGACAAAAAGGAAACCTAAAGAGATGAATCCATTTGCTCAAGGATCACACTGGTCAGTTGATTTGAAATGCCTCAGCGTTTCCACCCCTTTCTGTGTTGCTGCCGTTTCAACCCCTTGTTCAGTGGTTGCCTCAAGTTCTTTATTTATCGACTGTGCCTTTAGTTTTTCCATGGGTGGGGTCCTAAGTATCACTGTATTGCTTCATGAGAGTAAGTCTCCTCAATTGACTTTTCCCTCTTTCTTTATACCTCTCCTAACAGCACTGATCACAGGGTAACTTTCCTCAGAATACAGACTGGGGTTTTGTACTACTTGGAGGTGAAATTCCAAAGATGATCTAGAATACAAGCAGGAATCCTGCTTGTATCCTTAGTTTTTGTAAAACTGAGGGCAATTTATTTCAAATGTTTTAGAATCAGAAATCCTAGAATACATGTATTCTTTTCTGCTCAGAGAAGGAATCAAAAGAGTTTTTCCATACTGTCCTTCATGACATCCCTCTCACTGCTCTCCCATGAATGACAGCCCCAGATTGAGGAAGAAACAGGATTTCTGTCTTTTAATATTCATAGTTTGTTACTTTTCAGTCTTGAGAAATTACCTAAATTCTCTTGCTATGTCTCTTCTGTGTAGAATCAGGGATTTGAATTGGTCATATGATTTCCACGTTTTTATTATTCATGGTCTACTTAGATAAAAGTTGCCTATAAATAAATTTGTTTTAGTAATTAGGTATATCTGAAATATCAATGTTGTTTCTACCTCATAAACAAAGATTACTATTCATTGCAATAAGTAGAATATTGGCCAATGATTCTCACACCCTAAAGCTTTTCAGTACTCCTAAGTTACAGTTAACTGCTGGACACTCCCTGTCACAATTATTTTATTCTGTTATATAAAGGAGGACAGAGATCCTTGTTAGTTACCCTGAAAGCAAAGTAGAAACAAATTGAAAGTTTGTCTATTTATGAGGGTTAGAATTTTGAATAGTAATTTAAAGAGAACTGATGTCTTATGGTACCGAGTATTCTGAAAATGCCATAGCTGTCACCTATTTGCCATCTAAAATCTTTTTGAGGAATATCAATAACATAGATACTAAATCTGGGACTCTCTACAAATGGTGGTTGCTAAATCATATTGTAGCAAAAATATTTTGTATTTTAAATAGACATCTGGGGGCCCAAATACGTCTGTCACTTGAGAGTCAGACTACAGTAGAAAGTAGGCTACCTTTGTAAACCCACTAGAATCAGATATTCCCTCTTCAGTCAGTAAAATAGCTCTTGACGGTTTCTTTTTATCTCACATTCATTTTACACTGATTAAATGATGTCTTAAGATATACATTAGATACAAAGTTGTGAATTCCTTAATTTTTCATTTATTCCTTATTGCAACAAATATCATTGAGTTCTAACTCATCAGGAAGAGTGTCTTCAAGTTACTTTCAGTATCATTCCCTTTTATTGGCATTTGATCTTTAGATTGTATCTAAATATGAAATTTTCTGACAAAGCCATGACAAGGGCATAATTCAAAAATATATGGACAATTCGACAATTTTATCTTTCCTTTATCAATTGCTACCACAAACATTAACGACAGCATATATTTTTGAAATATTTAACTCATGAAACATAAATACAGCAGATGAATGGGTTTCTTGAATATTTTTCAATATTTCAGTCAATTGATATTCTTGCTTTTGCTGTATTGTTTTCTCCTGCTCTTTGTTTTTAATGTGAGAGCAATTCCATTGGTTTAACATGACACTTGACAATATCTGACCCGGTAGGAAAGTATAGTATGCCTAACATGACTTATAATTCAGTAGTTCAAGCAAATGTGTAGCAAATTTCTTCAGGATTCATTCCCAGAAAATTAAGGCAATTTCCTGAGATCATTTTAAAAGAAGGAAAGTTGACTTTATGTGTAAGTTATAAACATTGGGAAATATGGGGAAAAAATTTTCTTTGTTTTAGACTAAATAACGTAACTAGTAGTTCTTTATCTAAAGTATTTATGAAAGTATTAATAAGGTATTCATAGTACTAAAGTATTAATAGCATTAATAAAAGAATTAAAAGTATTAATAGTCATACTAATAAAAAGTATTAATAGTGATAACAGGTATTTTCAAAATAGTATTTAAATATTTAAATAATTACTAAGTAATATTAATAAAAACATGTAATTTTTCTCATTATTGCCATTATAAACTTTTCATTATAGATTTACAAAAGACATCATGAAAAGAATAAGCAGCTCAATTTCATAAGCCAGAATAATTATTCTTAACACACTTCATGAAAATATGCATTTGTAAATTTTATATATAGTGTTCCTACAGTTAATATTCACCTAGAATTATCTTTTTTTTTTTTAACTTTCAGAAATGTAAGTCCTTATGGAAGCCTACACAAAAGCCAAATATATGAAAAACCAGAGAAACATCTCAGAATTCATACTTCTAGGACTTTCATATGACCAGAACATAGAAATATTTTGCTTCGTGCTCTTCTTATTCTGTTATGTTGCCCTGTTGGCAGGAAACCTTCTGATCCTTGTCTCCATTCGATGCAGTTCCCTTTTTCACCAACCCATGTACTACTTCCTCATCCACTTATCCTCTATGGACATCTGCTATACCTCTACAGTTACACCCAAGTTAATTGCTGATCTGTTAGTGCAAAGAAAAACCATCTCCTACAGTAATTGCATGTTACAGATCTTTACCATGCACTTTTTTGGAGGCATTGAGATCTTCATTCTTACTGCCATGGCCTTTGATCGTTATGCTGCTATCTGCAAACCCCTCCACTATGTGATTATCATGAACAGGAAAAGATGCCACCTCCTAGTCTTAGCTGCTTGGGCTGGTGGGGCCATCCATGCCTTACCTCTGTTTTCTACTGCAATTAGTTTGCCCTTCTGTGGTCCTAATGAAATTGATCACTACTTCTGTGATGTTTTTCCTTTGCTAAAGGTGGCCTGTACTGATACCTACATCACTGGTGTCCTTGTGGTCGCCTTTTCAGGTATGATTTCCTTAGTAACTTTTATTGTCTTATTTGTTTCTTATGGGATAATATTGTTCACTTTAAGAAATCTCTCAGCTGAGGGAAGACGCAAAGCCCTCTCCACCTGTTGGTCTCATGTCACTGTGGTCATCTTATTTTTTGGGCCTGTAATCTTTATCTACCTTAGACCACCTACTACTTTTCCTGAGGACAAAATATTTGCTCTATTTTACACCATCATCGCTCCTATGTTCAATCCCTTAATCTATACTCTGAGAAATTCAGAGATGAAAAAAGCAGTGAGAAAGGTTTGGTGCTCATCATTGCTTTCAAAGGAAGCACACTCTTAATTTGAAGAAGTTCATTGGCTAATCGACTCTGAGAAAGAAAAGAGGAAGATGTGAATGAAGAAGGCAGGGACTAGATCATGGGGGTTATGGACCATCACTGATATGAGGGAAATGAATGGATGCAATAGGACCAAAGGATTTAAGTGATCATTGAACAAGTACTGATGCTTGCCTACCAAAATTTATTGTGAAATAAGTTAATTTTGTGGGTATTAAGATGGTATAGGTAGGAGAATGTTCATTAAAAAAAAATTGAGCCAAAGCAAATAAATCAATGATATATTATTAGTGAATTATAAAGGGAAATATCTTAATGATAGTTTTCTTAATACATTGCACTAACAGATGTTCCTTGTTAGTTCAGAAATTGTAATGTTAAAAAAACAATAATAATAATAAAAACCTGAAACAATCAGTTTGAATTTCTTTCTTTCTTTCTTTCTTTCTTTCTTTCTCTTTCTTTCTTTCTTTTTTTATTCTTTAGAGAAGTCTTTTTTTTTAATTTTTTATTTTTTATAATCATATATTTTTATCCCCAGGGGTACAGGTCTGTGAATCACCAGGTTTACACACTTCACAGCACTCACCAAAGCACATACCCTCCCCAATGTCCATAATCCCACCCCCTTCTCCCAACCCCCCTCCCCCCAGCAACCCTCAGTTTGTTTTCTGATAGAACATTCCTTAGTTCATACAAATTAGTTGTGCAAATGAACAAATATTTAGAGTAGAATCTGTTTTATTTATTTTCACAATTTATTTTTTTGAGAAAGAGAGCTCATGAGTGAGCCGGAGCAGGGTTTCAGGGTGGCAGGGTAGAGCGAGAGGTACAAACAGACTTCCCACTGAGCAGGGCACCCAATGCAGGGCTCCATCCCAGGACCCTGGCAACTGAGCCAAAAGCTCATCTTACAGGACTAAACCCCATTTAGCAATCCACTCCTTGGCATTTACCCAAAGGAGTTGAAAACTTATGTCCACAAAAGAACATACACATGCATACTTAACAGCAATTTTATTCACAATTGTCCATATAATTGGAAGCAGCCAAGACGTCCTTCAGTAGGTGAGGATAGACAAACTGCAACATCACACAGTGGAGTATTATTCGTTGCCAAGAGAAATGAGCTCCAGGCCATGAAAATGCATGAAGACCCTTCCAATGTGTTCCTCATGGTACTTGGCATTCAGCTCCATCACAGATATGAAACTCTTCTTGATCTACCCTGTCACTAACTTTCTAGTTTCATATCTTACTAATTAAACTTTTAGGAGCTCAGTGTCCAGCTTATAACCCGACACACAGTAGAATCTCAATAATAATTATTGAATAAATAGATGAGCCAATAGACACAACTGTATTGAAATGATTGTGTTTTCTGCACATTCTTTTTCACCCTCGGTCTTTGCTATGAATCCTCTCCTGGGAATCCTCTAAGGTAACACATGCCTATTCATCCTGATGATTTCCTTTCAATTTTTGTGCCCCTTTTGGTGTGTTTTCATCTAGGAAATCTTCCTGACCACCCTGTTCTTTGTTGTGTGTCCCTCAAAGATGTTTCACCCTGTGCTGTCACTACTTTCAGAACATTTTTAACATGGTTTTGTCATTTTCTGCTACACTCTGGGTGTCCCTTAGTGGATAAAATGCTTTCTGAAAGCAAGACCCATGTTGCTCTCTATTCAACACTTTGCAACCCTAGCAATTATCACAGTTTCTGATATATTTTTGGGGCTCAAAAAATTTTATTGATTAGTAAGTGTGGGATGGAAGGAAAAAATGGGGTGTATTTATCCTGAATTTGTTTTCTTTATAGATGGAGACACATATTTTCTTAAAACAGTATTTCATAATGAAATGTTATCAAGAAGTAAATTAATTAACAGAAAAATGACATGAACAACTCACATTCATAAGATGATGAAATCTTACTGAGAGTGGGGAGAATACCAAGATAAGCTATTTGCAGGGGGCTTTGGTGGTACAGTAGGTTAAGCATCTATTTTTGGCTCAGATCATGATCCCAGGGTGCAGGGATTCAGCCCCAGATCAATTTCCTTGCTAGGCATAGAGCCTGCTTCCTCTTCCTCACTCTCTGTCAAATAAATAAATAAAACCCTTTAAAATTAATTTTTTAAAAAACTTTTGTTCGTTCACTGACGATCTCAGTTTAAATTTTTTTCTCATTACACAGTTTAATCAGAAGTCAAAACAAATTGTGGTTTCATAAAGACATCTAGCTAGAATTCTGAGTCTCAATCAGTGAAAAATAGGAAAAAGTTTCCTGTCTCCAGTCCTATTCCTTTGCTCTACATTTTCTTGACTATGTCTATCTTCCACTATACCCTTATCACTCATGCAATATTGATTGTGCCCCAGCATTATGCTGCCTTGTAGAAACAATTTTTAACAAATAGTCAAGTACTCTATGGAGTATAACTTTATTTAATAAATAAAAATTCCTCTCAAATAATAGCATGTTCATTTATTGGAGTTATAATTCTTTCTGATGGATTAGCAGCCTGAGGTGAGTAACATGAGAAATACAAAATGACTGAGATCTACAAGAAACTTGGAAATTTGAGGTAATCTTTGTTACCCCACAAAAGGTTGAATGGCTCTTTGCTTTATAAGCCTGTAGTCATTTTCTACTACAATTTTAATGGCATCATAAACCCAGGCATATAAAAATGAGCAGAATTCTTAATAAAATATATTAGTATTTATAGATAGGGAATAGATGTTAGATAGCTAGATGGATGTAGGAACATAACAGGTGGTTAAGTTTTCTTTTCTTGCACACATACCTCCTCCACTCTGTGCAGAATCTGTCATTCACAACAGCTTACTATTTTTTTTATTTGGTAAGTAATCCTTCCTGAGATCATCCAATATGTCCTTTGACTTTAGTTTCCATTGCATCAATGTCGGACTTCAGACATATTTATTTCTCACTTGAAATAACTTTTCTACTACACAATTTCTTAATGGCGTTTTTCATCTGGTCATTTCTCAAGGCATATATTAAAGGATTTAACATTGGCGTTATCATAGTGTAGAACACTGCAACTGCTTTATCAATAGATAAAGTAACTGCAGGTCTCATGTACACAAATAAGCAGGGCACAAAGAATAGGACAACCACTGTGATATGGGAGACGCAGGTGGAGAGGGCTTTGCGCCTTGCCTCCAAGCTGTGGTTCCTTAGGGAACGCAGAATGACCACATAGGAGATGATCAAGAGGAGGAAGAGTAAGACACAGATTAAACCACTGTTGGCAGCAACAAAGAGCCCTAGAGTGTGGGTATCAGTGCAGACAAGATTGAGCAAAGGGTTCAGATCACACATAAAGTGATCTATGACATTAGGGCCACAGAAGGGTAAAGGGATGATAAAGAATATCTGTATGGCTCCATGAAGAAAGCCTCCCACCCACGCCACTCCCATTAACAGGCCACACACCCGCCGATTCATGATGGTTGTGTAGTGCAATGGCTTGCAGATGGCCACATAGCGGTCATAGGCCATTACAGTAAGTAGGATGACATCAGCACCTCCAATGAAATGTTCCCCAAAGATTTGGATTATACAGGCATTGAATGTGGTCGTCTTTTTTTCACGGAGTGAATCTATGATCAGTTTAGGGTTATTAACAGAAGAGTAACAGGCATCAATGAAGGAGAGATTGGCAAGGAAAAAGTACATGGGAGACCCCAGTAATGGGCTGGTGGTAATAGTGACCACGGTGAGCACATTTGCTACCACAGAGACTATGTAAATGACCAAAAACACGAAAAATATGACTTTCTGCATCTTCGGATTCTCTGTGAGCCCCAGTAGAACAAACTCTGTCACGTTGTTCCTATTCACCATTATTTCCTAATATGATGAATTGCATTACCTGAAAAAAAATCACTTTCGATTAATGCGAACTTGAATTTATTAAGTTTTTTCATCTAGTAAATAAACACCTGGATTCTAAGGATTTGTGGATTCTCATGATATGTTGATTCTCATGAGTTTTTTTGAGATACAAAATAAGTTTTGTCTTCTTTAAGATTATTTTGTTCATCTCCTTGATGAAGTTTCTGTTGAGTATGACCATGGGGAGATTTGTAAACACACAGGCAAGAGATCATTTGTGCACACTTCATCTGAGGTGACAAAGGTTAACATGACGTATGGGACCATATACATTGTGGCAGATAAGTAAGAAAAGGGAGGTATTTTATGATGTAAAGGCCATGAATGCAAGGTTGAGGAATTTTTCCTTTATCCTTAGGAAATGGGGAACCATGGGAAGACAGTGAGAATATACATGGAATAGTGAAGAGGAGTTTGAGGAAGAGGTAATAAGGGATATAATTTAATAAATATCTTCATGTTTCTTGGATGCAGTGGGGTGAGGTTCAGTAAGGGATTGGAAGCCAGAGACAGAAACCCCAGTTAAGAGATTTTTTTTATATTAGTTCACATAAGAGTAACAGGGCATTGGTGGTTGATTTGTAAAGAAAGTATACAAAAGTTACCATAAAATAAATCATAATGATTTTGTCTAAATACAATAACATTAGAATTGCTAATGATATGTATATAAACTATATATATATTTTTTTTAAATAATTGATTGCTATATTCACAGCATAGTAGCAAGTGCTCTGTACATAGGATCTCACTGAATACTAATAATAATAACCTGTGTGGTTGGTATTATTCCTTCCATTTTGAGATGAGAAAGCAGTGTCAAGGACTTGGGTTGATGGTAATAATAACAATAACAATATTTATTAAATTGAATATTTAGTGGCTCTGAGTGTTTTTGTAGACATTTGCTGATTTATTTTTTTAATTTAATTTTATTTTTTTTAAAGATTTTATTTATTTATTTGACAGATATCACAAGTAGGCAGAGAGGCAGGCAGAGAGAGAGGAAGGGAAGCAGGCCCCCTGCTGAGCAGAGAGCCCCGATGCAGGACTCGATTCCAGAACCCTGAGATCATGACCTGAGCCGAAGGCAGCAGCTCAACCCAGTGAGCCACCCAGGTGCCCGACATTTGCTGATTTAATCCCTGCCACAGACCTGTAAGATAATTCCAACTATTGTTTTTATATTTATTTTATACATTATGTAATAGAAACATAGAGAAGTTAAAGATCCTGCCAAGATCAAGATGCTAATTAAGGGCAGAACCAAGATTACTTCATTTTATACTTGTTCATGATTTTCTCCAAGTTCTTACCCATGCCCTATTGTTATAATTAACAGCACTGAACTAGTAATCTCCTTTTTATATGACCATGATTATAATTGCTTTATTATTACTTTGGAGACAAGTTTATAAAACATAATTTCATTAGGACACATGTACACACACTCTCTCTCTCTCTCTCTCTCTCTGACACACTTGAACTCCCAATTATCAAATGGTAATGTGGTAACGTGGTAATGTGGGGAGCCCAGGTGGCTGAGTTGGTTAGTGACTGCCTTTGGCTCAGGTCATGGGTCATGATCCCTGGGTCCTAGGACTGAGCCCACACCAGGCTCCCTGTTCCATGGGGAGCTGGCTCTCCCCCTCCCTCTGCCTGCCTCTCTCTCTCCTTCTGCCCTCTGCTCCCCCTGCTTTTGCTCTCTTTCTCTCTGTGTCAAATAAAAAAGTAAAATCTTAGAAAAAAAATGTGGTACCGTATTCATTGAAAGATTTTTTTATCTTGACTTCTCCCTCAGACCTAGTTCTCCCTACTACAAACCATCTCCAAAGCAAAATATTTGTTAAATGTTGAAAAAGATTTCCACTGTGGTTAAGTACTTTGGTTTGAAAATCAAAAAGACAAGGTTAGAATTCTGATTTTTCCACTAGCATCTGCTTTTATCTGGAATAGCTTTCCAACACATTACATCTTTGTTTCTTCATCTGTAAAGTAAGATTAAGCATTTCCATATCAAAGATTTTTATGAGAATTAAGCAAACCTACTTGAACATATCACTACCATGTTATATGCACAGAGGACTTTCATTTATTTTGTAACTGTATAGGCACCGAGGATATAGGAATTGTTGACATTTTGAGTGATAATTAAGCAATCACTTAACTGTGCAAGAAGTTCAGGAAGAATCCTCTTCAATTTTACTTTTAAAGAAGGCACACTGACTCACTTATCCATACATAGCCTTTGTTACCAGAAAGAATTCTCCATTCATGCTTGGATAACACAGCTGATGCTATGTGTCATTTATTATTCGTACTTATGCTTCTTCTGTGTGAGAAGTGTATTTCCATTTTGTTTTTACTCTCATGATTAGTCTAGATTATTAAACTAGCTGTCCCATGGCAAAAGCATGCTGTTTGGTGACAAAGAGCAGGGTCTTACAATTGGCTTCAATTCCTTGAGTTTCAAATTTTTTTCTGTCAGCTTAGGTGAATGATATTTACCAACCATCTTTTGAAGAAATGGGCAAGGATGGGCAAATACTATATTTGAAGGGACTGAAACAATGATTATTATATATGGGAAGCAACAATATTTAAGATGCATCAGCAATTTTGAACACTTACCTTACAGACTTAGAAGATCTTAATGATGTTTGGAGGTGTTCAGAAATAATCCCATCTTCAAACTGACCTCCTCTCAGATAGGTAACTTTCAATATGAAAGGTAAGGACAGAGGGTGGGAGGTTGGGGTACCAGGTGGTGGGTATTATAGAGGGCATGGATTGCATGGAGCACTGAGTGTGGTGCAAAAATAATGAATACTGTTATGCTGAAAATAAATTAAAAATAAATTATAAAAAAAAAGACACACCCAGTAAGAGACTGTTTTTTAAGGAATTGTTTTTATCAATCAAAAGCTTCCTTTCTAGCCTAAAGCCTCAAAAAGTTCTTACAGAACACTTGGGATTGAATTTAGAATGGAGTATTTTAGAAAAAATATGGAGATTTCATCTATAGGTAGCTCTGGTCCCATAGAAAAGAGGCAAAAAATATGGAGTAAACACATTCAAATATGTCATTCTAACCTTAATGAATCTTGCTCTGCAAATGTGATCAACAAAAATCATTTTCACCTTACACTGCATGCGTATTTAAAGATGTTTCCATAAAGGTTCAATGACTTTGGCGTTGCTACTTTTTTTCTCCCAGGAGTTAATTATCTCCTCTGACAGAAAGGCTTTGTCTTAGAAACCATGCTGAAGAGACATGTTTGACAAACACCCAAGTTTGGAAAGGGAATTACATCCCCTGTACTTGGAATCCAAGCATGTAGGAATCCATTTTCTCTACCTTGAGTTGAATGTCAGGCAAATAGAAAAGTAGCCTAATTCCAGTGTGAGGACCTGTGATTAACCTGTTAACTCGTGTCACCAAAAGAACTTCTATTTCCTTAGCAATAATGAAACTTTTCTGGAGCCTGCTACTGATTGATTGAGAGCTAGAGCAGTGAGGGCAAGAAATCAATGGTAGCCATTTTAATGTTCTTGACTCTGAAACTTTTTTGTTTGTTTGCTTGTTTGTTTGTTTTTACATTCATCAAGAGGCAGGAAGTAAATAGAAACCTGAAAAGGTTCCCAATTAGTTATTTTTTGGGATTCATGGTTTGGTCAGTACAGAAGAGTAGGCAACTTTAAAACTGTGGAGAGAGATCAAAACACAAGAGGAGTCCCAGTTTTTCCACATCGTTTTCACTTGGTATTGTTATTTCCTTTGAGTCATTCTAGGATACATGTAGTGATGTATTGTTGTGGTTTTAATTTGCTTTCCCTGATGACTAATGATGTTGAGATTTTGTTTCTCATCTTATTATTGTCTATTTGTATACCTTCTTTTGAATACTTTTGTTCAAGTCCTTTGCATAATTTAAACCTAAGGGTTCTAGTTTCCTTATTACTAAGTTATAAATGTTCTTTACATATAATTCAGGTCTTTGTCATGTATATGTTATGTATATCTAAAAAATTTTCACCTAATCCATGGTTGCCTCTTCATTTTTAAAAATGGTTTTACCATTTTACCACAAGCACTGAGTTTTAAAACTTTGACAAATTCCAATTTTTAATTTTTTTCTTGGTTCATGATTATTGTTTTGTGTCTAATAAATATTCATCTACCACCTAGGTCAAAAAGATTTCTTTTGCAATTTCTATGTAGACATGTAGACCCCACACTTATTTTGAGTTTATTTTTATGTATAGTACAAGGTGAGGTTGTGGTTTAGATCATTTTTTTTTTACTCATATGGATATCTAATAGATCCAGTATAATTTGTGGAAAAGTCTATACAATCCCCCATTGAATTACTTGACATCTTTGTAAAAATTCATATAATTAGGCTTATTTCTGGGCATTCTATTGGTTTCAAGGTCTCAGTGTTTATCCCTGCATCAATACCACACAACACTGATTATGGGAGCTTAATAGCAATTATTTCAGTAGAGTAAACATCCAAACTATATTTTGGGTTTTTTTTTTTAATGATCTAATATTCTAGATTCCTTTAAATTTGTATATTTCTATATACATTTCAGAATAGAACTGATGATTTCTTTAAAAAATACTGTTGAGATTGTTATTGGAATTGTATTGAAAGAATAGAATGACATGGTAAAAGTGGTCTTTTAACCCAATGACAAGGTACATTTCTCCATTTTTCTATTTAATTTTAGCAGTGTGTTCTAGTTTTCATGTACACGTCTTAAATATACTTTTATAATTTATTCCTGGGGCATCTGGGTGCTTTAGTTGGTAGAGCAACTGACTCTTGATTTTGGCTTAGGACATGATCTCAGGGACATGGGATTGAGCCATATGGAGAGTTCTATCCTGGGCATTGAGTCTGCTTGAGATTCTATCTCTCCAGTTCCCTGTGCCTCTTCCCGCATTCTTTCTCTCTCTCTCTTAAAAAGAAAAGAAGGAAAAAAGAAAAAATATTCCTCAAATTTCATTTTAAAAATTTTATTTATTTATTTTGTTGTTTTAGAAAGAGAGCGAGAGAGCATACACAAGTGTGCAGAGGGAAAGGAAAAGGCAGAGAATCTTATGCAGACTCCTTGCCTAGCATGAAGCCCAACATAGGGCTTGATCTTACAACCAAAATATCATGACTTGAGCCAAAACTAAGAGTTAGACACTAAACCAATGGAGTGCAACTCAAATTTCATATTTTAAAATAGTATTCTACATACTATTGTTTCTCATTTTAATTCTAATTGTTTCACTTATAGAAATTATATATGGTATTTTTATTTACATTTTATCATATTACCTTGTTAAGTTAACTAATTAGGTAGGCCACTTAGCACTGCCTGTCTATATATATAATCATGCCATCAGCACAACAGTATATCTATATATCTATATATATAGATATATAGATATAGATATAGATAGATATAGACATATAGCAATTTGTCTCTTCCTATCCATTCTGTATGTCTTAATTTCTTTTTCTCATTTTATTGCAATGATGAGAATGTATTGGACAATGCAGGGGAAAAAAATGGTAAGTGAACATGCTTGAATTATTCCGATCATAGGAAGTATTTACTATGATATAATGTGGTGCTTGTAGGTTTTGAAGATATGTTTCTTATCGAGTTGAGCAAATTCCTTTTTATTCTTCATTTGTTAAAGTCTTTTTAAATAATAAATCAATTGAAATTTATCAAATAATTTTTACATCATTTGAAATGACTTTGTGATTCTCCTTCATTCTGTTAACTTAGTGAATTTATTTTTAAATGTTAAATCAGCCCTTTATGCCTGAAATTAATTCCACATCATCGTGGTCAATTTTTTTTTTAGAAACTTTGATGGGTTTTTATTTACTAGTGTTTTGTGTAACATCTTTGGGTGTGGATTCAAAAGGAATATTTGTCATACTTTTTTTAAAAGATTTTATTTATTTATTTGACAGAGATCACAAGTAGACAGAGAGGCAGGCAGAGAGAGAGAGAGAGGGAGGGAAGCAGGTTCCCTGCTGATCAGAAAGCCCGATGCAGGACTCCATCCAAGGACCCTGAGATCATGACCTGAACCGAAGGCAGCGGCTTTAACCCACTGAGCCAACCAGGCTCCCTGTCATATTTTTTCATGTAATATGACTTAGCATCAGACAATGGTGCCTTCATATAATTAATTTTGTAATATTATCTCAATTTTCTGAAAGACTGTGTAGAATTTGTATTATTTTTGTTCAGGGTTCCATGAAGTGCTATGTAAATTTTAGGAAACATCTTTCCCTCTAACAACAACAACAACAACAACAAAAAGGATTTTTGATAGCTTCACAGGATTGCATGGAATCTGTAGATCAATTGAGGAGTATTGCCATCTTAATTATATTATAGTCCTCTAATCCATGAATATGAGCTATATTTCTATTTCAATAAGTCTTCTTTAATTTCTTTCAAAAGCATTTTGTAGTTTTTCATGTAAAAGTCTTTAATTCTTCCATCGCAGAATTATTTACAAAATCTAAGATATGGAAACAACCTTACTGTCCATCAGTGGAGAATGAACAAAGAAAATGCTCATTTACCATTCTGAAAATCCTGGGGCCCTTAAAAATTGTGCTAAATCTACTCTGCTTATGTTCCATAAGTAGAACAACAAAGGCAAGATGACAGCACATCTGTTTGCAACATGGTTTACCGAACATTTTATTTTTTATTTTATTTTTTTTTTATTTTAAAGATTTTATTTATTTATTTGACAGACGAAGATTACAAGTAGGAAGAGAGGCAGGCAGAGAGAACAAGGAGGAAGCAGGCTCCCCGCTGAGCAGAGAGCCTGATGTGGGGCTCGATCCCAGGACCCTGAGATCATGACCTGAGCTGAAGGCAGAGGCTTTAACCCACTGAGCCACCCAGGTGCCCCTTACTGAACATTTTAAATCCACTTTTAGGACCTGATGCTCATAAAAGAAGAAGAAGGAGAAGGAGAAGAAGAAAGCTTTTTAAAATATGACTTCTCATTAACAATGCACCTGGTTACCCAAGAGCTCTGATGGAGATAACCAACAAGATTCACATGTTTATATCTGCTAACATAGCATTCATTGTTCCCCCCATGGATCAAGGCATACTTTTGAATTTCAAGTCTTATTATTTAAGGAATACATTTCGTAAGACTATATCTGCTACAAATAGGGATTCCTTTGATGGATCTGGGTAAAGTAAACTGAAAACCTTCTGAAATGAATTCACTATTCTAGATGTCATTTAGAAAATTTGTAATTCATGGGAAAAGATTAAAATATTAACATTAATAAGGGTTTGGAAAGAAGTTGATCTTAAATCTCATGAATGACTTTGAGGGGTTCAAGAGTTCAGTGTTGGAAGTCACTGCAGATGTTACAGAAATAGCAAGAGAATGAAAATCAGAATTGGAGCCTGAAGATGTGACTGAATTGCCATAATCTCATGATCAAATTTTAATGTATGAAGAGTTGTTTATTACGGATGAGCAAAGAAAGTGGTTTTTGAGATGGAATCTACTCCTGGTGAAGATGCAGCAAAGATTGTTGAAATGACAACAAAGGACTTAGAATAGTGCATAAAATTGGTAGATAAAACCACAGCAGGATTTGAGAGGATCGACTCCAGTTTTGAAGGAAGGTCTACTGTGGGTAAAAGGCTATCAAATAGAATCTCATGCTACAGAGAATGCATTTGTGAAAGGAAAACTCAATCAGTGCCACAAAACTCACTGTTATTTTAAGAAATTACCACAGCCACCCCAACCTTCAGCAACCACCACACTCATCGCTCAGCAGCCATTAATGTTAAGGCAAGACCTTCCATCAACAATAAGATCATAACTCTGAAAGCTCAAATGATGGTTAGTAGCATTGACCAATAATGTGTATTATATTAAAACAACAACAAGCATCATGTTCTTGCACACTTTATCTAAATTATAGCATACTTAGTATAGCATAAATATATGCTATATAGCATAAATATAACTTTGATATGCTCTGGGAAACCAAATATTTATTGACTCACTTTATTGTGATATGTTCACTTCATTGCAGTGATCTGAAAACGAATCAACAATACCTGAGATAAGCTTATACTTTGCTAGGCTCTTTAAAACTCTGCCTTAGCCTTCCCTTCCTGCTTGCATAGAGCCTAAAGATCATGGAGTGGTGATCATTTTAGTGTCTTCTTGAACTTTTTTGAGTGTGCATCCAGCCCTGAGCATATACGGATAGTCTTCTAGATTCCCTGCTATAGACACAGGTGGTTCTCATAGCTTGTTCTCACATGTATCTCCTTCCCAAGCCTCATTCAGTTTTCAGTCTATTTCTTGGTTTCCTTATCTTATACCTTGCCTCAAGAAGTTATATTGAGAACATTTGACTTAAATGACTCTGACAAAATCTACCCTGAAGGCCTTTCCAGCCCTGGGAAGTCTCCCAGGCAGATGAAACAAAGTCAAGCCAGTGAGCCAATTATTCAGGGGCCAACAAAAATGCAAAACATACTATCATAATTCTTTGAGGTCAAAGTCTGTATTGTTCCATATGGCACCAAAAAACCCATGAGGAATGTGGGTCACCATTCTCATGGATGCCACTGACCAAAAAGTAGGAAATGGTGGATAGATTAAAATTTTAAAGTGTTCGCTCCCCAAAATATATAAGCTTATTTTTTCATTAATCATTCCACTGGTTATCATTGTCTTTCCATTAGGTATACTATTTCCAAATCTTTGGGAAATAGCTTGGCAGTAATTTAAATAGCTAAACTCATCAGCCACAGAAACTTCTTTCAAGACATTGCTCTGGGGACACCTGATTGGCTCAGTCAATTAAGTTTCAGTCTTCAGCTCTGGTCATGATCTCAGGGTCCTGGGATCAAGTCCTGAATCCAGCTCCAGTCTCAACGGGAACCTACTTCTCCCGCTGCCTGTAGTTCCCCCTCCCTGTACTCTCTCTGTCTCAAATAAATAAAACCTTTGTAAAAAGCCAGGTCTCTAAAGGCAAGGAAAACAAAAGCAAAAATGAATTTTTGGGATTTCATCAAGATATAAAGATCCTGCAGAGCAAAGGAAATAGTCAACAAAACTACGTGGCTACCCATGGTATGAGAGAAGATATTTGCAAATAATATTACAGATAAAGGGCTGTTATCCAAGATCTATAAAAAACTTCTCAAACTCAACACCCCCAAAAAACCAAATAATCCAGTCAAGAAATGGGCAGAAGACATGACCAGATGTTTCTCCAAAGAAGACTTACAAATGTCTAACAGTCACATGAAAAAATGTTCAACATCACTGACCATCAAGGAAACACAAATCAAAACCAAATGATATATCACCTTACACCAGTTAAAACAGCAAAAATTAACAAGACAGGAAACAACAAATGTTGGCAAGGATGTGTAGAAAGGGTAACTCTTACAGTTTTGGGGAATATAATCTGGGACAACCACTCTGGAAAACAGTATGGGGGTCCCTCAAGACATTAAAAATAGAGGTACCTTATAACCCAGCAATTGCACTAATAGGTATTTACCTCAAAGATGTAGAGGTAGTGAAAAGAGAGGGCACATGCACCCCAATGTTCATCTCGGCAATGTCCACAATAGCCAAACTGTAGAAGGAGCTGAGATGTACTTCAACAGATGAGTAGATAAAGAAGATGTGGTTCAGGGCACCTGGGTGGCTCAGTGGGTTAAGGCCTCTGCCTTTGGCTCAGGTCATGATTTCAGGGTCCTAGGATCGAGCCCTGCATCAGCTCTCTGCTCAGCAGGGAGACTGCTTCCTTCTCTCTTTCTCTCTTTCTGCCTGCTTGCCTACCTGCATTTTAACATATAATGCATTACTTGTTTCAGGGATATAGGTCTGTGATTCATCAGTCTTACACAGTTCACAGCACTCTCCATACAAATATTCTCCCAGGGTCCATCACCCAGCCATCCCATTTCTCCCATTCCCCTCCCCTCCAGCAACCCTCAGTTTGTTTCCTGAAATTAAGAGTCTTTTATGGTTTGTCCCCCTCTCTTGTTTCATCTTGCTTCAGTTTTCTCTCTCTCCCCCTATGATCTTCTGTCTTCTTTCTCAAATTTCTCATATCAGTGAGATCATATGATAAATATCTTTCTCTGATTGGCTTGTTTCACTTAGCATAATATCCTCTAGTTCCATCCGTGTTACTGCAAATGGCAAGTTTTTTGATGGCTGCATAATATTCCTGTGTGTGTGTGTGTGTGTATGTGTGTGTGTGTGTGTATAGTATCTTCTTTATCCATTCATCTGTTGATGGATATCTAGGGTCTTTCCATAGTCTGGCTATTGTGGACATGGCAGCTATAAACATTCAGGTGCATGTGCCCCTTCGGATCACTACATTTGTATCTTTAGGGTAAATACTCAGTAGTGTCATATTACTTTTTGATGTGCTTCTAAAGATAGATGTCTTCTATTTCTATTTGATATCTTCTAAAGATAGAATCCTTTTCAGATTTTCTTTTTTTCTAGTGAAAATATTAAGGTTATCATTGTCTTTAAAAGGACCATTTTCCCTGTATCCTCTAAACTCTGACAGGCAATATGTTCCTTATATATCAAGTATATTTCAATATAAATTTACAGTATGATTTCTTAATGAATTAACTATGTTTTGTAGTATAATTTTAATTTTTAATAATATATCTGTGTGTGTATTTATATTCATATATACCTAGATCTAGATGGAGATCTACTTATAACTTTTATTGTGCTCAGAGTTCTGTATAATATCACCTTTTTAAAAATATGGTGAGGCTTTTAAAAATAATTTTATAGCTAATTTTATGTATACTCCTTCTACGCATACAAAAATATATATTCCTTGTTAGATGTATGCTTTTATACGTACCTCCATAAATTTTAATTTCTGTTGTTCAGTTTTTTTTTAAGATTTTATTTATTTGACAGAGAGAGATCACAAGTAGAGAGAGAGGAGGAAGCAGGCTCCCTGCCCAGCAGACAGCCCGATGCAGGACTCGATCCCAGGACCCTGAGATCATGACTCCAGCCTAAGGCAGAGGCTCAACCCACTGAGCCACCCAGGAAGCCCTATTGTTCAGATCTTTTATACGCTCTGAACTTAATGTCTTCTTTAGTCATCCATCATTGAAAAAGGAACATTGAAATTGCCCACTGTGAGGGTGGATTCCTATTTTTCTTCATGTGGATTTATCTAAACTTGCTTTATGCATTTAGAGACTAGACTGCTAAGTGTATGCCTGAGGCAGGGTCATGCAGCAAGAAGACAGTCAAATGTCATTCTTTACAGATTGTATTGTAAGAGGATTGTTAAGATGTGGAGCATTGTAGGAAAATCACAAAGAACGTGTAATATCCTGGAGCTAGTAGAGCTGAGTACAATTGAGTACAGTGGGTGCACAGTAATGGCAAGCAAAAGTGGAAATGAGCAAGGCAGAAAAAATATAAAGTAAAATTAGACTTACATGGACATAAAATGGACCCATGAGGATTGTTGCTAGGAGCAGGGGACTCCCAATTTATTCAACCTGATTTACTCAAAGTAAAACAAAAACACAATAAAATAAGGAAAATAACTAATTGTGCATTGTGACATTTCTAAAGCCTGAGACCCTTATATTCAATGATACCTAGTGACACAAAACAATGTATATGACTTCTAAGATTCCAATGGTTGTAATTAGCCATTGAGAATTATTTCAAAATATTCATGCTAATGACAATGACTCTATGTTGATGAGTAAAATATTAATACTTTTCTATACTCTCTTTGCATATTTAACTCACTACATGATGTGAGGAATTAAAAAAAATATGTGTACATATAATATACATCTCTAGTCTGAAGAAATTATTCTAGGAGATGGAGAGAAAAATACATATTCACATTATATCAGTGATGGAAGAATACAAAAGTATTGAATCATGCAGCTAATGACCCTCAAGAGATACATCAGGGGGTGCCTGGGTGCCTCAGTCAGTAAGCATCCAACTCTGAATTTCAGCTTAAGTCATGCTATCTGGGTCCTGGGATCCAGCTGGAGTTGGGTTCTGTGCTCAGCAGGGAGTCTGCCTCGGACCCTCCTTATGCTACCCTACACTCTCTCAGATAAATCAATAATAAACAAAGAAACAATAAATGAACTAAAACTAATAAATAAATAAATATAAATTATTTAAATAAATAAAAATAAATTATTTATTTAAATAAATAAAAATAAACAAAAATATACAAAGAAACAAACAAATATATAAGTTTTTTTTAAAAGATCAGTCAAGTAAGCTTCAAGGCCATCTATATGACCACTATAATAATATGGGCTTTATTAAGGAGGGCACATACTGCATGGAGCACTGGGTGTGGTGCACAAACCATGAATCTTGGAACACTGAAAAAAAAATTATATTTAAAAAGATAACATGAAAAAAAATAATAATACGGGCTTTATTTTTCAAATTATAGTCGCACACACATTGGCTGATGTAAAATGCCTGTGGGAGGTGTCCCCCTGAGGACCTGCACATTCTTTAATTCATGGTTATTTCCAACAATGTTTTCCTGAAAGGTTCTTTGGGTAAAAGATAAACAGGAGAGTCAGAGGTACTCCATGTCTGTTTGCTGTTACCATAGTACAGATACAAAAAGTTAAAGGAACCACCTGAAGAATCACATTGACACATATATTTTATATATAATATTATATACAATAACATATATGGATATATAGGATAAAGAGAAAATAATTGTAATTTTTGTAGGTCTTCATTTTTATATAGAATTTGATCTCATAATTTAAATTTTTAAGTTCCTCTGTAATAATTGTGTTGCTAGATATTTTTAAGAGAAGGCATTCAGGAAAATCTGGAGTGCAACTGATGAAGGTTTTAAGCCTTGTTTTGTATTTGGGAGAAGGCATCTAAGCACAATAAAAAAAAATCACAAACTTCCAAATCATATAGTTAAACTGGTGATTTAGATGTTGACCACCCTCTTAGTACTTGAACAACCTTGGATTCAAGTTTCCTTATTTACAAAACCATGTTTCAAGTTGCATGGTTTCAGCTACCTCCTGTCAACCATGGTGCAGAAGCAGATGACCGTCTTTGATGAGTTGTGAGGTCAATAGCAGCCTAAGGCTATTTCACAATGCCTACCTCATTCACCTCACTTCATCTCATCATGTAGGCATTTTATCATCTCACATCATCACAAGAAGAAGGGTGAGTACAATAAGGGTTGCTACACTGTGATATTTGAAAGAGTCCGGGAGAGAAAGAGCAAGGGAAAGGAAAAGAAAGGAAGGAGGCACAGGGAGGTTTTTATGGATTCTTTCCCCTTCCCCCAGAGTATTCCTGGCAGAAAGTTTATTGGCACTGCTAGAGATCTTTTTCTTTATTGATCTATATTTTCACAACTGATTCTTAAACACTGTAGGTTGAGCAGCACTGGACTTCGTGGTAAGAGATGTTTAGGCTTGCACCAGTGTTCAGGATACACTCTAAACCAAGAGTTGCCTTGCCTACAGTTTTGATTCTCTAGTTTTTTTCTATGATTTTAATGAAAAGCTACCTTGGGATTTAACTGATCCTATGCTTCCATATAAAGAAAATTTAGGCTTAGATATTCTCAACTGATTCATAAAGAAGTACTTTGCCAAGCTCAACGTTGAAACAAGAACATTATACCAATGCTGATGTTTTTTTTATTTTTTTTCCTTATTTTAAATATATGTCTGATATAAAATCTTCAATCCATCTCATTGTCACAGAATACAAAATCCATGGCTAAAACCAATTAATTGATGAAGAACATCCTGTTATCTATTTTCTTTTTTTTGGCTTTCAAAATCAAACATATTTAATCATTTGCATTGAAAACAAAATTATATATATATCAAGGTAAACAAGAGCCATATTCTAAAATATATTGCAAAAAAAAATTCATGCTTAGGGTAAATACATACTTTTTAAAAAATATGACAATTCAAAACCTATTCAATCTAAATTGAAAATTAATGAAATCCAGAAAATTTCACCATTATTATGCTATTGGCTCCATTTAATTTATTTTTTAAATATCTTATTTATTATATATATATGTATATATAATTTTTTTTAAATTTTATTTTACTTTATTTTATTTTATTTTCAGTGTTCCAAAATTCATTGTTTATGCACCTCACACAGTGCTCCATGCAATATGTGCCATCCTTAATATTATCTATTTTCTTATACAACTGTTTGTTTCCCTTCACACATTTTTGGGAGTACTCTTCTACAGACTTGACAAGTTAGTACCATAAGATCTTTCTTTGTATATTCTCAAATGAACTCCATTTTGTTCTTGGAACAAGACAAATGGATCGAGTATTTTTAGTTCCACTTACTAGCTGGAAAAGGAGGATGAGAGAGAATTAATTTCTCAGTGCTAACAAGAAAAAGGTAAGAACACAAGAGCCTGGATACTCCCCTTTAGGATCAGTAGATGAAAGATCTGTTCACCTCAACACACTATTGCTAGTACCATTAAAATTATTTGTTGACATTAATAGTATTTTAGGCAAATAATGAATTTGCTGTGGGGGACATTTGGTTATGGGGAAAAGGTGATGGCTCAACATATTCATTCTCTTCTCCTAGATCTACTGCATCTAAGTGGCTATGCTGCTTAACTGGATGACTAAACATGCAGAACATTCTTTAATCACCTTGGGTTCTTCAATATATCAACAGAAAACAACTAGCTCTCTACACTGTTTCTAACAACCTCTAAAATGTACCTATAGAATGATTTGGGAAAAGGGAAAACTTTTATATAATAATACCACCATGTTCCTATATCCAAATGCTCAGATTGGACCTCTGGTTCTCTATTTCCTGCCTCTCCTGAATCTTGACCAAACTGTCAAGAAAGTGAGTCACAGCATTTATGATCAACTACTTCAGGTTATTTATCTGCTGTAATTAAGAATCTTGATCTTGTTTTTAAATCAAGAATAAATATTTAGTTCTCCTGGATGTATAGAATGTGGTATTAGATGAAGACTTTATTAATTATTATTAATAGCATATAAAAAGGATTGAATTGCTTACAGTTATTTGGATTTTAACTGAAGAGATGGAGAAAAACATATCATTGAAGGAAGTAGAAAATGTAAGTACATGCGGTCAGTGGATTATGGAGCATCATTCTCAAGAGCATAGAATTTGCCATTAGATGTAGCTTTGTATCTTAGCTTTCTGCTTAAGTTATAAGTGGATCGGTATTGTTATCTGAACTCACTCCTTTGTGTTCCCCCATATATAAATAAGTATTAAGAGAGACACTATTGGTTTATTATGAATTATGTATGCAACATGTTCATAAAATTCCAGGATTTAGTATGCTGTCAGTAAACAGCATTTGAATAATGATAGTTGTCTTAAACCAGAAAGATTTCAAACATTAAGTACAAACAATTCCTCTGTGACCTACATATTTTTTCATGTAAAAATATTCCAAACATTTTTAAGGTATCACTAAAAATATCATATGTTCTGTATCATTTCAGATAAATTAAGTTTCTGTTTTGTCTCTGGACTCACCTCAACCTCATGGAAAATCAGAACAATGTCACAGAATTTGTTTTTATAGGACTATGGGGAAATAAGCAACTAGAGTTACTCTTTTTCCTCTTGTTCCTGTTCTGCTACCTGGCTGTCTTAATGGGAAACTTCATCATCTTACTCACCATCACCTGCAGCCATCTAATCGAACAACCAATGTACTATTTTCTCTGTCACCTTTCCCTCATGGATCTCTGCTACACCTCCACTGTGGTCCCCAGGCTAATCAGGGACTTAGGTGCAGCAAGAAAAAACATTTCCTATAACAACTGTATGGCCCAGCTCTTCACTGCCCACTTGCTGGGGGGTGTGGAGATATTCATCTTGGTGTCCATGGCTTTAGACCGCTACGTTGCCATTGTCAAGCCCCTGCACTACATGGTCATCATGAACCGGCGGAAGTGTAACATGTTGGTCTTCATGGCCTGGGGTGTGGGATTTTGGCACTCTGTCGCTCTATTGCTCATGGTACTCAACTTGCCTTTCTGTGGTCCTAATCAGATCGATCACTACATATGTGATGTGAAGCCTCTTTTGAAACTGGTGTGCAAAGACATTCATGTTGTTAGTATATTAGTGATTGCAAATTCAGGAATGGTTGCAGTTGTCATTTTTCTTGTCCTGGTGGCTTCTTATATTCTCATATTATATAATCTTAGGACATACTCCTCTGTAGGGAGACGCAAAGCTCTCTCCACCTGCAGCTCTCATGTAATGGTTGTCATCTTATTCTTTGTGCCTTGTATCTATATTTATGTTCTACCTGCCGGGAGTGAGAACAAGGATAAGGAAGTCTCTGTGTTTTACACTGTTATTGCCCCCATGCTGAATCCTCTCATCTATACCCTGAGAAACATGGAGATGAAAATCGCCATGGAGAAGGTGTGGTCCAAAATGGCACATTCAGAATTCAAGTCAAGAGGCTGATTTTCATTGTGCTTTCAATCCTGTGTCCCCAGAGCATTGCCCACTTGTGATCTCATAGAAAGCATATGAGCTCTCTTTGTGGAGCTGGACTAAAGAACCTTTCAAGTTAGTATGAGCCAAAGAAGCAAGTCATTGTAATTCAGATTGCAATCTGCACTTTAAAGAGTCCAGTTAGTTCCAGTTGTGAGCACTTGGTTTTGAGGAATTCAAGAAATGCTCTTCCACAGCTCATCTCTGATCAAATCACTGATCACTCAAAAAAATCTATATGGATCCCTATTTTCCTTGAAACAAAATCCAACCTTCTCATTTGCTTATCATAAATGTCCCTAAATTGGTTCAGCTCTAACTGGTACTATCAGAGGTCAACACACTGGAAGAAAGTATGGTGTTACAATGACTGGCTTTAGGGTCAGGGAAAGCTGGGTGACATATTGACTCTGCAAGCTTTTATCTCTGGGTCTTTCTTTTTTTTTAAGATTTTATTTGTTTATTGAACAGAGATCACAAATAGGCAGAGAGGCAGGCAGAGAGAGAGAGGGGGAAGCAGGTTCCCTGCTGAGTAGAGAGCCTGATATGGGGCATGATCCCAAGACCCTGAGATCATGACCAGGAGCTGAAAGCAGAGGCTTTAACCCACTGAGCCACCCAGGTGCCCTGTCTCTGGGTCTTGGCAATTTGATTTAATTATGCATGTGTCTATGAAATGGGGTAATAATATAGCTCATGAAGATATACTATCACTTGGACAAAACACATGTGAAGTTTTAACACAGCATACCGCTCATTGAAAAGCCAAGTTATGTAATTCCCTCTTTCTCTGTCTTTCCTTCTGTGTGTCCCTTCTCCTGGATGCTTTCATCCAGCTACACTGGGTCCATTTACATTCTCCAAACACACCCTACAATCTGTCAGCCTTATGGTTGTATATCAGCTATCTTCTCTGCTTAGGAGTCCCCAGCCATGCCTGAGGGTCCATGTCTTGTCTATATTTCATACTGCTTGTGTTTTCCTATTCAGGAAGACTTGGCAGATCCAGCAGACTAGAAGTCGTTCTGATTCCTGCCCTGTTCTTTTGTTGCTCTTCAGCAGTATGTTTTCTCCACTTGAAATGACCCTATGTCCTATCTAAGTGTGTCTTCTTGTGAACTGTGCTTTCAGTAGTTTGTCTGAGAAGGAAGAGTATGTGGTATATCTTTATTTTTCTTTTTATCTTTTTTTCTATCAATAAACTTGGCACAAATTAATATGTAAACAAATGTAGCTGAATTAAATTATATGATAATACTTTCTTATGTGACTATATGCATTGTTCTTACATATCTAGAACTTGTCCATGTGTCATGAACAATCATGTATTAACCATAAGATAAGGCATGTCAAAAGGCTAAGAATTTAACATATAATCCCATGTGCCTATAAAGGATATAATGAAATTAGCAGACCACCAGATGCTTAGAATAGTTCTATTTTTTTTTTTAATTTTCTGCATCTTAATGCAGAATGCGGCACTACTCCTTTAATTATCGGTTACTTCTTTGTCCATTGATCATATAACATAATCTCAGCTCTGTGTTTCCAATAATTTCCAATTTCTCTCTGCCCAGAATTTGTCTTTTCTACGCAGAATGATTTCATTGCTTCCACACAAACTTAGCTTGATTCAGTTACTTCTTCTTCAGGGTCAAGGCGAAAAACAAAGATAAGTCATGGAGGTGGTAGGTATTATCTTAGTGTCTGGCACCAGTTTTTTGATGTTTCAAATCTTAGGAACTTGTACATATATAACTAATATTTTCTTTTTTTTTTTTACTAGACCCATGAAAGCCTCCAGAATATGATAGGAAAATATTTTGTCTGTCCCATAAGAAATTGGCTTTGACAGCTTATTCATCTCTCTGTTTGATGGCTTAATGTAGACTTTGGAAAAAGTGTTTAGGATTTTTTTTTTTTTAAGTATACAAATGCCATGTGCCTCTGTGTGTGTGTGTGTGTGTGTGTGTGTGTGTGTGTGTAATGACTGTGCCTGTGCATGTGTTGTTTTGGGACTCTTGGGGCTCTTGGAATATTTTAGCATAGGTCAGGGAAATTCCTATCCCATCAGAAAGAATGCTTTGCAACAAAATTTAAGTATATATAAGTATATAAATGTATGTGTATATATATAAATATATATGTGTGTTTATATATATATACATGTGTATATATATATGTGTGTGTTTATATATATATATATATGTGTGTATATATATATATATATATATATATATATATATTTCTATTCTTTTTCCAAGGATCCAAAGGTTTTATTGGCAAAAAATGGATGACATTGTATTTAAAGCTGATAAATAAAATATAAGAAATTAAATCACTTATCAATTTATTAATAGATTCCATTCATCTACATAGGAATTTACTGCTTATTTAAAAAAAAAAAAAAAAAAAAAAAAAGCTCGTTTTTTAATTAAAGGAATATCTGTCATCAACAAAGAAATCTGTTACACAGCTTCTTTCTTTATGCCCCAGAGCTATCAGAAAACACCAGGCTGGAAGAAGCTTAGATACATTGTCAGGGGCCTAAGGGGAAGACTGGAGGCCCAAACTAGCTGTAGCTGTAAGAGGTTTATGTGACTACCTGCCCCAGCCCCCCTCCTATCCTTCAACTGTGCTCAACCATGTATTTGTCCGCAGGCATTCATTGTGAGGGCCAATTCAGATACTGTACCTAAATCATCCATTAAGAGATATTTAGTAAAATTAAAACGGTCTCAAAAAGTTGATGATTTGGGTACAGAGTGAAGGCTGAAGTATTTGGAATTGATTTCTTTGAAATATCTATTTTATGTGGCACCATAATCATGGGGGTCTTTGGTGATGACGAGAATACCGGAACAGTTGATATCAGCCCTCAGGACGGGCTGTCAGAGCAGGATGGAAGGCCTGTCTTGAACTCTGGACCTCCCCATTTCTGTGTAGTTTATATAATAGAGCCTCCATGATTAGACTAAGTTCTCACATGCAGGCAATTCTAGGGGATATGGTGTGCCAGGAGCATTATGGTGGCCAGGAATTTAAAGTCTCTGTTAGGAAAAACTGCTTGGCACCAGCAAGCCGTATGATTTTGAGCATAATTGACATGACATTCCTAGTTGAATTCTTGGTATATGGTAAATATCCTATAAGTGATTGGAACAGTTGTCTTTGTTTTAGGATTTTAGATATCAAGGATTTTGTTTAGAGGTGTTAAATAGTATGGCCAGTAAAAGGTTGTATCCAAACTTTCTCAGTTTGAAGTCTCAAGTTTTTGAAAACTCTGTTCCTTACCTTTTTTGAGTTTTATTAATTCTTCTGGAGGGTTAACATTTCTCTATCTAAGAATATTAGTTATTATTTTTTAAATTTTTTAAAGATTTTATTTATTTGTTTGACAGAGAGAGAAAGAGAGAGAGAATCCAACCAGGGGCAGCAGCAGGCAGAGTGTGATAGAGAAGCAGGCTTCCTGCTGAGCAAAGAGCCAGACATGGGGCTCCATCCCAGGACCCTGACTGAGATCATGACCTGAGCTGAAGCCGGACACTTAACCAACTGAGCTACCCAGGCACCCAGGTGCCACCACAAGAATGTTAGTTATGTCAGCCATTCTGTTCCTTAGTTTATTATATCATTACCTCTATTTTGTTTGGATTTTACTTTGCTTTAGTTTCCAGGATCTTGATTCCTGAGATACATATAACTCATTGATTACTAAACATAGCTGTTTTTTTTTAATATAATTTTTTATTTTTTATAAACATATATTTTTATCCCCAGGGGTACATAGCTGTTTTTTAATAATAGAAGTGATAGTACTACACATTCCACACTTTTAAAATAGTGACAAAAAATACAGGGTTTATATTAAGGCCAATAAATTCAACACCTTAGACTGGACAAAAAAGTCTTTTAATGATATAAACTACACAAGCTCCTGAAAGTTAAAGATACATATTTTCAGTGGTCTTTATTTACATCTTACAGTAACTGAATTTATTACATTCTCTTCACGCCCCCTTGTCTGGATAGCTCTGGTAGTGAATTTTACCCAACATTAGAGAAAAATGATTTCTATTCTATACAAAACTCACAATAATAAAACAGAAGTGAATTCATCTTAACTCATTTCATTGGTCCAGCACTTTTGGATACTTCTAAATAATGCTAGGTTTTCTATTCATTCCTTAGAATTTTCTGTACAATTATGTCATGTTGAAAACTACTGATTCTACCAAATTCTTGTTTAATATGAGACTTTCTTTTTTTATGAGTTTAGCATGGTTGTGTTATACAAGAACAATGTATAACATTAGTTGCATAGTTTGTATTGGAAACTACCAAACAGAAATTGGATTTTTTTTAAATTTTTTATTTTTTATAAACATATATTTTTATCCCCAGGGGTACAGGTCTGTGAATCACCAGGTTTACACACTTCACAGCACTCACCAAAGCATTAAATTCCAATTCCAATAGCATCAAACATACAATATACCTAAGGAAAAATATGACAAAATAGGGGCAAGACATACACTGAAAATGTTATAAAAACTCTGTTGAGAATATATGAAGAACTTAATAAATAGAAACAAATAGGGGGCGCCTGGGTGGCTCAGTGGGTTAAAGCCTCTGCCTTCAGCCCAGGTCACGATCCCAGCATCCTGGGACCGAGCCCTGCATTGGGCTCTCTGCTCAGTGGGGAGCTTGCATCCTCCTCTCTCTGCCTGCCTCTCTGCCTGCTTGTGATCTCTGCCTGCCATATAAATAAATAAAATCTTAAAAAAAGAAACAAATACTGTGTTCCTGGGACAGATGACTCAATACTCTTTGGATGTGAATTATCCCCAAATATGTGTTTAGATTCAAACAATCCAATAAACATATGAATGGGCACAAGTTTATTATTTTCCAAAGTGATCTAAAATGCATACAGCAATGTAAAGAAACTTCATCAAATCACACAACTTTAAGAAAAACAAAGCTGGGAACTTACATTATCTCATTTCAAGGCCTACTATAAAGCTGCTGCATTCAAAACAGTGTGTTGTTCTCATGAAGCTAGACAAACAGATCAATGGGCCAGCCTAGAAAGTCTAGAAACAGACCTGCTTGCATCAGTCAACTAATTCTCAACAGGGGTCTGTAGGCAATTTAGTGGAGAAAACATCGTCTTCACAACAAATGGCAGTAGAAGTCTTAGACATTGATATGAACCAATAGTAACACCACAAAAATCCAAGCATCACAACTTGTACAAATTCAATTCCAAATGGAACATAGACCAGTATGTAAAAAGGAAATGAGTAATTCATTTAGAATAAAACAAAGGCAAGATCTTTGTGTCCTTGGATTAGAAAAATCATTTGCAAACACAATCAATGGTGTGGTCCATATTAAAAAATATATAAGATGCACTTCATTAAAATTGAAACTTTTTCAGCAGAACAAGTTTATAATGAGGGGTAAATTCAAGATTTTAAGGTGTTGATGGGATCTGTTTATGTCTCTAATGGGAGTCCTAGAGTGTGTCTGTCAGGAAAGGATATATAAGATATGATGAGCAATCTTCTTTGTGGATTGAGACAGGCTACATTGGGTAAAACTTAGTCAACACTGAGCACAGTGTTGAAATGGACAAACTGTACAATCATCAAGCTTTGATAACCTCTGTACTGAAGGGCTATGTAGGGGAGAACAGCTCTTCCCTTTTCCTTTCTCTGTTCTTTGGCTCATATAGCAATTAAACTGTCATAAAACTGATTAACAGAAGAAAAACAAACTTCAATTTCCTATGTATGGGAACCCCAAAGAAATGAAAACCCTGACAGTCAGGAAACTGAAGTGTATATGTTCTCCTGAGCTAAGGAAAGGGGGTGGGGATTCAATGGACACAGAGGGGAATTTGAACAAGGAAGCCTTGCAGAGACCTCCACAATTTACCATGCCTACCCCACACTCTTTGTAGTTTTCTCTGGTGGTTTCTCTCTTCCTACACCAGGCTCTCTGTATAAATTCTTTTAGGCAGTTATTGGGGAAGAAAAAAAGAAAGAAAAGAAAACAAAACAAAAAAACTCCTCTTGAACTCTTTGGGCCTGATTGTTTTCAGCTCAAAACAGTCCACATATCTAAGTGGCACACTGGGACAACCTGCCCTGAACCCTTCTGAGACTCCTTCTTTATAGACTTCTTTATAGACTCCTTCTTTTACCCAGGGTTACAAAACTTTCAAAGCCTGGAAACAGCATTAAATTTAGAAATACCATTTTCTTGTTTCTGGCTATGCAAGTCAGTTATTTAAACAATAAAACTTTTGTATTCTTCTATGCATAATAATACTTAGGTCAAAATATGCAAAATTAGGGCGCCTGGGTGGCTCAGTGGGTTAGGCCACTGCCTTCGGCTTGGGTCATGGTCTCGGAGTCCTGGGATCAAGTCCTGCGTCAGGCTCTCCACTCAGCGGGGAGCCTGCTTCCCTCTCTCTCTCTGCCTGCCTGTCTGTGTACTTGTGATCTCTCTCTGTCAAATAAATAAATAAAATCTTTAAAAATATATATATGCAAAATTGTAAGTTTTAAAAAATACAATGAATTTTATTAGATTTTATTTATTTATTTTAAAGAGAGAGAGAGAGAGAAGCAGTGGGGCATACAGGCAGCGGGAGGAGAAGCAGACTCCTTGATAATGACGGACTGAGGGCACTGAGATCTGACCTAAGCCAAAGTTAGAGCTTTCAAAGATTGATCCATCAAGGTGCCCACTTCTTCTTAAAGTTTTCATCTTTTTTATTTATCCTACCTTCCATGTTCATGGGGAAAGAATGTTTATTGTTTTATCGTTCCTTTTCTTTTTCTCCTATCCCGCAACTATCCGTTCCAGCAAACTTAGTCCCGAACCATGGATAGTTCTGGACCCGTTCTCATATTGCAGATTGTTGACTGTATTGATTTATCGACTCTACACACATCACATCTTGGTAATGGGGCATACTTGAACTATAAATGCTCATGTGTGGTTCTCTTTGTTCTATCTCATCTCGCATTTTCCTCGTGGCTAACCAGGTACTATTACAGACTACACTGGTTTCCCTCTCATTCTTCAGAAAGCTGGATGAATCGACAGAACATTGAAAATTTCTTGACCTGCTCTGACTATGGCCTTTCTGGGTCTCCAGAGAAGTAGTGCCTGAGGCACGCTAATGCAAAGGAGGAAAGCACCACCCAGGGCAAAGAGGGACATCACTCTGGGCAGTGGTTTAGCACATTGGCCAGGATCTCTCTAGAAATGCCTTTGGGAATGTAATTACTTACAGCTTTCAAAGAACTATTAATTACTGTAGTGTCTCCTAAAGTTTATATTTTGTTGGTCCCAACCAAATTTTCTTCAGGAGTAGGCAGAAGCTCGATGATCTCCGGGACCTAATACTCTTGTTACCTTTTGCAGGAAATAAAAAATATATTTTTTTTTAGTGGTCTAGCATTCAGATCTTAAATCAGCATTTGAAATTCCTAGTCTGCTTTCCTGGGTGAGAACAACACCTTTCTTCATCTTTGATAGAATCAGTAAATATTTGAAGTCCACGTCCCTTGTGAAACTGTAGAAGGAGTAAGTCACATTGAGATTTCCAAAATATTTGTAGAGAATTAATCTAGAAGTATGTGAATTACTGACTTATAATTCTCTTTATTTTATTGCAGATTTTGATGCTGGGGATGATTTCAGCACAGTGAGTATCTGGGGGATGGAATATAGCCTAGAACTAACCTGCCAGACTCTTGGATCTTATGCTTAGTGAATTATCCATGTCATCTTGTTTTGGGAAGGGTTCCACCATGCACAGTCTAGACTAATTGTATGGTCTTATTGCATATAATTTGATTCCAATACTATAACTTCTTTTACAATATATGCTAATTCCATTCCTATAAAGATGCTTCACATATATTAGTTTTAATTGTGTATTATTTATTGAATTTCATTGACTGAATTTCATTGTGGCCCATTCTTGTACTTATGTACAGACCTCCATATTGCTGTTAAGAAGTAGCCTTGTTTATGCTTGAATATGTACAGTAATGAAGAATTTCCTATATTTCAAAGTACTTGTCATCCTAGAATAGTTTCATCTGAGTCAACTAATTTAAATTTATAGCATGTTCTTCTGCTACACTAAGGTAAAACATGAATATATAATGGAAGCTTTATTTTATATTTATATATATATACATATGTGTGTGTGTGTGTGTGTGTGTGTGTGTGTGTGTGTGTATTTGAGAAAGAGAGAGCAAGTATGAGTGGCGGGTGAGCTCGTTGGGGGAGCAGAGAAACACAGGGAGAGAGAGAAACAGACTCTCTGCTGAGTAGGTAACAGGATTCAAGGCTTGATTCCAGGACCCTGAGATCAGGACCTGAGGCAAGGACAGCAGCTTAACTGACTCAACCTCCCAGGTACCCATGATGGAAGCTTTAATTTAAACATAAAAGCCTCTATTCTTATACTGATAGTTAAAAGCAAACTCAAAATTTTTATTTAGAATAACCAAGGAAGTAAAGTAATCAGTTAGCTATATTTTTATAGTGCAAAGAAATCACTCTAAGCATTAAGGTTAAGCATTCCCTAAGAGGACCAATCAGGCATCCAACTAACCTAAATGTTTTCCCCAACAGATTGTTGAAACTTAAGTTTACCTGAACAATTATGAAGTCCATGTTATGATATTCTTTTTCCTTTATTTTCCCACTGGCCTTGGTTGTGTGGAGGTGCATGATGCTTTCTATGGTTCTAAACTAATCTCTTTTGAACCAAAATGTCATGGGCTATTTCTTATTAGCTCATGTATTCCTCATTAAAATTCTGAATATCGTAATGATATCTTCATTGTAAAAGGAGTAAGATGGAGTTTAGAGAGATGAAGGAATTCACTCAAGGACTGCACTGGTCTGCTTCCTTAAGACACCTCAATGTTTCTCCCTCTTCCTGTGTTGTGCTCTTCTAACCACTTGTTCAGTGGTTGTCTGACATTTTTTACACATCAACTATAATTTCAGTTTTTAACCTAAGAGGTGTCCATAATATCTCTGCCATCAAAATGTTATTTTTATGGCAATAAATCTCCTCCCTTTTTCCCTTTTACATCTGCTGTCTGCAGTGATCATGTGCAATGCCCCTCAGGTTACAGGGTGAGATGGGTAAGTAGCACTATTGTGGATTCAGTGCCAATGATGGTCGAGAAACAAAGAAGAATCCTGATTTAAACAATCTACATGTTGGTAAAACTGAAGGAAAATTATTTAATTTTTTTGGAATGAGGAAATACCAGACAGGATTTATGTTAAGTAGTCCGTATATTTTTATCTCCATAAATAGTCAGGAAGACAGACTCCATGTCTGTTCACCCATCGTCTTGCATATTCTTTTCTATTCGGGTTATGGATTCGGATAGTCTTTCATGCTTTCCTCATGACACCCATCATCCTCCCATGCAGCTTTCTTCCATGAAATTAGTCCTAGATTGAGGGAGAATCGGGATTTCTGTCTCTAGACATTCACAGAGTATTACTTCTGCATCGTGAGAAATGATTAGACTTTCTTGATCTGAGTTTCTTCTTTTTAAAATCAGAGATCTGGATTAGTCAAGTGAATTCTGCCATTAAACTGTTTGCAGTCTTCTTGAGTAATAATTCTTCTTAAACCAAATTGTTTTAGGTAAATAACTGTACCTGAAAAATTAACATTTCCTACCTCATTAACAGAAAATAAACATCACTTGCAATGAGTAGAAAATAGGCCAATGAATTCTACCTCCCTAAAACTTTTCAATTAAAGACTGGTAAAGTTAAATGCTGAATACTCTTTAACTCAGTATTACTTTCAAAAAGTAAAAATTACTCCTTCGTGAAGTTAGAATTTAGAATAATAATTTAAAGCAGAATTGCTCTCCTACTTTATGGACCATTTTCTGAATGCCTCTCTGTTAACTCTCTCTCTATATATATGATATATAATTAATGTTATAATATATCATATCAATTATATATAGATAGTATATATAAAATATATAGAGATATACTACATATATATGTATAGATGTATGTATCTATATATGATACTCTAGGACTATACAACACAAAAATATTAATTTTGAGATTCCCTACTGTTGATTATTTCTATATAACTTTGCTACAAATGCATTCTGAGTTTTTTTAAAAAACAGACATCTGGAGGCCTACATATGACTGTCCCAGCAGGTCCAGAGAAATACAGGAAGTGTACTAGCCATTCAAACCCACTAGGGACAGATAATTCTTCATCATTGAGAAATAAAACTCCTTGAAATGCATTCTCTCTATTCTTAACTCATGTAATGTTTAAATAATGTCTTTAAATTACACATAAGATAAAAAAGATGCAAATACAATAATGTTGCATTTATTTTGTTTCAACAAATATCGCTGAGTGCAACCTGACCACGAAGTTTGACTAAAGTTACCTTCTGTATCATCCCCTTTTTTGACCCTAGTCCCTTAGATTTATACAAACACATGAAATTTTTGACAAGAGCATCACATAGGCACTATTGAAACACATGAGCAACTGAACGATTTTATCTACCCTTTAATGACTGTCATCGCAAACATCAATAACAGTATGTACATTTTTAAAATTCTCTTTAACACATGAAATTTAGCTAGGGAAAATGAATGAAATTGCTAATTTATTTCCACAATTTCCATCATGAATAGACATTCTCTATTTGCTGCATAGTTTTCCCCCCACTCTTTGCTTTATAAAATAACAGCGATTCCATTGGTTTACCATGACCCATTGGCAATATTTGGTCATATAGCAAAAAAGAGTGTGCTTTATACAAATTAAGCTTCAGCAGTTCAGACTGGTATGTTTGCATTTCCTGAGGTTTCAGTGCCAGATGATTCATGGAATTTGACCAGAAAAGAGTGAAAATAGGAAAGTTGACCTCATGTATTAGCCACACACACTTAAGATACATACAACAGGGATGCCTGGGTGGCTCAGTAGGTTAAACCCTCTGCCTTCAGCTCAGGTCATGATTCCAGGGTCCTGGGATCGAGTCCCACATGAGGCTTCCCGCTCTCTGCCTCTCTGCCTACTTGTGATCTGTCAAATAAGTAAGTAAAATCTTAAAAAAAAAAAAAAAAAAGATACATACAACAAAGTATTTTCTGATTTGGCAGAATTTTTATAAATCTTCTTTCTTATCTAACTAATATAATTAATAATGAATAGTCTTTCATTTTCAAAATATCATTTAAATATTTTTAAAATCATTATCAGTAAAACTGAGTAACATGCATAATCATTCCCATTATAAAATTGTTCCACAATACTTCTAGAGAATCAAATACAATGAAACAGAAGAAAGCAGCTTAATTTAAGAAATCAAGAATAATTAATATTAATATAATATTCATGTCAATCTACTCTTAGTAAACTTTATTCATTGTGTTCATACTATTAAGTTTTCACCAAATTTCTGTTTATTTCCTTCAGATACATATTCATTTGTGTGGAACATATAGCAAACTTAAGTATATGGAGAAGCAGAGAAACATCTCAGAATTCATACTTCTAGGACTTTCATATGACCAGAACGTAGAAATATTTTGCTTTGTGCTTTTCTTATTCTGTTATATTGCCCTGCTGGCAGGAAACCTTCTGATCCTTGTCTCCATTCGATGCAGTCCTCTTTTCCACCAACCCATGTACTACTTCCTCAGCCACTTATCCTCTATGGACATCTGCTATACCTCTAGTATTACACCTAAATTAATTGGTGACCTGCTAGGGGGAACAAAAACCATCTCCTATGGTAATTGCATGTTACAACTATTTACCATGCACTTCTTTGGAGGTACTGAGATCTTCATTCTTACCGCCATGGCCTTTGATCGCTATGCTGCCATCTGTAAGCCTCTCCACTATCTGCTTATCATGAACAGAACAAGGTGCCATCTCCTAGTCTTGGCTGCGTGGGCTGGTGGGGCTCTCCATTCTTTTCCTCAATTATTGATGGCAATCCAGTTGCCGTTTTGTGGTCCTAATGAACTTGATCACTACTTTTGTGATATCTTCCCTCTGCTGAAAGTTGCCTGCACTGACACCTACATCACTGGTGTCCTTGTGGTTGCCAATTCAGGTATGGTCGCCTTAGTTACCTTTGTTGTCTTGTTTGTTTCTTATGTCATCATTTTGTTTAGTCTAAGACATCACTCAGCTGAGGGAAGACGCAAAGCCCTCTCCACCTGTGGGTCTCATATCACTGTGGTCGTCTTATTTTTCGGGCCTTCGATCTTTGCCTACCTTCGAACTCCAGCCAGTTTCCCTGAGGACAAAGTATTTGCTCTATTTTACACCATCGTTGCTCCTATGTTCAATCCCTTAATCTATACTCTGAGAAATACAGAGATGAAAAATGCCATGAGGAAAGTCTTGTGTCAAACATTATTTTCAAAGGAAGTACACAATTAATTCAAGCAAACTAAGCAAATTTACAAAAAAAAAAAAAAGGTGGGGGTGTTGATGTAACTAAAGGAGCTAAGAAATATTTCATAGTCTTTATATTCCATAGCTATCATGACTAGAATGCATGAAAAGAAGTGGAAATATAAAGAAATTTAAAGGGATAGGTAAATGAATCCTAATTCCCACATACCAGGATTAATTGAAAACTTAGTTTTATAGAGTATTAAGGAGGTGTGATTAGCATCACCTGTAGAAAAAACTGCCAAATCAAATAAAGCAACACTATTTGGTTAGTGAATCATAAAGACAAAAAAATTTTAATGATAGTTCTATTAAAAACCTTGGGCTTATTTGCCAGTTCTCATCGTGATACATGTTCTTCCCTAGTGATGAAGTTGAAATCTAAAATGAAAATAATGACTTTAAATCATCACAAGTATCTTTATGATAGCACATTCATTTCTACTTTCTCTGTGGGCATTCAGAAATCAACTGTACAATGAAGAAGTCCATACAAGAGAACCTGTTTTAGATCAGCTCCTGGTGATCAGTTCTCCTGAATTCGTATTAAAAATAATAGTAATACCTAGTTAAGACAGAGCAAGAGTCAATAATTCAGGCTGCTAAAAACACAATTACTTGTTTTTCCACCATTGACCAGAATATAAAACATTTCTGATAAAACCTAAGGGACTGAATAATAAGTGTAATTGTTGACAATCCCTACCTATCTCCAGTTGGTAAGTGGAAAGTTAATGGATCCAGAACTGAAGACTTTCTCTGCCATAGAGAAAGAGAGAGGGGAGAAGAAAAAAAGAAAAACAAAAAACTTAGCAAAAGACAGATTAAGATATGGTCAACCAACAAAAGAAAATTATAGTACATTTTGCAAGCATATTTTAGCTGCATATACATGTTTATAACTGGTTATTTATAATTGTCAAACCTCAGAAGCAACCAAGACCTCCCTCCATTGGTGAATAGATAAATAAATTGTGATTTCTTTGGACAATGGAATATTATTCAGTGCTAAAAAAAAAGGGATCTATCAAGCCACAAGATGATACCCGGGAAAATTAAGTGTGTATTACTAAGTGAAAGAAGCCAATCTGAAAAGGCTACCAATTATGATTGAAACTAAATGAATCCTGGGAAAGGCAAAACAATGGAGACATTGACAACATCAGTGCTTGTCAAAGGTTAGTTGGAGGGTAGAAAGGATGGACAGAACTCAGAGGATTTTTAGAGCAGGAAGCAGTCTCTATGTTAGTATAGTTGTGGATACATGTCCTTATGCATATCGAAACCCATAAAATATACTACATCAAGTGTGAAAATAATGAAAAGAGTATTTGAGGAGATAATAACTTGTGAGAGTAGCTTCCTTTGATGGTAAGAGATGTATCATTCTGGTGGGAGAGCTGTCTGTGTGGGGGGCAGGGGTGTAATGGGAAATCTTTGTACTTTCTGCTCAGTTTTTCTGTGAACCTAAAGCTGCTTTAAAAAATAAAGTTTATTAATTAAAAATATACACTATGGCATGACAGATATACCAAAACTTGTAAGTGGAATGAACAAGAGACATCTGAAAAAGATTTTCAAAATAAATAAATAAATAAATAAATAAATAAATAAATAAGAAAGGCCTTTTTTGCAAGCTTGTTATTCTATTTAAATAAAGGTTGCTTAAGAAATATATATATATATATATATATATATATACCTTTTTTGCATGAGATAGGATTTGAATAAAGGTTGTTTAAGGAACACAGCAAATGTCATTATAGAGAAGATGTTAGATAGCAGGATTTTATTAAAAGGGAGATGGTAAAAACATGGAAAGTGTTTTAGAATATGTAAGTAAAATGCAAGAGCTACAATCATTCTGGAGGCTGGAAACAAACAGGTATAAAGAGCAAGTAAAAAAAAAAAAATAGATGAAGAAGGTGAAATCAACCAGAGCTGTTACAGGAAGGGAGGAAGTGGACAGATGGTCTCAGCAGTGATACACAAAGAAATAAAACTGTTGTCAGATTAAACCTTTTCTCCTAGGCATGTTCTATACTCTTTCATTACTTAGCTAGACCTAAGAAAGCTGTCTCTGAACGTGAAATAGAAGTTCAGATATTTAAACAACAAATTCATTTTTTTTTATTAAAAAATATTTATTTATTTATTTGGAGTAGAGAGAGAGGGTCATGAAGAGTGGCTAATTATATAAACAAATTCATTTTAAAGTTCTCATTTTATAGTGGTTGTTATTTGTTTTCATTATCCTGCTTTCTCAATAGTGTGAATTTCTCTTTGAGAACATTATTAGTGCTCAAAATTATTATTTGCACACAATATTGACCAATGGCTAAGAAAATTTTCTTTTCTTTTTTTTTTCTTTCAGATTTTATTTACTTATTTGACAGACAGAGATCAGAAGTAGGTGGAGAGGCAGGCAGAGAGAGAGAGAGAGAGGAGGAAGCAGGCTCCCTGCCTAGCAGAGAGCCCGATATGGGGCTCGATCCCGGGACCCTGAAATCATAACCTGAGCCAAAGGCAGAGGCTTAACCCACTGAGCCACCCAGGCACCCCCATTTTCTGCTACAAATCTAGACACACCTTCTAAACTAACCAGATATTAGCATTCTACAAAATTAGCAACTTTCACAGAAATGACTTCAGACTTCTTACTGTGGCTTTCATGTTTAATAATTTGAGAACATAAACTTTATTTTCATTGAGATATAAGTGATGTATAACATTATATTAGTTTCTTCTAAACAACATGATGATTTGATACGAGTATATATTGAAAAATAGTCTCTGCAATAAATCTAGCTAACATCCATCACCACACATATTTACAAATTACTTTCTTATGACAAGAACTCCTTAGATGCCACTCATTTTTACTACATAAAATCCTACCTGAGATATTGAAGATATAGATTATAGAATTACTCCATATCAGATTCTAGACCTTTTTTTTTTATATTCTAGAACTTTTAATGGGAAAACCCAAGCATATGTTGCTATTAGTTGAGACTTATATGCACTTCTGCATTTATAGATGTGAAAATGTTGACAAAGTTTGCATGTAATAAGACAGGAACATAAGGAAAAAATTAAAAAGCATATAAACATAAGTATTAAAAACTATCTGGTGAAATGTAGCTAATGCTTTTTGCTGCAAATTCCTCATAAGGTATAACAGCATTCAAATTAATGCTTGCAATGTTTGAGTACCTCAATTTTTAAGAAGTAACCACAGATGATATTTTATATTCAATAATGAAATTAGCATAGCATACCAGCATAAACTGTAAAGGATTTCAGAGCATCAATACGTGTGGCTCATATAATTAATTTGTTTAAAAATCCAAATAAAATATTTTTAAGCACTGTAATGGCAGAATGACACATTCTCACTAACATGTTTTCTAATAGATTCTCTTTTTAAAGCAGATTCAGATTTGCAGGAACATTACACAAAAAGTACAGTGATTTTCCATATACATTCTATGCTCCTCACAATTTCTGTTCTCTGACATCTTGCAGCGGGGCCGGATATTTCTCACCACTAGTGAACCAATATGGGTACAGTATTCTTAAGGTCCATAGCTTACATTAGGATTTGCTCTTGGTGTTACCAAATTTTATGGATTTTGACATATGCATTATGTCATGTATCCGCCACTATAGTATCATCCAGAATAGTTTTCCTTTCCTAAAATATCCTATGTTCCGCCTATTTACCCCTTCTCCTTTATCCTTGAATTTTTGTCAACCAGTGATTTTTTTTTTCTTTTTACTATGGCCTGCTTTTCTTTATCAGGAAAAGGAATTCATAGTTCATGTCTGTGATGTAAATATATCTGTTTCAAAAACTAAATATCATCCTTGGGACTATCTTATTGTCTTAGTAATTAATATTCTAATATTCACTATTATCTACTGCTTATCCACTCTTCTTCCACATAAATATATCATCCTTAATTTAGGTCATCAAGCTATAATTATAATAATTAATATTATAGACAAATTACTATAATTGGTATGATTCAAAAGAAACCTAATACCCCCAAAATTAGAAGGGACCAATATAGGAGCATAAAGTAGATTTTACCAAAAGAATACTACTAGGCATATAAACCCAACCATTAAGGTCTTCTTAATATCAAAGAACTACCTCAGGAACATGAATTTTCTCACCATGTTCTGTTACTTTTCTAGAAGAATGTAGGTAAACATATCATAAGATTTTAGAATATAAGGGTGCCTGCATGGCTCAGTTAGTTGAGTATCTGACACTCGATTTCAGCTCAGATCATGATCTCAGTGACAAGGGATCCCCATCTCAGGCTCCATGATCAGTGCAAGTCTATTTGAGAGTCTCCCTCTGTTCCACTCCTGCTCATGAGATTTCTATCTATCACACTCTCTCTTTCTCTTTCTAAAACTTAAAAAAAAAATCTTTAAAAGAAAGAATTTCAGAATATCACCCCAAGAATTGGAAGAAAGATTATTAGATTACACAGTGTCCTTCACAACATGAAACTCCTATAATTATTTGAATCTGATACTTTCTACCAAGTCAGGAAGAACAACTACATTGAAGGTTCATGGTCAGCTACAATAACACGGAAGTGCCTAATAATGGAAACTGGAAGAAGAAAAACCTCCAGTCTGTGGATGCAAACATTCAGGGTGGTACAGAGCAGCAGAGAACACCAGGAGTCCACATGAAGAGGGACAGAGCAAGCTCTAGATCAAAACCACCAGTGATAAGGCAGGCAAGACAGGCAGAGACAGAATGGTGGAGCACATCTAAGGCAATAGACCTTATGTACCTGTTTATAGCTTATGCTGTCTATTCCTTTACATAAAACTGACTTAACCCCAACCAGTGGGTGTGTGTCCATATTGATATTTTCCTGAAGGAACTAGTGCTCATGTCCAAAACAGGAGTATATTCGCACAACCACATTAAGATCATATTCTTTACGGACTTCTAGGCAAATCCAAACTATGAAGAAAAGATTTGAAACTTCCTTTCTTTGGTCATCTGAAATCCACATCTTGCTCCATAATTTTTGGTAGCTTTCCCTCTGCATTCCTCAGAGTGTCAGTCAGAGTGTTGAGCAAGCTGTTCCAAGTGTATAAAACACCGCTATCTATCTTATCCATGGGGAAGGTGTTTGCAGGACGTGTGTATATAAATATACAGGATAACCACAATGAAGTGGAAGAGGGCTTTTCTCCTCCCTTCAGCACTGTGGTGTTCAGTGAATGCAAGATGGTAACATAGAAGCATACCAGCGGACAGAACTCAGTGGGCAAATGGCCCCAATTTGGATACCAGGAGTAGGTCGATGACATAGGTGTCCGCTCAGGCAAGTTTCACCAAGGGCTGCAAAGACACAATAACCTTGGTCATTGGCATCACAGAAGGGTAAACTCAAGGCCAGCAACATCTGAACTAAAGAATGCACACAGGACCCCACCCAGGCCATAGCCACCAGCATACCACAGACCCATCGCCTCACTATGGTTGTGCAGTGCAGGGGCTTACAGATGGACACGTAGTGGTCAGCAGCCATGAGGATAAGGATGAAGATCCTCAGGAAGCCAAAGAAATGAACTGAAAAAGATGTGTATCATGCACTCACTGAAAGCAATAGTGATCTTCTTAAAAAAGGACATCCACAACCATTCTAGGGGTTATGGAAGTGCAGAAGCAAATGTCAGATTAGGATAGGTGGAAAAGGAAGAAGTATATTGGACTCCTGAGTGTCCAGCTGTTCTTGACATTAGTAATAATCAGAAAGTTACTCAACAACATCATCAAATAGAAGTACAAGAAAGTGACAAACACTATTTCCTTCCTAAAAGGATCCTGGATCAACCCAAGCAGAAAAATGTATTCATATTATTCAGCTGCATGATCATGAATGAGGAGAAGGAAAGGTTTGAAAAGATTTATTTGCAAAAACATAAAATAATTAATTTACAATGTTCTATGCAATGTTACAGAATAATTTAAGCAAATTATTTCATGCTACTATGTGATATAGTGGGATATTTTAGCAAAAATAAATACCCCTCATCAGCTACATTCTGTGTGTGTGTGTTTTTTTTTTTATCTCACTACAATATTGTGTTCTCAATTCTTAATGACCACTTCACTGAGTGCTGTGAGTCCCAAGTATCTAACCTTCCTTCAGCACTCTTCAAGTATACCTCTCTCTAGATTTGACATGATTCTGACTAATTTTGCCAATTCAATAATATAAAATTAAGATATGTTGCTTTATTCTATTATTTCCCTCATCCTTTTATATTTAATAAATATTAGGGTAATGCTTTGTAGAGTATATCACTCAGTCTATAGGATATACTTGACTGCTCTTGAAGGTTCAGGAATATTAATGCAACATCATATGTTACTCCCAACCCTACAAGGAAAGTCTTTCTTACACATATATATTTATATATCACATATTTGTCACACATATCTTTATAAATATTGTATTTGTCAATACATAGTCTTCTGCTTCTCCCGCATATTCTCTTAGATAAAGCAGCTTTAAAGGAGGAACAAGAAATACAGCTTTTCAATAATAATATGCATCAAACTTTGAGCACATTTGTGATATTTAGGACTTCATATGTACAACTGAACAGAAATGAATGTTCTTTCATGTTTGATAATATCTCACATATTCCTATTTCTTTTTTTTTCTTTTTTCTTTTCTTTGCTTTTTTTTTTTTTTTTTATACAGACAAGGAGGCAGAGAGTGAGGCAGGGAAGGAAGCCCAATGCAGGGCTCCATCTCAGCACCCTGAGATCATGATCTGAGCCAAAGGTGGAGGCTTAACCCACTGAGCCACCCAGGTACCCTCACATATCCCTATTTCTGGTTTTCTTTCGCTAGTTTGTGAAAAGCAATCCTTACAGCACTCAGACCCTCTATAGAATTGGGAGAGATAAACTTCACAGTTCCTATTTTCAGGAATAAACATTTTACCTTTAACATCTTAGATCTTTGGTGACTGCCTATGGAGTGTCCCCTGGAAGTTGGTGTACGATCAGATCCTGGTTGTAGTCCCCTAACCCCCACATTCATGGAACAGATCAGAGAAGCAGAAATGGGAGGGAGATGTGCATTTAAAAAGAACATAGTCTATGACTTCTCCCTTCAATTCTTTTCAGGTGTAAAAGAGAGGAAAGCAAACCATAAGAGACTTAACTACAGAGAACAAACTGAGGGTTGCAACTCTTTCTGTTGGGATTAGGATTCAAAATGCTTCCCCTCCCTGCTGGCCTCCAGAGCCCCCCATTTTGCTCTTCTCTCAAGCATGGGATGCAGTCCTAGACTGAGTGGGAATCAGCATCTCTAGTCCTCCAATATCCACAGGGTATTCTTTTCTGATGACAAGGAATTACTTAGATTGTCTTGATCAGTGTCTCATTGATTGAAAATTGAAAATTGTTTAGGTATATCCTATGATACCACATTTAAGTTGTTTACCACGCTACTTATTTAACAGTTAGCTTAAATTAACTTGTTTTGGTAAATAAATCTATTTATAAAACAAACAAACAAAAAAGAACAGCATTAGATGTAATAAGGTAAGAAGAAGACTGATCAATAACTCCCAAATTTATTGACCTCCACTTTACTGTTCACTGTTGAACACTAGGAGCCTGATAATAATTTTTGCCTTGTTAACAATTAGGGGTAGGAGGTCTTATAGTAATTATAGTAATTCAAGTCATAGGATGAACAGTTTAAGTTTCTTTATTCCCTGATGAAATTAGAGTTTTATTATATTTTAGAGTAGAATCAGTTTCTCAGAATACGGGCCATTTTTAAATGATATACACTACATGATATACACTAGCAAAAATGTGTTGAAAGCATAGGTTTTGAAATTGTGAATCCTGGGATTTAATAGTTTCTAGTGAACTTTGCTTTAGAAGCCTTCTGCTTTTTAAAGTCATCTAGCTACATTTTAGCTAGGCTTGAAAATGTTTGCATTCACATTGGGTATCAATTTGTGCACTGGATAAAACAGTTCCCAGAATGCATTCTCCCTATTTTATACTCTATTCCCTAAAGTATTAAGATGGTACAAAACATACAAATTTGTGACTTTTTTGTACATTCAGCAATGTAACAAATAGTCACTGAGTGCTGACAACAAAATTCTTTTAAAACCACATTCTGTATCATCTTCTTTTATTGACTTTTATTGTCTAGATTGTATATAAAACCCTTTAAATTTTTAGGAAAAACTGTAAAATAAGATCAACTCAGATATGCTTATCAGAAATTCCATTTTTTGACCCTAAACCCTAAACCATAGTTAAAAATGTGCAAAAGAGGGGCACCTGTGCGGCTCAGTGGGTTAAGCTTCTGCCTTCAGCTCAGGTCATGATCTCAGGGTCCTGGGATCAAGCCCCACATCGGGCTCTCTGCTCAGCGGGGAGCCTGCTTCCCTCCCTCTCTCTGCCTGTCTCTCTGCCTACTTGTGATCTCTGTCTGTCAAGTGAATAAATAAAATCTTTAAAAAAATGTGCAAAAGACTTTTCTTTTGTTGAAACTTTAATAAATTAAACTTTTGTTACCTAAATAATATAACTAGCAGTTATATTTGGTTGCTTTAAGGTAATCTAACACTTCAAATAATCATTTGTCTTATTAATAGTAAAGCTGAAAAATTATATTATTATACCCATTTCACATTAGATTTCACAACTGATTTCTAAATACAATACATAATACAAAAGGAAAGTTAATTCTAAATAATAAGAATAATTTATGTGAATATTTCATAATTCCCAACCTTTTTGGGGCAAATTTTATATTATTATCATGTTGATAATTCTTTACACAAATTAATGTTTTCTTTCTTTTCAGATATTTGCAAACTAAAATATATGGAGAAACAGAAGAATGTCTCAGAATTCATCTCTTTGGGATCTTCTTATAATTATAACATACAAATATTTTCTCATGTTCTCTTCTTACTCTGTTATGTTCCTACCCTATTGGTAGGAAAACTTATCTCTATTTACCTCAGCCCTCTTTTTCTCCAACCAATGTACTATTTCTTCAGTCACTTACCCTTTATGGACAACTGCTCCACCTCTTCTATGACACCCAAACTGACTGGTGACCTTCTAGAGGGAAGAAAATCTGTCTTCTATCATAATTGCATGTGACAGCTCTTTACCATGTACTTCTCTAGAAACATTGAGGTCTCTATACTGACCATCATGGCCTTTGATTACTCTGTTGCCATCTACAAATGTCACTACATATTTATCATGAACAGGACAAGGTGCAATCTCCTAGTCTTAGCCGCTTGGGCTGGTGGAGCTCTTCACTCCTGAACTCAGTTTCTTATGGCAACCCAGTGGCCCTTTTGTGGTTCTAATGAAATCGATCACTAATTTTATGAATTTTCCCTTTACTGAAAGCTACCTGTACTGATACCCACTTTGCTGGTGTCTTTGTAGTTGCAAATCAGGATTGGTTATCTGGTGACATTTGTGGTTGTATTTTTTTCCTATGTCATTGTTCTCTTTAAGAAACCACTCAGCTGAAGGAAGACACAAAGCCTTCTCTACCTGTGGGGCTCAGATCACTGTGATAGTCTTGTTTTGGGGGTCTTCAACTTTGCCTACTTTTGACCTCTGACTACTTCTCCTGAGGATAAAGTATTTACTCTATTTTACACCACCATTTCTCCTATGTTCGATCCCTTAGGCTATCTTCTGAGAAATTCAGAGATGAAAATCCTATGATAAAAATATGGTGCCAAACGTCATACCTAAACATCTGTATTTAAAAAGGAGGAACAACTAGATGTGGATGAAGGAGCCAGGAAAATATCTCACAGAGTAACTGTTCCATTGGTATCATTTATGGATGCCAGAAATAAGATTTATGGATTATAAGTACATGCTGGTCAAAGACAGATTCTACCTTACAAAAATGAGTTTGGAAATGTAGTCAATTGTGTGGATTCTTGAGATGATGTGAGCAGAGTTATTTGTATAATTTAAAAAAAAATTTGGGCTATAGCTTTGAAAGCACTTCTGTATGATATAAATTGAAATATTGACTAACTAGAATTTAAATAAAATCTTGAAATTAAAAAATAAAAAAAGAAAATTTTGAATAATTTTAGTCATATAGAACTTCTATAAGGGTAGTACAGTTCCTGTTTCCTCCACTGTTAATATCTTATCTTGTAATTATGCATTTTTCAATATTTAGAAACCAACATTGATTCATTACTATTAACTAAACCCTAATCTTTATTTTGATTTCATCTGTTTTCCCACCAACTTTTACTGAGACAGAGCTGACCTACAACATTGTGTCAGCTTAAAATACAAAATGCAATTACTTAGTCCATGTATACATTGTAAAATGACTGCTACAGGGTCACCTGTGTGGCTCAGTAGGTTAAGCATCTCTCTTCAGCGTAGGTCATGATCCCACAAGTCCCACACTAGGGAGGGGGAAGTCCCTGCTCAGTGGGGAGTCTACATCTTCCTCTCCCTCCATCCTCCAGCCTCGGCTCATGCTCTGCCTCTTTTATTTTCTCACAAGTAAATAAATAAAATCTTTTAAAAAAATGATTAATAAAGTCAGGTGATCCAGCCATCAACCTCACATTACCTTTTTTTTTGGGGGGGGTGAGACATCTAAGATCTACTTCCTTAGCAATTTTTAATATATAATACCATATTGTTAACAAGACCCACCATGCTAAACATTAGATCCTAAGAATCTATGCATCTTATACCTAGATGTTTGTTCTGACAAATAAAATCTTTTAAACATTTTTAAAAAGGGACACCTTGGTGGTTCAGTTGGTTATTCCTAGGTATTTGAACCCCTTGACCAATATCTCTCTCCATTTTCCTACCACCACTATTCTCATCTCTGCTTCCATGGGTTCAGCTTTTTAAAATTCCACATACGAGTGTGGTCATGCAATATTTGTCTTTCTCTGTCTGGCTTATTTCACTTAGCATAATGTCCTCAAGATCCATCCATGTTGTCACAAATGGCAAGAATTCCCTCTTTTTTAAAATAGCTATAGTCAGATAGATGATGATAGACAGATAGAGAGAGATATGATACTTAGATAGATAGATGATAGATAGATGTAAACATTCATGGAATATTCACCAAGGTTGTCTATATTCTGAGTGATAAAGCAAACTTAACAAATTTAAAATAATAGAAATCAGTCAATGCACTTTCTTAGTCCATCATAAGATGAAACTAGACTTAAATAATAAAAAATCTGGAAAAGTTTGCACTTAGAAATTAAACAATACAATTATAAATAACCCATGGGTTGATGTGTAATTCTCTGGGGAAATTTTAAGAATTATTTAGAACTAAATGAAAATACATCATATTAAAATGCGGAGGGGCAGTTAAAGCAGTGCTTTGAGGAAATTTAAAATGCTGACTGTCTGCATTTTAAACAAATTTAAAATCAGTAACCTAAGTTTCCATTCTAGAAAAGTAGAAGAAGAACAAATAAAGTCCAGGTCTAGCTGGAGGAAGAAAATAATAAATAGTAATCAGGAAAACAATTACATTGTAAGCACAAAAGAAGTACAGAAAATCAATGAAATTTAAAGCCATTTTTTTAAAGAATAATAAAATGTATAAACCTCTGTCCAAGATAACCAAGAAAAAGGGAAAAAGACACATTGCCAGGATTAAGGCTGAGGGAGGAGACATTATCCTTATTCTATAGACATTAAAGGATAATAGGACGATAGTATGAATAATTTGATGCCATAAATTTGTCAGCTTAATTGAAAAGACAAGTTCCTTGAAAAACACACCCTGCAAAAACTCACCAAAGAAGAAAAATATAATCTGAATAGGTTTATATCTACTAAATAAATTGAGTTAAACCATCTGCAAAAGGACAGTTCTGGCCCAGATGACTTCAGTACTGAATTCTAGCAAACATACAAGGAAGCAGTAGTACCCGTTCTACACATTCTCTTCAAGTGAAAAAGGAACATTTCCCAACTCATTTTATGCGGTCATATTACCTCAATACCAAAACCAGGTAAAAATACATCAAAAAATGAACACTAAAGACCATTATTCTTATCAATGCGGACATAAAAGCCTGTACTGAACCACCAATGCACCTCCAATAAAAAGAAAAAAAAGAAAGAAAGAAAGAAAAGAAGAAATGAAAAAGAGAAAAGAAACCAATGCATCACAGCCAAGTGGGGGTTTGGTTGTCCTATTTGGTTGTCTTATTTCCTAACTGCTTCTTTTCAAGTTAACCCATTAAAATGAGAACATGTACTTCTCACTTATTAATACAAGACTTCTGTGTGTAGGTACTTCCTTCACTGGGGAGCTTTCTTTTATTCTTGGTACCTCCGGGTGCTTGTCTGCTGACAGTCATCTCAATCTGTCATGTATCACAATTTTGTGGTGTAGCAATAGCTTTTTTTTTTTTTTTCCATTTTGCTAGGCTTTTGGAGGGCAAGGGCCTTTCTTTACTGTCTTAGTGGTCTCGTAGCTCTTAACATGGCACCTTGAACTTACTAGGACCTCAGTCAATGGCTGTGGCACTGAACTGGCCCCCCTCTGAGCTTGCTTAGCTTTTCGTTTCTGGCTACTGGTCTTACCACTACTAAATGCCTTGGCTACAATTATGTTTTCTGATTAAAAAATTTAAACCTCTCAAGATTTTATTTTCTCTGTATTTCCTGCTTATTCCTCCCATCTTGGTTTATCCCATAACTCCTCAGTTTTGTTTTGTTTTGTTTTCCTCAAATTTACCTGTTTCATTTCAGTCATTCATTATTTGTCACTTATCTTTTCTCCTCTCTGGGTTTCATTCCCCGTTTGAGGACACATGTTCTCCAGAGCCAGTTTGGATCTAATCCCTCTAATCCCATGGTTACATATTCCTCTTTCTTCATCTAAGTGTTGACACCTTCTTTTTTTGCCTTGCCTGCTTGCTGACTTAGGGAAGTTCACACTATGCTTCAATTATTTGTTGAATAATAATGACAAAAGTTTGAACAGTTCTTTTTTAATCACTTCTGCTAATAGAAATAGCTTAGCAGATGTTTGCACATACTTTCAAGTCTGGGTATAAGTAAGTTCATCTCAGCTTGTGAAAAACATCTTACTAAAATCAGAAAATAATGTTAAAAATTTAAGTGTTGGGGTCATTGATTTCCATTAAACTTCCATGGAGCCCTAGGAACAAGCTGAACATATCTTCAGTGAATTATATGAAACACCATCTTCAGTGGTGTTACACGTGATAGGGAAAAAAGGATGTAGAACTAATTATTTCTCCTTATGTGCAAAGTTTGTCTAAATTGAAATGTGTTTAATCTTGGGGAAATTAATTGAGTACAGCAGAGCAAGTTTTTGTGTAGATTTCTCTCTTAATTACTATGGAGACAGCCAGAGCCTTCATTAAATAATAGTCATTAGATGTACTTTGAAAAATAATATAATACTGTAGGGGGCTTACTTTGATATTGGTTTGTACATCGCGTGAAAAGATAAATTAAGGAAAGAAAAAGCTAATCAATGAGAGAAACAGATGTCTAAGACACGGCAAACAGAGATTAGTTCATCTCCTCATGGTTGACATTTCTCCACATGACATTCCTCAAGCAAATATGTGTTATGTGGCTAATTCCAAACACAGACATCGGTGTCGTGACATTCAGTCTCCTGAAAAATGGCCAGTCTAGCAGAGGAGAGACAGAGATGCACAAAATCAAATGGAAGTCTCTAAAGGTTGTATAAGAATATCTCCAATAATTAAGAGAAAATGTTATTTTTGGCCGAGAGGTATGAGAAGTCCTCATGCAGGAGCTGTGTTTGAGATCAGTTTTCAAAAGGGATAGATGTTAAATAGAAGAGCATGCCTACTGGAGGGAAACCACAAATGAGAATCAAAGGGGAAGAAATACAAGGCTTGAATGGGAAAACAATGAGAAGTCAGTTTGGTTGGAGTTTAAGGAACAGTGCTGGGGGGGTTGGGGGAAGCTGAAAATTCAACATGACAAAATAGAAGTTTACATAACATTGGGGTTAATAACAATAGTAACAAAATAATCATTTCCTCCCGGGGTCTTTTCAAGCATTGGGAATAATGAAGGAAAACCTTTGTGCAGTCTCTGGTACTGAGTATGAGGCAATACTGTTACTATGACTGGTTTTAGGAAGGCAGTAGGAGGCTGCCCACAGCCTCAAGTCCCACAGTCCAGACAGTCGGATGGTTAGAGCATGTGTCTGACAGGATGGGGCTAGGAGGGAATGAAGCATCTGGGAGACAAGTGGGTAACAGGTATGCTCCGTATCTGACTTCTAGAATCCATTTCTGGACTTGGCCTCTCTCTAGAGCTGGAACTCGGGTACAGATAATGAGAGAGTAGGTAAGTGGGAAGAAGAAGAAAAACTGGCAAAGGACAGAGAAGGCAAAAAAGACTTCATTCTTCTTGACCTTTGATGAGAAATTCATTTTAATTTTTTCTGAGCTATTTACTTCACATTTGCACATTCCATTTCAGAATCCGGAAATGTCCTGCACAGTGTCAGGGCGGGGGTAAGGACTCAGGACTGATGAAATTAAATGTGTATCTGGTTTAGCACCTGGAGGTATGAGGAGAACGCCAGGTTCCTGATGACTCTTTTTCTCCCTGGAAATGGCTGCCTCCACATTGTGGCCTCCCATTTGTGCAAACTCATCAAGCCTCTTTTATGTTCCCATCATTCTCACTCCCATTTTCATGCCTGAATGCAGGAATGATACTGAGTTACCCTCAAGTAAGCTTGTCTTTCAAGGGAGTAATCAAGTAAAGCCCCTTCCTTGCAAGAGTATTGATTCTATCAAATTTTTCTGTCCGATTCATCTTTCCTATAAACCAGTTTACATGGCTCATCAAAATGTGTTTGAGTTGGATGCTAATCCAGACCCAATACTGATTTGATGTAAAGGAGGGTTTCTAAATTATGCTTGCTTCAGCATTTCTGTTATGTTGGGATTCTCACTGGGGATGGACCAGAATTTTACAGCTTCACTACGAGGGCTAGCTGCAGACCTTGTCCACTGTGGAGAGCCAGTGTCTCAGACATGTCCGTGCACTGTGTTGAAGCCAGATGTCCTTTTTAGATTCTCGGCATGACTTAGAAAACACACATAACCTACAATGAATGCTTATTCTTGTTACAGTTACAATTATTCAAACCACAAGCAGACTTCACTTGTTTGGCTGGAAAGGTCAGGTTCAGGCAGAAGAAGGCAGATGTCTGCCGGTATTTTTGCCATGACATTGCTTTTGTGTAAACTGATGGAGATTCAGCTGATATATATCTAAAGAAATTCAGTTAAAAAAAATTTGATGTGATAAAAATAATTTCTTATATATATGAAGTGTTTTATTACACAATTTTCATGAATTTCTTATCTCTATTTTAAAGGTAAAGAGACTGAACTTAGGAGGTTAGAAATTCAGTCCACATCTACTCACTGGCATGCAATACAGCAAAGTTTCAAACTCAAATCTCATCACTAGTTTGCCAGAACTCTTAACTGTAAGGTAATGCTACCTTTCACCATTGAATAATAAAAGAAAGAACAAAGTTTGCTGTGATAGAATGCTTAATGAAGTGTCATTTCTTTTGTAAAGACAATAATATTGGTTAGTGCCTGTTATGGGTAGCCTAATAGTGATTGGCAGCTCGCTCTAGTGGTTCATGCTGTGTGATGCCTGAGAGTCTTATTTTCTTGCTACATCCTAATGGTAACTTTAAAAGGTAGATATAATTATCTCCATGTTACAGAGTTGAAAGCTGAGGTCTGAAGAAGTAGAGTGACTTCCTTAAGAAGACCTACAGTTTCTTGCAGAGCTGGGCTTTGAACCCAGATCTACCTACCTATCTTGCTCATCTCTGCAATTTTCACTGTGCCTCACTGTGAGGTAACAGGCTAATATAAAAACAGCACTCAGCATTAAATTTTTTCATTAGAAAATACGAACATAACAAATAATATATTTTGATAACTTATCTATTTATTTAAAAAATACTGTGAGGATTGAAAATGAAAGACCATTATTTCCCATGTACACAGACATAAAAAATTTTAACAAAATGAATCAGAGACAACAATAAAAACTAATACATCACAACCACGTGGTGTTCATCTGCAAGCTTTGTTCCACAGTTGAAAAACAATCAGGGTAATTCACCATATTAATAGACCAAAGAAATAGAAGTATATGATCATATCAACAGATGTAAAAAAAAAAAAATTCGACAGAATTCAACATCTTTTTATGATCAAAATCCTCATAAATCTAGGGACAAAATGAATTTCATTAGCCTAATAAAAATATCTATGAATAACCAATAGCTAATACAATAATTAATGGTAAGAGACTAACGTATTCTAGAACAAAGCAAAAAAAGTCTTTTTTTCACCACTAATTATTCAACATTGTTCTGAAAGTCCTAGCTAATGTAAAAGACCCTCCAAAAGCCATACATAGTAGAAGAACAAATAAAACTGTCCTTATTTCTATGCAAAACAACTGCCTATATTTTTTTTAACAACTGCCTATATTAAAATTCCAGAGAATCTATGAACACCTCTTGAGACTAGTAAATGAGTTTAGCAAGTTCAGAGGATACACTGTCCACATGCATAATCAATAGCCAGCAATCAAAAAATGAAATATAAAATTAAAAAAATAAAACCTATTTCCATATAAATTTAATGAAATATGTGCAAGATCTACATTCAGAAAGTGATAAAACAATAATGAAATAAATCAAAGAAGAGCTGAGCAAATGTAAAATATACATAGCTTGATAATAAGAAGATTCAATACTGTGAAAATATCAATTTCCCCACTCCCAGCAAGGTTTTTTTGTTGTTGTTTTTGTTTGTTTGTTTGTTTGTTTGTTTTAGGATAGCAGCAAGATGATTCTCAGACTCATATGAAAAAGCAAACAACTACAATAGCCAAAATAATTTTTTTTAAAACCTCACAATGTTGTAGGACTCATATTACACAAAGTAGAGTTAGTATAAAGTTAGAATAATCAAGATTATATACTATTACTGGACAGTGGAGTATTGGTAAAAAAGCATACAGACAAAGATCAATGGAACAAAAAAGAAAAGGTACTTTGGTGGAGAAAAGATGTTTTTAGCAAACAGCACTGGAACAACTGGCTGTCCACATGCAGAAAATGAACTTAGACCCATGACACAGTTTACACAAAATAGCTCAAAATGCATCCTAGATATGAAAGCACTGTAAGGAACTCAGGAAGATATACTTTGATACTGGAAGACATACATTTAACCTTTTCTAAGGGGAAGAGAATCCATGAAGTATATGAGCTTGTGAGTAAAGAAGTAGAGCTGGAAGGGGAGGGACAGTGAAGTCAAAGTTAGTCAAGAAAAGAGAAGAGGGAACGAGAAGGAAGGAGAGAAAATGGCGTCCACAGATTACAGTACATACAGCCAAGCTGCAGCCCAGCAGGGCTACAGTGCATACACCGCCCAACCCACTCAAGGATATGCACAGACCACCCAGGCATATGGGCAGCAAAGTTATGGAACCTATGGACAGCCCACTGATGTCAGCTATACCCAAGCTCAGACCACTGCTACCTATGGGCAGACCGCCTATGCAACTTCTTATGGACAGCCTCCTGCTGGTTATACTACTCCAACTGCCCCCCAGGCATACAGCCAGCCTATCTCAGGGTTATGGCACTGGTGCTTACGATACCACCACTGCTACGGTCACTACCACCCAGGCCTCCTATGCAGCTCAGTCTGCTTATGGCACTCAACCTGCTTACCCAGCCTATAGGCAGCAGCCGGCAGCCACCGCACCTGCAAGACCGCAGGATGGTAACAAACCCACTGAGACTAGTCAACCTCAATCTAGCACAGGGGGTTACAACCAGCCCAGCCTAGGATATGGACAGAGTAACTACAGTTATCCCCAGGTACCTGGGAGCTACCCCATGCAGCCAGTCACGGCACCACCATCTTATCCTCCTACCAGCTACTCCTCTACACAGCGGACTAGTTATGATCAGAGCAGTTACTCTCAGCAGAACACCTATGGGCAGCCGAGCAGCTATGGACAGCAGAGTAGCTATGGTCAACAAAGCAGCTATGGGCAGCAGCCGCCCACTAGTTATCCCCCCCAAACTGGATCCTACAGCCAGACTCCAAGTCAATATAGCCAACAGAGCAGCAGCTACGGGCAGCAGAGTTCATTCCGACAGGACCACCCCAGTAGCATGGGTGTTTATGGGCAGGAGTCTGGAGGATTTTCCGGACCAGGAGAAAACCGGAGCATGAGTGGCCCTGATAACCGGGGCAGGGGAAGAGGGGGGTTTGATCGTGGAGGCATGAGCAGAGGTGGGCGGGGAGGAGGACGCGGTGGAATGGGCGCTGGAGAGCGAGGTGGCTTCAATAAGCCTGGTGGACCCATGGATGAAGGACCAGATCTTGATCTAGGCCCACCTGTAGATCCAGATGAAGATTCTGACAACAGTGCAATTTATGTGCAAGGCTTAAATGACAATGTGACTTTAGATGATCTGGCTGACTTTTTTAAGCAGTGTGGAGTTGTTAAGATGAACAAGAGAACCGGACAACCCATGATTCATATCTACTTGGACAAGGAAACAGGAAAGCCCAAAGGTGACGCTACAGTGTCCTATGAAGACCCACCAACTGCCAAGGCCGCTGTGGAGTGGTTTGATGGAAAAGATTTTCAAGGGAGCAAACTTAAGGTGTCTCTTGCTCGGAAGAAGCCTCCAATGAACAGCCTGCGGGGTGGCATGCCGCCCCTTGAGGGCAGAGGGATGCCGCCGCCCCTCCGTGCAGGTCCAGGGGGCCCAGGAGGTCCTGGGGGCCCCATGGGTCTCATGGGAGGCCGTGGAGGAGACAGAGGTGGCTTTCCCCCAAGAGGGCCCCGGGGTTCCCAAGGGAACCCATCAGGAGGAGGAAATGTCCAGCACCGAGCTGGAGACTGGCAGTGCCCCAATCTGGGTTGTGGAAACCAGAACTTTGCCTGGAGAACAGAATGCAACCAGTATAAGGCCCCGAAGCCTGAAGGCTTCCTTCCATCACCCTTTCCACCTCCTGGCGGTGACCGTGGCAGAGGTGGCCCTGGTGGAATGCGGGGCGTAAGAGGTGGCCTCATGGACCGCGGTGGTCCCGGTGGGATGTTCAGAGGTGGCCGTGGTGGAGACAGAGGGGGCTTCCGTGATGGCCGGGGCATGGACCGAGGCGGTTTTGGTGGAGGAAGACGGGGTGGCCCCGGCGGACCCCCTGGACCTTTGATGGAACAGATGGGAGGAAGAAGAGGCGGGCGCGGAGGACCTGGAAAAATGGATAAAGGCGAGCACCGTCAGGAACGCAGAGACCGGCCCTACTAGACGCAGAGACCCCGCAGAGCTGCATTGACTACCAGATTTATTTTTTAAACCAGAAAATGTTTTAAATTTATAATTCCATATTTATAATGTTGGCCACAACATTATGATTATTCCTTGTCTGTACTTTAGTATTTTTCACCATTTGTGAAGAAACATTAAAACAAGTTAAATGGTAGTGTGCCGAGTTTTTTTTTTTTTTTCTTTCTTTTAAAGATGGTTGTTTAACTAAGACTAAATAATGGGAACCCCTTGTGAGCATGCTCAGTATCATTGTGGAGAACCAAGAGGGCCTCTAACTGTAACAATGTTCATGGTTGTGATGTTTTGTTTTGTTTTTTTTAATAAAATTCCAAATGTTTATAAACAAACAAAAAAAAAAAAAAAAGAAAGAAAGAAAAGAAAAGAGAAGAGGAATCGTGAGGGTTCCATGGAGAAAAGTCTGATCTGAAAGAGACGTAAAAACACCTACTAAATTAAGATTAAGGGAAACTACTAATAGCAAGAGCAGAAGTTTGGGGGAGAAAAACAACGGCTTAGTTGGATTATAAGAAACAGATTGATCGTAAGGTGATCTCCCACAATCCTTTTTGTAATTTCTGTTTTAGAAGCAAATCAAAAGCTTGTGGGGCGCCTGGGTGGCTCAGTGGGTTAAGCCGCTGCCTTCGGCTCAGGTCATGATCTCAGGGTCCTGGGATCGAGCCCCGCATCCGGCTCTCTGCTCAGCAGGGAGCCTGCTTCCTCCTCTCTCTCTGCCTGCCTCTCTGCCTGCTTGTCATCTCTCTCTGTCAAATAAATAAATAAGATCTTAAAAAAAAAAAATCAAAAGCTTGTGCTGATTCTCAAAGCCTATGAGCTTGAGCTATTTTTATGCTTTTTTAAGCATTGAATAAGGCACAAAATGAGTATTCATGTACAAAATAATGAATGATTATAATATATATAATGATATATATATATATATATATATATATATATATCTTTTTTTCCTCAGAGAATTAAAAAAAAAAAAAAAACCTCTATGTGGGAATGATGGTTATCATTTCTTAACATAAGGACCAGAACTAAGGTTCAATCCCCAGATTATAACAAAGGGAAAAAGAAACTCAAATGGGCATAAACAGCAGGTCTCAGTCACTAAGGACCTTTTAATGAGTGGGATTCTAACAACATGCTGCCGTGACCTCTTGTGTAGGGCATTAGTCATCCAGCTGTAAAGCTGCCCAGGTAACTTGGATCTAAGAGGATACTAACTGGTGAACTGATTACTTGGGGACAGAAAACAATTAACTCAAACTAAAAAAAGCAACACCTTGGGAGGAAACAAGTGTACTTTTAGGATATAAACATTACCTAAAATTTTACTTAGCATTTGAGCCTTGAAACCCTCAAGAATGATGTGGTGGTACAAATACAGAGCATATAAATTATTATTTGACTAATTTTGGAAAACGAAGTCCTCTTCTTGACTTCAAACTTTTTTTCTGCAGGTGATCTCCTATCATTTATTTGAACTGAAGGTATGACAGGTGAAAGTAGTTACAAAAAATGCATGACTATGGTATTATTTTTATGTATACGTTGGAGGAAATTAGAACGTGGAACTCACAGTAGCCCTCACTGAGTTAAGACAAATTTCAAGTCAGAAACATAAAGAAAAAAAATTCAAATATTTAAAGAATGCCTGTGATTTCAATGAAGATAAGTCATAAAAAACAATAAAAGAAGAACACATTCAAAGTAAGTGCAGAGGAAAAAATGTGAGTAATTTTTTTTACCATTATTTGCACAAATCTGTAATGATAGCTTTTTTTTTCTTAAGATTTTATTTATTTATTTGACAGATCACAAGTAGGCAGAGAGGCAGCTGAGAGAGAGAGGGAAGAAGGCTCCCTGCTGAGCAGAGAGCCCCATGCGGGGCTCGATCCCAGGACCCTGAGATCATGACCTGAGCTGAAGGCAGAGGCTTTAACCCACTGAGCCACCCAGGAGCCCCTGTAATGATAGCTTTTGAAAGAAAAAATATTCTTAATTACTATGTTGGGAAAACATATTAATTAGCAGCTCATTTTAAAGTAGATTTTACTGTGAATTCTATAGCATAAGACTTCTTGGTTTCAGAGAGGACTAAATTCAGAGATCTTGGTTGTCTATTGAGGGAAGGATCTCATATACTAGAGAAATAAGATCAAAGTCATGTGCTAATTTTGCCTGTTTTTTTAGACGCCTGCACATAAAAAAAAGAACAAATTATTACAACTTTAGGAAGATGGTCAGTAAAACATTGACCAGGAATAAGGTAATTTTAATTCTGCAGAAGACATCATAATGGGGTCACTGAAGCTAGTGCCCTCATTCTACAGATAGGACATTTATATGCCAAGAATATACCAGGTCCCAAATGTGTAAGGTCTGGCAGTATTAGGGCATGCACCAAGATGGTTTTCTCCTACCTGTTTTTCTTGCTTGGCCAGCAGCTGAAGTTGCTGTATCACTACTCATGCTTGTGAGAATAGGAAATACATTGGTTCCTAGAGGAGCACATAAGCTGTATGTTTGTTTTCTTTCTAGAGCTGGCCTATTTATTTCAGAACCCTGAACTGATTTGGTTTGTGGTGTCTTACAGAGACTTGAGTCAATCTTACAATTCTGTGTTTCCTTTTACACATTTTCCCTTTCAACTTGAGTGACTAAAATTGGGGCCACGATCCACTCAGGAGTGATTCTGGTTTCATCTGGAAGATTCAGAAATGTGTGCAAATTTCAGAGTTGGGACAGCCAGAGATCATGTTAAATTTATATTGTTATTTCAGTATTTCCCTTTTGAGAGGCTGTATAGTAAAGTGTTTAGAAACATAGGCACTGGAGTCAGAAACTTCAGGTTATAAATTCTAGTTGGCTATATACACTAGTCATGCTACTATGCATAAGTTCCTTAACCTCTATAAACCTAAAGTAATTTCATTTTTCCTTGTGCATATTAATTTTAATGCAATTATAGTGTCATGTGTGTACTGTTTTGTTTTGTCTTTAAAGGTCTTTCTCACCTATGATCAAAGTTGAGTCTTCGTCTGAATTGTATAGACATGATATATTTTTCTGGGTTTCAAAGGAATAAGAACTTCTTAAAAGAAATTAATTGGGGGCGCCTGGGTGGCTCAGTGGGTTAAGCCGCTGCCTTTGGCTCGGGTCATGATCTCAGGGTCCTGGGATCGAGCCCCGCATTTGGCTCTCTGCTCAGCAGGGAGCCTGCTTCCTCCTCTCTCTCTCTCTGCCTGCCTCTCTGCCTACTTGTGATCTCTCTCTGTCGAATAAATAAATAAAATCTTTGAAAAAAAAAAAAAGAAATTAATTGATGTGCAAAGGTCATATCTGAAGTTACTGGCTCAATTAAGACATGTTACGGGATTCCTCAAAACTATAATGAATCATCAGATAATACACATGATTTTTTAAAATATTTTTATTTTTTATTTATTTTTTAAAGATTATTTATTTATTTGAGAGAGAGAGGGAAAGCATGAGCAGGGGGAGGAGCAGAAGGAGAGGGAGAAGCAGGCTCCCCACTGAGCAGGGAGCTCCATGTGAGGCTTGATCCAAGGACCCTGAGATCATAACCTGAGCTGAAAGCAGATGCTTAACCTACTGAGCCACTCAGATGCCCTACACATGATTTTTTACAGACACTAAAATACATAGTAGTTAGTGGTGATAACTCTATGACTGTCAGGAGGTTGAACCTAGGATTGCCAGGCAGGACATTAAGCATAGCTACAGCCTTCTGCACTAGAACAACTAGAGATTCAAGTAATATTTTTAGCAAACTCTGAATGAATGCATACAGATTGATGAAATGGCTTTGCCTAAGAACATTCTAAGACTTTCTTTACTTAGGGACTTAAAATTATGCAAAAAGCCTTTATGCATGAGTGAGGATAAAGAACATATTTCAGATATGTTTAATGAATAATTCAAGCCAGTAGTATATTCAGCATTATATTTTATTCAAATTGAAATAGCCTTTTTAGGGGCACCTGGGTGGCTCAGTGGGTTAAAGCCTCTGCCTTCGGCTTGTGTCATGATCCCAGGGTCCTGGGATTGAGCCCTGCATTGGGCTCTCTGCTCAGCAGGGAGCCTGCTTCCCCCTCTCTCTCTGCTTGCCTCTCTGCCTACTTGTGATTTCTGTCTGTCAAAAACAAAGAAAAAAAAGTCTCTTTAACTTACTGGCTAATATCACTGTAATCTGATTTGGAGAATTGTATGAAGTTATTTCTCAATAATTTATCCTTAACAAATTCAAGTTCTTAAAATTCCACTATGAAAATGAATATTTTTATTTTAAAATTCCATCTCTACTACAGTGTGATTATTCATTGTATGGGTGACCATGTTAACTCAGTAATAGAGTTGAAGAGGAAGTTTAAATCAGAATTGATTAAGAAGTCAGGTATAAGGTTAGGGCTGAACCGTGACCCTGAATCATGAAAATACAGGTGTAATGAAGATATCTGGTCAGAATTGATCCGAAATTATAAAAGTATTGGGTGGGTCACATTGTTAGGCAATCAGTGTTGTGTTTTAAGTAACATTTAAGACTCAACTGGGGATTGATCAAAGGCCTTTGTGTTCACTAAGGCAGACATTGGTCACAATTGCTCATAGATTTAATGGAAATCCGTTATATGTGTTCTCTGACAGTCTTCTTTGGAATTATTTTAATTGAATAATTGGTTTTTATTCTCTGAGACACTTGGATGAGGTATAGTCAACCTAGTGAATTCCTTGAATAGGATATGATCATCACTCTACTCAAGAACCCTTCTAAATATGGCTTCATGAATTCTGTATTTCAGGTGATTATTGTATTCTATCTACAGTGGACCATGGATCAAAGCAATAATGTCACGGTATTTATTCTCATGGGACTTTCCAAAAACAAGAATATTGAAATGCTTTGTTTTGTATTATTTTTATTTTGTTACATTGCTATTTGTGGGGGAAACTTGCTCATCATGATTTCTATCATGTGCAGTCAGCTAATTGAGCAACCCATGTATTTTTTCCTTAATTACCTCTCACTCTCCGACCTTTGCTACACATCCACTGTGACACCCAAACTAATGACTGACTTACTGGCAGAAAGGAAGACCATTTCCTACAGTAACTGCATGACACAACTCTTTACCACACATTTATTTGGAGGTGTGGAAATCTTCATCCTCACAGGGATGGCCTATGACCGCTACGTGGCCATCTGTAAGCCCCTGCACTACACCATCATCATGAGCAGAGAGAGGTGTAACACTATCATCACAGCCTGCTGTACTGGGGCCTTAATCCACTCTGCCAGTCAGTTCCTCCTCACCATCTTCCTACCCTTCTGTGGCCCCAATGAGATAGATCACTACTTCTGCGACGTGTATCCTTTACTGAAGCTGGCCTGCACTGACACATACAGAATTGGTCTCTTGGTCGTTCTTAATTCAGGACTGATTGCTCTGGTGACTTTTGTGATTTTGATGGTGTCCTATTTTCTGATATTATACACCCTTAGGGCTTACCCTGCAGAGAGCCGCTCCAAAGCTCTTTCCACCTGCACTTCCCACGTCACAGTTGTGGTTCTGTTCTTTGCACCTGCATTATTCATTTACATTCGGCCCGCCACAACTTTCCCAGAAGACAAAGTGTTTGCTCTTTTCTACACCATCATTGCCCCCATGTTCAACCCTCTGATCTACACACTGAGAAACATGGAGATGAAGAACGCGTTGAGGAAAGTGTGGTGTCGTCATGTACTGTCGGAAGGAAAGTAGGTTTGCAAAAGCTTTTCTGATTTTCATGCTGTGGTTCCTTGAAACCTAAGACTGAGTAAGATCCATTCTAATCATCCGGCCCCGCTGCTTGGAGGGATAAGAGGGCAAGCAGGAAGCATCGTCTCTGTTGTTTTATGCTTCACTCTGACACCTTATCAACAAACGGAGTGTAATTCTTATTCACATGCCTCTCCACCTAAGATAGGTATTAAGAATTAGGCTTATAGGGGCACCTGAGCAGCTCACTAGGTTGAGCATCTGACTCTTGATTTCAGCTCAGGTCATGATCTCAGGGTCCTGAGCTCGAGCCCCGTGGGACTCTGCACCCAGTGGGACTCTGGCTGAGATTCTTTCTCTTCCTCTCTCACTGCCCCTCCCCACTGTGTTCTTGTTCTCTCTCTCTCTAAAATAAATACTTTTTAAAAAAGAATTGTGCTTATGTGTTATAAAACAATCAGATGACATCTTATGTACAAAAGATTATATCACCTATTGGCCATTGTATTGGGAAAAGTAAAAAAGATAAAACAGAGCATGCATTTTTTTTTACCTTAAAATACTAAAGACCTAAAGAAAATAATACCTTCAATTGTCAACTTTTTACTCAACCATGAACACAGAAAGTTGCATGTAACATTTATATGCAGTTCATGCATTACCACAAAAGGAACAATAAAATCCTGTAATCAGCAACCAGATGAAAAGTTAGAAATTACCGGTACCTGGAGTCCTCCTTGTTTCTCTTGGTAGTCACTAGCCTCCCCTCACTCTCTTCATCTCTACATCAATTAGGTTGATATACTTTTGTACTTCGTGGAAAAATAATGATATAGATCATACTCTTAGTGTCTCTTCATTATGCTTCTGAAATTTATTCCTCATGTTTTGTGATTTTCTGAGTGTTTTCATAGTATTTCATTGTGTGAGTATGTAACGGCTAATTTATCCATCCTCTTGTTGCTAGACACTTGGGTCATTTCCTGTTTGGCCAGTATGAGCAGCACTGCTTTGAGCATTTCTTTTGGTTAATATAGATATTCTATTGTTGCTTTAGCATGTTTTATATTGTAATTAAGACTTAATGTTAGGATAGTGGTTATATACCTGTGTTAGTATTCTTTCTTAATACATTACTGACATAAAATATATAAAATTTTAAAAAAAGTATTATTAATAGAAAAATGCTAGGGTGAGTGCAATAAATGGTTTAGAAATATGTGAAACTTCTGGCACGTCTAGGATCCATGGTATGTAAGATGTTTATTAATGCAAACAAACCAGTCTGTCATAGATACACATTTCTTAGAAAGAAGAGAACTCTTAAGAAGATAGTCCCTATAGCACAGGTAAGAAAAACTTCCCAGAACAGAGCATTAGATTGTGTTAGCAAGATGAAGACTTTGGTGATCACAATTGGGAAATTTTAATACATAGGATGTTCACTGGATTATATGAAATTGTTTGTCCTAATAAGCAAAACAAAAAAAATTCTTTATTTAGCTCCCAAAAAGGAAAAACAAACAAAAAACAAAAAACAAATAACAAAACATTTTGGTAGGCTTTGAATAAAGGCAGTGGTGTTAGATGAAGAAGAGATGCTGTATGTACAACATTGAATTGCCACACATCCACACACGTGCATAGAAGTACACAGTGTAGAAAATAACATCTTCCAGGGGCTTCTATCTTTGCTGTAATCAGAATAAACAGATTTGGGTAGACAGTGAAGAATGAGAGAGAAATATTTAATTTCTGTGCAAAGCATATGATCACACAGCAAAAATTACTGAGAAAAGAGGAAGTTATGTAGAAAACAGCTATAACAGAATATGTCATACAATAGCACCCTTGAGTGTAGTTCTCAGATACAAAAAGAATATGAGTATGTTTATTATATAAAAGTAAGAAATAATTTTAAAAGTACGTTATAGGGGTGCCTGGGTTGCTAAGATGGTTAAGCATCTACCACCTTCAGCTCAGGTCATAATCTCAGGTCCTGGGGTGGAGCCCTGCATCAGTCTTCCTGCTCAGCGGGGAGCCGGCTTCTCCCTCTCTCCCACCAGCCCCTACCTGTGCTTTCTCTCCCTATCTCTGTTTCTCAAATAAATAAATACAATCCTTAAATAAATAAATAAATACATGATATAGCAGCGTGCCTGGGTGGCTCCGTGGGTTAAAGCCTCTGCCTTTGGCTCAGGCCATGATCTCAGGGTCCTGGAATCGAGCACCATTTCTGGTTCTCTGATCAGCGGGGAGCCTGCTCCCCCATCTCTGCCTGCCTCTCTGCCTACTTGTGATCTCTGGCTGTCAAATAAATAAATAAAAACACGATATAGCAACAGGAATCTCAAAGTTGTCCAAGGTATTAAAAGACGAAATAATTTAAGAAACGAATATAGGATATTCTAATTAGAAACTTGATAGATACAAAGGAGTGACTATATTTTAAGAAAAATAGGGTGGATGGAATCTTGATATTAACAATTTACCAGAACACTGAATTAGAAAGAAGAAATGATAGAAAAAAGTAGATATATTAAGAGACATTATGAATCATGTAGGAGAAAACAACATGTATCTATTACACTCCAGGATTTGGGTAACAGAAAAAATAATTTAAAAAATAATTATTGTTAATTTTTGAAAACTGATAATCTTTACAAAATAATCACAAGAATGAAACATATTTGTTCATTTATTTGAGAGAGAGAGAGAGTGAGAGATAGCATGAGTGGTAGCAGAGGAAGATGGAGGAGAGGCAGACTATCCTCTGAGCAGGGAGAGCCTGATGCAGGGCTTGATCCCAGGATCCTGGGACCAAGAAGACGTGAGCAGAAGGTAGATGTTTAACCAACTGAGTCATCCAGGCACCCACAAAAAGATTGCTTTTAAGAAGAATCATAGAAAACACTATTTCCAGTCAATATTGAGATCATAATAAGATAAGAAAACAGAAGAAAATGGAATTGTCTCATGAAAGCATTAAAAGAAAAATGTTACCCTTGACTTCTGAATTTTTCAAGAAGAGTTAAATGAGGATTTTTCAGTACAATGCAACAACAATGAAAAATAACCAAGATCTGACCACAAACCTAGGCTCACTAAAAGAAGTTGTGGAGTATGTTTTCATTAAAAAGGGAGAAAGTCTGAGAAGGAAGATAGATGCCAGAAAGAATGGAGAATGAGAGAAGTCCTAGGCTTATCTGCAAGCTTAAAAATTATATTAAAATAGGAGATGCAACATGGGGGGTTAAGGAGGTAGGAGAAGAGTAAATGAACCAAGATGGGATTGGGAGGGAGACAAACCATAAGTGCCTCTTAATCTCACAAAACAAACTGCAGGTTGATGGGGGCAAGGGGGTTGGGGGGGTGGGTTTATGGACATTGGGAAGGGTATGTGCTATGGTGAGTGCTGTGAAGTATGTAAACCTGGCGATACACAGACCTATACCCCTAGGGATAAAAATATATGTTTATAAAAAATTTTAAAAAATAGGCAATCTTATCTAACATGTGAGATAAAGCATAGAAGACAGAACAAAGATCCTGTACACACACCGTGTGGGTTGTGGTTGGAAGAAAACGATCTGAATAAAAGGGTTTTAAGTACCGTGTATGGTTCAGCAGGACAGTAACTGCTGTAAGCTTCAGGCAGTTGTGGCCATCAGTGTAAAGTAATAAGAAAGGCATAGACACTTAGGAAGGTGGGGAGGAAAGTAGATACCAACAGATGGGTAAAAAAGCATTGAAGGAATGAAAGGAGGCCAATCCAATTAAAAAGCAAGAAAAGAGGGAGAAAATCGACAAATTATGAAAAGTAGTAGAGGAAGAAGGAGGAGGAGGAGAAAAGAGAGGAAGAGGAGGTGGAGGGACAGGAAGAAGAGTGCAATGTTAGAAGAAGAAGGAGGGGGAGGGAGGAAGAAAAGAAGAAGTCATAGAGCTTCATCCAAATACATAAGTAAAACAAAATCAACACAGTAGAAAAGCAAAGATCATCATAATGCATGAAAATACAGTAATGTGCTTTTACAAAAGATTTTAGGGCATGAAAATTGAAACTGATAAAATGAAAAGGGTAGAGCAGGCAAATGCTTAGCACTTGAGCCTCCTCCAAAAGCAAACATGGGTCCTCTGGGTCTTGACCCTCCCAGTTCACAAGTCTCCAGTATATCTGAGCACTCTCCATTCAGTATCTGTCAGCCTACATCCCAGAAAGTTTGTTTCCTAGCCGCTTCTGTAAGGAACTACTGCATGCTCATAGCCTCACATAGCCCTCCTTTTAGCTGGTTCTCTCCATCCAGCCTATGCGTAGCCTCCTATCTGTTTGCACTGTCTTGCCTTCCCATGCACTTCCCACTTGCTGGGTCAGTGTGACTGTCCTGGCCACACCTACAACCTCACCTTTTCCATTCCCAACTTTGGGGAAGGCTCTTCTCTTCCAAGTTCATTCTTTAGGTATTCTTCTTCAGTCCTAGCTTACGTCTAAAACTCTCATTGAACTATAATCGCTCTACAAAAAACTGCACATATTTAAAATGTACAATCTGATTAAGTTGTGACGTAAGTATAAGCCTGTGACTCCATCACCATAATCAAGACTGGGAGAGTATCCAGCCCTCTGAAAAGTTTTCCTGATACCTGGTGATTTGCTTTGGGTCTTTATAGATTAGTTTGTGTTCTCGAGATTTTTACATAAATGTATCATGCAGTATATAGCTTATGTTCACTAGCTTCTTTTCATATGGTTATTTGGATATTAATCCATATTGTTGCACACATCAGTTGTGCATTCCCTGTTCATTGCTGAATGGATTCTACCCTGCAAATTCCACAGTTCTGCTCTTGGGAATTTGGATGGTTTCCAGTTTGGGCTACTCCAAACAAACCTGCTTGCAGACATTCATGCACAAGTTTCTGTGTGAACCGTAGGCTTCTCTTCTGTCAGGTAAATCCTTAGGTGTGGAATGGTTGGTCATATGCAGCTGTATGTTTCACATGTGAAGAAACCACCAAACTGTCTTTTCAAATATCCCCACAGGAAGTTTATGAGTGTTCCCACTTCTCTTCCACTCTTCCGATACCAAATTTTCTTATTTTTAGCCATCCTACAAGGTGTGAACTGGCTTTTCATTGCAGATTTAATTTGCATTCCATAAATAACTAATGATATTGAGCAGATTTTCATGCACTTACTTGACATGGTGTAAAGAGTGCAGTGTCTTTTGGGAAAATGTCTTTTCAAAATCTTTTGCCCATCTTAAAGATTTTCATCTAAGATGTTAAAGTTTTCTTCTTTTTTTTTTTTTTTAAGATTTTATTTATTTACTCCAGAGAGAGAGAGACAGAGAAGAAGAAGGCAGAAGGGCAGCCAGAGGGAGAGGGAGAAACAGGCTCTCTGCTGAGCAGGAAGCCTGATGCAGGGCTTGATCCCAGGACCCTGGGATCAAGACCTGAGCTGAAGGCAGCCACGTAAACAACTGAGCCACCCAGGCGCCCCAAATTGTTGAATTTTTACACATAAAATGCTTATACTGTTCTCTGGTTCATATTTCATTATTTGCAAAATTTGTAGTGATGTCACTTCTCTCATTCTTGATATTGGTAATTTTTGTCTTCTTCCCTTTGCTCTCAATCAGTCTGGCCAGAGGTTTATCTACATTATTGAATTTCTCAAATAGGTGTTTTTGCTTTCAATTTTCCTAATTGTTTTTCTCTTTTGTTTTTCATAGATTTTCATTTTGATCTTCACTACTTCATTCTTTTCACTCTAGCTTAACTCACACTTCTTTTTCTAATTTTAAGCTGGAGGCTGAGGACATTAATCTGAAAGCTTTATTCTTTTCCAGTCAAGATATTTAGTGCAATAAATTTACCTCCAAGTTCTGCATTAGTAGCATCCCACAAAATCTGATATATTTTGTTTTAATTTTCATTCATATAAAGCTGCTTTCTAATTTTCCTTTTGATTAGTTCGTGATCCAGGAGGTTACTTAGAAGTAAGTGCCTTATTGGGCGCTTGGGTGACTCAGTGGGTTAAAGTTTCTGCCTTCAGCTTGGGTCATGATCTCAGGGTCTTGGGACTGAACACCACATCGGGCTCTCTGCTCAATGGGGAGCCTGCTTCCCCCTCTCTCTCTGCCTGCCTCTCTGTTTACTTGTGATCTCTATCAAATAAATAAATCTTAAAAAAAAAAAAAGAAGTAAGTGCCTTATATAATTTCCAGATATTTGGAAATCTTCTAGATTTCCTTCTAATATTTTTCATTTGATTCTACTGTGGTCAAAGAACATACTTAGAAAGGTTAGAGTCCTTTTATTATTGAGACTTACTTGATGGACCAGAAAAATTATGTAACCTCGTCAATGTGCTGAGCTAACTTGTCAAGAATATGTATTCTGCTAGAATCAGATAGAGTATTTCATAGAAACTATCAAGTGCAGCCAGTTGATGGTTTTGCTCAATCAACTAATATCTTTGCTGATTTTTTACTTCTTCCATTAATTATTAACAGATGTGTTCTGAACTGTTCAACCATATTGTGAATTTGTCTCTTTTTCCTTCAGATTCTATAAGTTGTTTTATGAATTGATAGCCCTGTTATTAGGACAATAAAGATTTAGGTAGTTATGTCTCCTTGATTAGTTGGCCACATTTATCATATGACATGAATTTTTTTTATCTTTTGTAATATTTTTTGCTCTTAAATTTTCTCTGATAATTGAAAAGCCTTTCCCTCTTTCATTGGCATTAGCATTATTTATCTTTTCCATCCCTTTACCTCTAATCTATTATTTTTATCTTCATACCTAAAATATATAATTTTCTGTTTCCAAAGTACAGTTGGGTTGCGTGGCTTATTTGTTTGTTTTTGTTTTGCTTTGTTTTGTTTGTATATCCTATTTGACCTTTTAATTTTACTGCTTACACCATTTCCATGTAATGTGATTATTGATAAGTTGGAGTGTAAGTCTCTCATCTTGTAATAAATTTCTGTTAATTCTATTTGTTCTTTTCTTTTTTCTTCTTCTATCCTTGAATCAATTGACCATTCTTGTGATACCACTTCATGCCTAGTATAAAAACATCACAATAATATCCTTCCATTTCTCTGTCAACCTTTATGTAATGTTGCTGTCTCTTTTAGTTCTACAAAAGTTATGAAGACCAGATGTGTTCTTATTATTTTGGAAACCAGCTCTGTTATCTTGAGCAAGCTGTTTAATCTCTAGAAGATTCCTTTTTTTTTGTTTTTCCCCTTTAAGGAATAAGGGCAATAATTCCCATGAAAGTATTTTTTAATAAATAAATCAAATAATCCACTTGAAATACTTAATACAGTGATTAACATATAGGAATTTAAAAATGCTTAAAAATATTATGATTTATTTACTATGTGAGTTGTTCTAGATGGGATGCTATAAAACACTGATTTTCTGAAGTCATATGAGTACACACATACATGGATTTTCTGTTCAAGAAAGAGGCCACCTGCGTTGGTCAAATAGCGGTGAGCATGGCTGCCTTCCAAGAAGGGAGGCCACCTGAATTTCAGTGCACGTGATTCTGAGTCTGTGTACCTTGCAGCACTGTAACCACACAAAGCAAAGTGCCTGGTAGTAATGAGAATAAGAGTTGTACCTATCTGGTTGGTTATCTTCTCCAATATTTTTCAACAAATCCTGTGAGTCCTTTTCCAACCTACAAATAAGAGTGGGGATTTATTTTAATTTTTCATTTATTTTGCTATTTTTTTTCTTCTTATCAATCCAACCCTTTATTGCAGCAGTGAGAGTTAATTACTATTGGGTGTGGGTACTGGTCCAGGAGAAAAGTGGTGTGACAGGTCATTGATTTTTCACTGTTATTCATCTCATGTTTCTTTTGTTAATGACTCTTGTTGGGACTCTGGATATTTCTCTCTCTGGTTTTCTTTTACCTTCTCCACTGTAGAAATAGAGATTTCTCTAAAACAAACCAATGCTCTCATAGTTTACATATTTTCCCTCCTGCTTTTCAGAGGAAGAAATTAAGCAGAACAGGCAGAAGTTCTTTAACTACTTTGGATCTGAATAACAATAGTGACCTCTAGAGACACAGTACCCAGAGCTTGGCTAATGCAAAAGTGGAAAATAAATTTAAAGCCTGAAAATTCCCAAGAGGTTAGGGCAGGAGGCTTGAACAATTGATTAGTGTTCTTTGCTGAGGATCTTTTTTTTTTTTTTTTTTTTTAGATTTTATTTATTTATTGGACAGACAGAGATCACAAGTAGGCAGAGAGGTAGGCAGAGAGAGAGGAGGAAGCAAGCTCCCGGTTGAGCAGAGAACCCTGAGATTATGACCTGAGCAGAAGGCAGAGTCTTTAACCCACTGAGCCACCCAGGCGCCCCTGCTGAGAATCTTTTAAGAACTGCTTCTGGGAAAACAATGTCTGTAAAGTTCAAAATCAAAAAGTTCTTATGATCTCTTCTCAGTCTGTATTTGGCTTTTGGAGAGCAAATGACTTGCAGGCATACACCTGAAAGACCAGACTTCTAAGGCATAGATATGTAGGATGCTTTAGCAGACAATCCAAAATGCTCTTGTTTACTTCTAAGTATGAACAGGGGTCAGGGAATTATATCCATATTTAAAATCCTAGATCACTTTCTTATGAAGTAGACATGTATTTCTCTGTGAATCAAGATAGTTTTCAGTGGTATTTATATTTTCACCCACTTTGCAAAAGGATAGGACTTTCCTTCCTACAAATTCAAGGAAAGTGATAATAATAGATATTTTTAGAGAATTTACTGAGATTTGTTTGAATCAGTGCTTTCCAGTCTCACATTTTCAGATGTAAATGCCAGTGAAGGGTTAGCAAACTATGTAACTAAAGGGGGCATATGTGTGACGAGGATATTTTCCTGACTAACTGAAAACCTGAAGACCATCCACAACTGATGCTCAGGTAATCGCACTTACAACCTCCTGTTTTAGGTTCATCAGATCTATTTGACACTTATTCTGTTATCTTAAGGATTATACCTTCTGGTGTGGTGTATTAAAATTTAAGCAAGAGTTTTAAAAAAAAGCAATATTTAGTTTATATTGTATATTATAAACAGAATCTGTGTTTTTGAAAAATGCATGTAAAAATAATAAAATCTTTAGGCTGCCAGTGACTTTCCAGCCTAAAATCTTGAAGAAAATCCCATCCTTGAAATTAGCATCTCTTAAAATTTTTTAGATTCACCTGAATCAGGTAAAGTAAGTTTGTAATAAGGCACATGTTGAGTACATCAATAGAAATGTATATATTTAGTATATACTTACCTTGGTTTACCTATAAGAGAATGCCATTTTACAAAGCTGGTGGTAACTCATAAGGAAAGAACAGGACTTTTAGGCAGTACTACAAAATTACAAACTGGCTTATTTAATTTTGGTAGCATGGAAAAAGACTATTTATTTAAAATTAAGTGTTAAGGGGCACCTGGGTGGCTCAGTGAGTTAAGCTTCTGCCTTCAGCTCCGGTCGTGATCTCGGGGTCCTGGGATAGAGTGCTACATCCCTCTCTCTGCTTGCCTTTCTGCCTGTCTCTTTGTCAAATAAATAAATAAATAAATAATCTTTTAAAAAAATTATGGGGGCGCCTGGGTGACTCAGAGGTCTAAGCCTCTGCCTTCGGCTCAGGTCATGATCTCAGGGTCCTGGGATCAAGTCCCACATCGGGCTCTCTGCTCAGCAGGGAGCCTGCTTCCTCCTCTCTCTCTCTCTGCTGGCCTCTCTGCCTACTTGTGATCTCTGTCTGTCAAATGAATAAATAAAATCTTTAAAAAAAATTATGGGAGAACTATAACTTGTATACAATTTTGAGAATACAACTTGATGTTTTCATGTTAAAAAGGGAGACTAGTGGGGCACGTGGGTGGCTCAGTTGTTAAGCTCCTGTTTTTGACTCACTTCATGATCTCAGGGTCCTGGGATTGAGCCCCACATCAGGCTCCCTGCTTGGCAGGAAGTCTGTTCTCCCTCTCCCCCTCCCTACTTGTGTTCCCTCTCTCACAAGAATGTCTTCAATTTCCATTAGTGTCTTTTTCTTTATTTATTTACATTATAAAGTTTAATTGCTGTGGAATTTACCTTAAAACATTTTGGGCTCAGTGGGTTAAAGCCTCTGCCTTTGGCTCTGTCAGGCCCCACAGGGAACTCTCTGCTCAGCAGGGAGCCTGCTTCCTCCCTCTCTCTCCGCCTGCCTCTCTGCCTATTTGTGATCTCTGTCAAATAAATAAATTAAATCTTAAAAAAAAAAAGAAACAGACATATTTTTTTAATTATTTTTCAAAATTTCACTGACAAAAGAAATCTACTTTTTTAATATGTTCAACTATTTTTGCCTTATAACATAGCTAGCACGATAGGTTTCTCAAGCTCAATCAATAGTACACACCCACACCAACCTTTATAGTTCAAAGAATATTATTTGCAATCCTAATCACCCAACTCACAATTTAAGCAGACATGTTTTTGTTTCTCTTTTTTTAAATGCAACTACCTTCCTCCATCCTCTGCCTCCAGCCAATTTAGGAGGAAGTCCCATAACTTGTGGAAAAATGGAACTTTACTTGGAACAGAAGCCTGCCGTGACTAAAGAACACAATGGAAAATAATATGCAAAATAAATTTCCTGCATTAAATTAATGCCACTACTATCTAAATGTTATAAAGAACAGTGGCACAATTTCTTCCTAGAAAATAGTAATTTTTAAATCATTATATTTTCAAAATTTAATCAAAAGTACTTTTTAGTATTTCCAAATAAAAGAATATTTGAAAAGATTAAAAAATCATCCCAAAATCAGTAATGATTCCTAAAGGGAAAAAATGTAATAATATTGATTTATAAATTAGCCATTGTGATTTGTTTCATTAGGTTCATATTTTGTTTTAGGTTTTAAATGATTGTGTTTATATTGTCAATGTTTTCATCCAAATATTTTTTCTTTTTCAGATGCTCAGTTATTTGTGCATAACCCACAATTTATGGAAAGTCAGAGAAACATCTCAGAATTCATCCTTTTGGGACTTTCTTATAACCAAAACATACAAAAATTTTGCTTTGTTTTCTTCTCATTTTGTTATATTTCCGTCTTGGTGGGAAATCTCCTAATTCTTGTCTCTGTTCGAAGCAGTGACCTTTTTTACCAACCGATGTACTATTTCCTCAGCCACTTATCCTTTATGGACATTTGCTACACCTCCTGTGTGACACCCAAACTGATTGGTGACCTGCTACTGGCTAGAAAAACCATCTCTTATGATAACTGCATGTTACAGGTCTTTGCCTTGCACTTCCTGGGAATGATTGAAATCCTCATTCTTACAGTCATGGCCTTTGATCGCTACGCTGCCATCTGCAAACCTCTCCACTACCTGCTTATCATGAACAGGACAAGGTGCCATCTCCTAGTGTTGGCTGCGTGGGCTGGTGGGGCTCTCCATTCTTTTTCTCAGTTTTCTCTGATAATTGGGTTGCCCTTCTGTGGCCCCAATGAAATCAATCACTACTATTGTGATATCTTCCCTCTGCTGAAAGTTGCCTGCACTGATACATACATCAGTGGTGTCCTTGTGGTTGCCAATTCAGGAATGGTCGCTTTAGTAACCTTTGTTCTCTTGTTTGGGTCTTATGTTGTTATATTACTGAGTTTAAGAAATCTCTCAGCTGAGGGAAGACGCAAAGCTCTCTCTACCTGTGGGTCTCATATCACTGTGGTCATCTTATTTTTTGGACCTTCAATCTTTGCCTACCTTCGACCTCCTACCACTTTCCCTGAGGACAAAATATTTGCACTATTTTACACCATCATTGCTCCTATGTTCAATCCCCTAATCTATACTCTGAGAAATACAGAGATGAAAAAAGCCATGAGAAGTGTTTGGTGTCAAAGAATATTTTCAGAAGAAAAGCACAATTGACTTGTCCTACTCAATAAATGCTAAAAACTTCAGGCAGGAGCAAAAATGAACTTGAAATCAGAGAGCTCTGATCATTCAGATCATTGAAACCAAACATTCACTTAATGAATGTCGGAGATGATAAGCTGAGGAATTATGGGTAAGGAGACAATTTTACTAGTGGAACTGGGATTGGGTAGGAAAATAAGTATATTAAAAATATTCTAGGCTAAAGGAATGACGGTGGCCATGTCACATACAGTAAGCATTTCTGAAGCTGTGAGGCTGCTTATGAACTTTAATATTTATTTGCATATGAAATTTATAGATTTGACAACATTTGATTATTCTGTAGAGATGGAGATTAAAAGTGGTTTTCAGAAATTAAAAAAAAGATTTTTTTTTGTTATTGAACTTTATTTTCTGTAGGATATTCATCTAAGTCTTATGTGAAATAAATTATGTGATGAAAAAAAATCCATCACATAAATTATGTAATAATAATTTGGTTCTAAACCAAAGTAAAAGCAAAGAAAAAGGTGTGTTCATATTTGCCCTGTGGGAACTGCCGCACCCTCCGACCCCATCTCCCTTAACGTGTCATAGATAGAGACAAAGGGAGAGGGTGAAATTTTCATTTCTGTTGTCATGTTTATTGCATCACAGATACTCACAATGTGGAAAGACAAGATGAGAAAAGTAGTAGAGCATATCCCATTTCCGTAGAGCTGGGTTAGTTGAGTGACCTCAAAACTGTGCGTTTGGGAGAAAAAGCACATATCAGCTTGCCTTGTCACATAGACCTGAGAAATACATTCCATTTCCAATAGGGCCAACTGAACTTTTTCAAGATAGAAATTTTACTTCAATATAATTCTTGTATATATATATATATATATATATATATATATATATATATATACTTTTTTCATCTTAAAGTGAGAAAGGAAATAATAAATGAAAACACAGTTTTTTGTGATAATAAAGATATACTACCACCATTTTGTATTGGCTTGACTCTTGTTCATATCAGCAAACAACTAGTATCTTATATTCTTCATTTAGAACACAAAACTGATAAGTAAAGTTATTAATGTCACTTAAATATGAAATGATAAATTGAAATTGCATTTGAGAAATTGATTAGTGGCTAGGACTCATGGGATAGCTATTACTTAAGACATTAATCATCTACAACAGAAGTCTTATGACTATTTCCATATTCTTTTCTCAATGGCACTGTCTTCATGGTGCTCTCTTCTTGACCATCTTCTAGAAGAAAGGAACTCACAGAGAAGATAATATGTTATTTAGAGAAATTTAATTTATAATAAATTCTTCCAAACTGCTAAAGTTGATGTTTAACTACACAAGATAGGCAGCTAGCAAATGCATGTTTAATTACCTTTGGAGTTGCCCGGATTCTATCCAAACTTAACGTATACAAAATGCATTTTGTGAATAAACACAGCTAGACTTTTTACAATATATCACAGCAGCCTTTATCAAGAGCATAGTCTTCTTTCAACAACTTTCTTCCTGCTGTGCTTTATGACTGAATATTAACTCATTCATCATTTTTAAGTCATAGCCCATTTATGGTACATTGACCTCTTAAGTGTTACCATAACTATTAAGACTTTTGTAATGACACCTCTACGTTAGAGGACAGTGGTGTATGGGAGCAAATGCTCTTCCTTGGTGAGGAAGTAAAGCAAGAAAGATTCAGGGGTAAGGGCTGCAGAGCAGAGCCTGGAGATGACGGCATGGTTTGGAGGTGACTAGGAACTCAATGGACATCCATGGAAGTTCTGGGCTGAGAATAGGAATAATGGTGAACACATGACCTCGTCTGGGGAAGGTTTCTTTGATTAAAGTATTAGAATGCCTTAAATCAGGTTTCAGTGGGGTGACCTAGGTCAAAGGGTAGAAACCTCCAGTTAGGAGAAGAATCAGTTCTGAGGACCTAACCACAATATGGTGATAACAGTTAATAATACAGTTTTGTCTACTTCAAAGCTGCTGAGAGTGGAGCATTCTTGCCACACACACACACAGTAGTGAACTATAGAAAGGGACGGTAATAATGTATTCATAATAATTCCACAATGTATATGCATATAAAATCATCACACTGTCCACCTCAGATATACACAATATATTTGTCAATGAGTCCTCAATAAGGTTTAAAAAACAAACAAACAAAAAAAACCCCGATCTCCTTAGGAGAGTGGGAATAGACCAGACCAAAAGGAAACACCTAGACTTGCTTTCAAGTTAATTCTCTGAAGGCAAATCCAACTTCACACTCTACCCTGGGTTGCCTCAGTGCCTTGAATATGGCTTTAGGGTTGTTTCATTAAGTATTCTTCTCATATTTAACTTGTGATATAGAATACACTTAGACAGAGAGAGATGAAGGCTGGGGTTGGGATAGAGAACTGGACAGGAAATACCCCTGTAACTTCCGTATGAATCAAAAGTAGAACAGGGCCATCATCTCCACAGTCTACCATCCTGTGCTCACCGCTCCCCTTCCCAGAACTAAATATTCTCTTGACATTGATCTGCAATCTCCTTCTTGCCTAGTGACCTTGGTCAGTCAAGTATTTATCTTAGCTATTACAGAGTTTTCTTGTGGGTCAAATAAGAACACAGTGAGTCTTTGTGAAGACTAAACAGGAGCACTTAGTGTAGGACACCCTGCAAACCCTCATTTAAAGATTTTCAAATGCAAATTTTGTTCACATGCAAATTTTCATTTTCAAATAACTTTTTAAAAATGTTCTAAATCAGAGACACTTGAGTGGTTTAGTCCCTTAAGCATCCAACTCTTGACTTCTACTCAGCTCCCGATCTCACGATCCTGGGATCAAGCCCTGGGTCAGTGGGGAGCCTGCTTGAGGTTTCTCTCCCTCTCCCTCTGCCCTTTCCCGTGCTTGTGCTCTTTTTCATTCCGTCTTTAAAAATAAATATTTATTTTTCTCTAAGCTAAAAATAATACAAAATAATCCTAAGCTTTATTAGTTTATAATTTTCCCAGAAATTTACCTACATACTTGGAAGTCCTCTATAACTCATTGCCACTCTTTTAGAGACTATAATAAAGATGGTTTTTAAGATGACATAAAGATCATTATCTACCATGAGGGCCAAGGCTGTCTAAACTTCTGTCAGTTTATAGAGATCAAAGAAAGGATTAGGCCCTCAAGTTTGTTTCCAAGACAGAATTCCTTAAGTGCAGGAGAATATGGTCCCTGGGGCCCCGGAGCAAGTTCTAGTGACAAATTCCTAAATGGCATGCAACATTAATTGTGGCTTGCACACTGTTTATAATCCGGATCCAATCCTAGCTGCAATTTGTCAACTTAGATCTAAAGGAAATCAACCTGGTGAACTTCTGTTTGGGAAGGTAAATCCAAACTTCTTAGAAAGAATAGTGCTCTAGGATAAGAGAAATATAATTTATAATGTACTCTCTATAAAGTATTAATTAATCATGTGAGTTTGGGCATCTCTAGGGCTAATTTTAATGATGAAAATATAGATTGTGATTTGATCCCTTTGGATATAAAATGATTCCATTAGACTTCCAACTGTCGCTCTGAATATATGACTCATTGTGAGAATGTTGGTTGAGTGATGTCAGTTGTCTCTAAAATAATGCCAGCTTTTTTTCTGTGAATGGCTGATGAATTATACTGAGTGAAATGTGAATTCAAGAAGCTGAAATGAAATGCTCTGGACTGTAGGTGAATGACCAGAATTTCAGTGAAGAAAGGGGGGACACCAGAAGCAAGAAGTAGGAATGGATCCACAAAAAGTGAAAGAACATGAGGTGAATTATTTCTCTTCCCTTCCCATTATCTGACTGTGTGAGATCTGCTAAGTATATTTTTGCCTCCACAGTACAGCTAGCTGACTGACTTTCAGTTAAAGCTAAATACAGGCATCTTCTCTGAATTTTATAGCCTAGCTTGTTTTGAGGTTGAGGCAGTGATAAATTCAAAGTGCTGCCCATTGAAATTGATATACGACATTCTAAGATACAGGCAGACAGCAACGGGGAGTGATGTTTCGGTGGACAACAAATTTCAAATTACAAAAACAAAAACAAAAACAAAACAAAACAAAAAAAAAAAACATTTTTAGAACTTGTGGGGGTGGGCTGAAAAAGAATTGATTAAGAAAATGCGATTCACAGGTTGCTAGAAAAGTGATAAAGCCCAAATTGAAAAGACAAATATACTCCCTGCACTAACCCTATCATGGTTATTGATAACTCCTTCCTCAAAACAAACAAGCTCCAAGAATTCAAGAATTAAGTGAACCTATGACCCTATGCAGGTCACCAAAAAAATCAAATGAAAATATCTCAAAACTTGAGTCTCGTTTTATCTTATCTCTGTTTATTTTGTTGCCTGCCCTTGTTTCTGGGAATAAGCCTTAGGACAATAATTTCAATTATGGAGTATTTTATTTATAGACCATTTGAAATCATTGAAGCTATTTATTTTAATTATTTACAAACATTTGCTGAGTATTGGTTAAATAAATGGTAGCCTGTATTTGACAAGATATAGGACAAAGATAAAATAATTAGAAATATTTATCAAATCCATACAATGTACTGGGTGACTTTCACATTTTATCTCACAGCAGTCTCAGGAGGTAGATGTACCCACCAGTGATGTACTTATCTATTGCCAGTACGAAGATCTGAGATAAAAACAATAAATGCCAAAGATCATACAGATCGGGGATACCCAGCAAGAATTGAAAGCTTAATTTGTGCAAATACCTTTTAGTATTTCAAGACAGAATATAAGACTGTCTCTCTGTTCTTTGGAAACTTAGGATCACAAAACTTAACACTATATTGGGTTTAGTTTGGCATAAATTAAAAATGAAAATATTGGGGTCAGTGAGGCACTCGTTTAAGTCCTTAGAGTATCTCATATCTATTGAGTATTCACTATGTATCAGTAACTATGCTAAGTACATAATGTTTTGCTAAGTATGTTACTAAGTGAGACATGTTGCTTCAGATGGTCAGAATCTACTAATTATGTCTGTGGTCGGGCTAATTACTTAATTTCTCTATGATTCAGTTTCATTTTTAAAATGAGCTTATTAGAAATATTTACTTCTCAAAATTATTGGGAGAATTTAAAAAGTTTATGTTATGCATGTGGAATGCTCAAATTGCAAGCTTTTATACAAATTATTAAACCTACTGACAGTGTAGTAAAGTAATGAAATGAGATCATACGCTCATTCATAACAAACCCAGAATTTATTATATTCATTATGATCAAGGTATTTCAAAACTTTGACAATAGCAGAGAGCCCAAAGTTTAAGCAAAGTCTTAACTGAAAGATATAAATCATCAAGACTAGATTTGTCCTTTTTAAGAAGGGGCCTCTAGAACAAGTGAACACAAATTCCTACAGTGAAGGAGGAACTACAGCAGGGAGTAAATGATGACCTCTTTCTTCTAACCACTGCTCTTACAGAAGGACTATTTGTGGCTGGAGTAGCATATCCAAGGACGTGACAAGATTTAGTGCATTTTCTTCCCGAAGAGTAAGTTGCATTCTCTAAAATAATAGAGATTTTTAAAAAAATATTATTTATTTATTTATTTATTTATTTATTTGACAGACAGACATCACAAGTAGGCAGAGAGGCAGGCAGAAGTCGAGGAAGAAGCAGGCTCCCCGCTGAGCAGAGAGCCCGATGTGGGCCTCCATCCCAGAACTCTTGGATCATGAGCTGAGCCAAAGGCAAAGGCTTTAACCCACTGAGCCACCCAGGCGCCCAATAGAGATTTTTTAATTCTCTATTCTCACTCTTTGTAATTGGGCTACATATGCAGGAGAGAGGAACAGATTGGGATTGCAGTTTTGTTTGAATATTTTCTGCATTTTATAGACTAAGATAGTTTGTTGTAATTTATTGTCTCATTTTGTCATCTGCATATCAATATTAGAATGGCTGAAATAGTTTAAGGATCACGATTTTGGAGGTTGTCTGGTTTTGAATGAAATAATTAGGTAATTGGAGGAAAGACATCTTTAACATTAAATTTCTTCTGTTCCAGGTATGGACTCAGGCTCTAGATCCAGAAAACTCTGATTTCAAATTCTGTTTTGCTAAATACTAGTTAGGTGATCTATATATACTTTATCAGGAAATCTTCAACTAATTGTTATCTCCATAAGGTATTACCACTCTTTTTTTTTTTTTTTTTTTAAGATTTTATTTATTTATTCGACAGAGAGAGATCACAAGTAGGCAGAGAGGCAGGCAGAGAGAGAGAGGAGGAAGCAGGCTCCCTGCTGCGCAGAGAGCCTGATGCGGGACTCGATCCCAGGACCCTGAGATCATGACCTGAGCCGAAGGCAGGGGCTTAACCCACTGAGCCACCCAGGCGCCCAAGGTATTACCACTCTTGTACATGCATCACACTGATCTTAATACCATATTCATTAGGATAGTAATTTTTTCAAAGTTCTCATGCATCTATCTCTAAATTTGAAATTCATAACTCTCTGATTTATTTAGGAACAAATAATTTGCTTATGTTTTAGACAAACAAAAGTGTTGAGGGAAATGAAGTTTGGACTTCACATTGAAAATTGATGACTGAGTTGACAATAGAAATCAGAGGTCCTCTTGCACTCTAAAATTGAGAAGCCAGAGTGGCACCTGGTGGTTCAGACTTCTAAGCATCAACTCCTTGGTTTTGGCTTTAAGTCATGATCTCAGCTTCTGAGATCAGGCTCTGGGCTCAGTGGCAAGTCAGATTGAGGATTCACTCCCTCTCTCTTTGCCCCTCCCCGTTCCTATGCTCTTTCCTAAACAAACAAACAAACAAATAAATAAATAAATCTTTAATGAACTAATATTGAGAAGCTAGAAATATATGTGGTAGTTCCCACTTGATGAACCACATGATATTGTGGAATAGTGTGACTCTTAATCTCACAAAACAAACTGAGGGTTACTGGGGGGAGGGGGTTTGGGAGAAGGGGGTGGTATTATGGACATTGGGGAGGGTATGTGTTTTGGTGAGTGCTGTGAAGTGTGTAAACCTGGTGATTCACAGACCTGTACCCCTGGGGATAAAAATATATGTTTATAAAAAATAAAAAATTATATTAAAAAAAAAAAGAAAGAAAAAGAGGCAAATGAAGCATTATCTGTGGACTCAAGTTTGGAGAAAATAAATTGAACCACATATTTAGCATTACAGTTTTGTTATAAGGTTATACCACATTTCATCAGTTGAAAATTTAATTTTGTATCAAATTAAGACAGAATGATGGACTTTACCTACATATTCTAACAATTAATTTGCATTGAGGATTAATTTCAGGTATGTAGTAGAATTTTCTTGGTTAATTTTGGGGAAGGGGAAAAAGAAAAACAATTCAGGTGATTGTGTATTTCTACGCACATGATTGAGATAATGGTTTTATTTATGTCGATCCAAAGGAACAAGCAATTACTTTAAAAGATGACCAAGCAAGTATTTCAAATATTATTTTTAAAATAATGTGTTTATTTAGAGGTAAGAAGAAATTTTCATGGTATCATTGGAGGCATGAAAACTAACTTTACAATGATTCTTGCTAAGCTAATTTTAAATCCTAAAATTGTACCAAAGAAATAAATTCATTTGTTTCAAGGCTGCATTACAAAGGAATTTTATATTTGGTGGGTGATACAGTCGACTTAATTTCTAAAAGAGGGTGATAAGGGGAGAATTTAAAAATTAATTGATGAGAAACTGTAGCAACAATATCAGGGCAGAAGATATATCAAAACTTCTAAAGAAAGATGGTAAATATAAATGATGCCTTTTAAGGTCAAAACTTACAGAAAAACAATTGTATCATGGGTTACCAATTCAATGTTACTTTTTCATTAGCACTGAGACTTTAACTAAGTTAGCAGAAGCTATGATCAACTGCAACTAAATTGCCTGTCTCTTCACATATCAAGTCCTGTAGGTTTAATAAAACTGGTGAATGATGAAGAGACTGAAGCTATTTTCATTCATTCTATGTATTTTCTATATACTGTTTATATATTTTTTTATTTTTTAAGATTTTCTTTAAGTAATCTCTATGCCCTACATAGGGCTCAAACTCACAACATCACGATTAAGAGTTTCACGTTCCATTAAGCCAGCCAAGTGTCCTGTATTTTCTACATACTTTTAATTAAAATCAATTCTATTTAGAACAAGGAGATTAGGTTAGTACAGATCTCAAAGTTATCTTCCTGGTCAAAATAATTTTATGGCATTGAAATTTCATTTTCTGAGGTGCCTGGGTGGCTTGGTGGGCTAAAGCCTCTGTCTTCGGCTCATGTCATGATCCCAAGGTCCTGGGATTGAGCCCTGCATTGGGCTCTCTGCTCAGCAGGGAGCCTGCTTCCTCCTCTGCCTACTTCTGATCTCTCTCTGTCAAATAAATAAATAAAATCTTTTAAAAAATTTAAAATAAATAAAATTTCATTTTCTACAGGGAGCCATATTTACTTCACTTCATTATTGACAGCTTTACTGATTAGGTAACACTAGCACTTATACTCTTATGGTTAATAAAGCAAGGGTCATTTCTTGATTTTTTTTTTTTTTTTTTTTTTTTTTTTAGTTTCTCAACCATTTTGTGGCAAAATTCAGTCAGGTTTTTTTTTTATTATTTTACAAATGAGATCATTTAAATTTTTTAAAATTTGGTATCCAAAGTCACACACAGGTATAATTAGTAATGGAAGCTTGGTCCCAACTGTTTCTCTTCATATAAACATTTTCCTACACATTTTTTCTTTGAATTATGCAGTGTCAAGATTCTTTAAGGGTCTGTCAAAAGACATGATTTGAATAAATATCAAAAAGAACTCCGTACTATAATTCAGACCGATGGGAAGAAATTGACTTGTGAATTATGGTACAGTGAGTCAGGAGAAAAACCATAAAGGTAAACTGCCTTCCATTCTTCTTATTAGTTTTATTTTATATATATATATATATATATATATATAATATATTTTATTTTCTTAATTTCAGTGTACCAGAATTTATTGTTTATGCACAACACCCAGTGCTCCATGCAATACATGCCCTCCATAATACCCACCACCAGGCTCACCAAACCTCCCACCCCCCGCTCCTTCAAAACCCTCAGATTGTTTTTCAGAGTCTTTAGTCTCTCATGGTTCATCTCCCCTTCCAATTTCTCTCAACCCTCTTCTCCACTCCATGCTATTTGTTATGCTCCACAAATAAGTGAAACCATATGATAATTGACTCTCTCTGCTTAACTTATTTCACTCAGCATAATCTCTTCGAGTCTCATCCATGTTGCTACAAAAGTTGGGTATTCATCCTTTCTGATGGAGGCATAATACTCCATAGTGTATATGGACCACATGTTCCTTATCCATTCATCCATCGAAGGGCATCTAGTTCTTTCCACAGTTTTGCAACTGTGGCCATTGCTGCTATGAACATTGGGGTACAGATGGCCCTTCTTCTCACTACATCTGTATCTGTGGGGTAAATATCCAGTAGTGCAATTGCAGGGTCATATTGAAGCTCTATTTGTAATTTCTTGAGGAATTTCCACATTGTTTTCCAAAGTGGCTGCACCAACCTGCATTCCCACCAACAGCGTAAGAGGGTTCCCCTTTCTCCACATCCTTTCCAAAACATATTGTTTACTGTATTGTTAATTTTGGCCATTCTAACTGGCTTAAGGTGGTATCTCAATGTGGTTTTGATTTTAAACTCCCTGATGGCTAGTGATGATGAACACTTTTTCATGTGTTTGATAGACATTTGTATGTCTTCATTGGAGAAGTGTCTGTTCAGGTCTTCTGCCCATTTTTTGACATGATTATCTGTTTTGTGTGTGTTGAGTTTGAAAAGTTCTTTCTAGATCCTGGATATCAACCTTTTGTCTGTACTGTTATTTGCAAATATCTTCTTCCATTCAGTGGTCTGCCTCTTTGTTTTGACTGTTTCCTGTGCTATACAGAAGCTTTTGATCTTGATGAAATCCAAAAAGTTCACTTTTGCTTTTGTTTCCTTTGCCTTTGGAGATATATCTTGAAAGAAGTTGCTGTGGCTGATATTGAAGAGGTTACTGCCTAGGTTCTCCTCTATGATTCTGATGGATTCCTGCCTCACGCTGATGTCTTTTATTCATTTCAAGTTTATCTTTGTGTATGGTGTAAGCGAATGGTCGAGTTTCATTCTTCTACATATAGCTGTCCAATTTTCCCAGCACCATTTATTGAAGAGACTGTCTTTTTCCACTGCATATTCTTTCCTGCTTTGTCGAAGATTATTTGACCATAGAGTTGAGGGTCCATATATGGGCTCTCTACTCTGTTCCACTGGTCTATGTGTCTGTTTTTATGCCAGTACCATGCTGTCTTGGTGATCACAGCTTTTTAGTAATGCTTGAAATCATGCAATGGGATACCCCCAGTTTTGTTTTTCTATTTCAACATTTCCTTAGCGATTCTGGGTCTCTTCTGATTTCATATAAATTTTAGAATTTTTTTAAATGAGCATTTTATTTATTTGACAGAGAGCAAGATAACAAGTAGGCAGAGAGGCAGGCAGAGGGCGAGGAAGAAGAAGGCTCCCTGCTGAGCAGATAGCTCATCAGGAGACTAGATCCCAGGACTCTGAGACCATGACCTGAGCCTAAGGCAGAGGATTTAACCCACCGAGCCACCTGGGTGCCCATCTTAGTTTTAACCATCTCTTTATTCTGTGGTTCATTTAAGTATATGATTTGTATTGATATCCTATATAAAAATAAACATTTAATTCAAAAGGTCAGGATCTTACTTTCCTAAATCACTACATAAAGATAAATCAGCAATCAAAAAATTATTCAAACCAACTCAGAGGCCTCCTGCAGAGATTTTTTATCTTCCACTTTGTAAATATATTTCTATCATATAAATCTCTAGTTCATTTTCTACCTCACCCTGAAACTATTTTGGGGAAGCACATAGTCCACTAGTGACCACTGCCAAGCTTTACGTTTGCTTCTGTATCATTTAATAGCAACTTTAATGACTTATACTTGCCTCTTTTTAACAAATGTGTGTTTGTAAGCACCCAGAAAAATGTTCTTTCTGAGGACTTTGTTGTATATCCTTTAGAAATGAGAAACATTTGTCAACTAATAATAATTTTTTTAATTTTTTTAATTTACTGATTGAATTCATTCATAAAGCATGTCAAGATTGAACATAATGTTCTAAAAAACTGACTTATGAGAAATCATCACAAAACTAATCTGAAAAAATTATTAAATATCAGATTTTGTTTTCTAAAATGCTGCTGTCATATCCATTAATTAGAGCTTCATAATGTCAGGGTCATCATCTATATTCTCCATGCACATGTCTGGCACTAACTTGTGCATTATGTCTTTTCAGGAGACTGTTAAGCGTTTTTACCGCACCAGATCATGGAAAATAAGAATAACGTCACTGTGTTTATTCTCTTGGGACTCTCTCAAAACAAGAACATTGAAATCCTCTGCTTTGTATTGTTTTTATTTTGCTACGTTGCTATTTGGGTGGGAAACTTGCTCATAATAATTTCTGTCATGTGTAGTCCACTAATGAACCAACCCATGTATTTCTTCCTTAATTGCCTCTCACTCTCCGACCTTTGCTACACCTCAACAGTGACACCTAAACTAATGGCTGATTTACTGGCAGAAAGGAAGACCATTTCCTACAGTAACTGCATGACACAGCTTTTTATCCTGCACTTTCTTGGAGGTGTGGAGATCTTCATCCTCACAGGAATGGCCTATGACCGCTACGTGGCCATCTGTAAGCCCCTGCACTACACCGTCATTATGAGCCGAGAGAGGTGTCAAGCAATCATCACAGCCTGTTGTACTGGGGCCTTAATCCACTCTGCCAGTCAGTTCCTCCTCACCATCTTCCTACCCTTCTGTGGCCCCAATGAGATAGATCACTACTTCTGCGACGTGTATCCTTTACTGAAGCTGGCCTGCACAGACACATACAGAATTGGTCTCTTGGTCGTTGTTAATTCAGGACTGATTGCTCTGGTGACTTTTGTGATTTTGATGGTGTCCTATTTTCTGATATTATACACCCTTAGGGCTTATCCTGCAGAGAGCCGCTCCAAAGCTCTTTCCACTTGCAGTTCCCATGTCACAGTTGTGGTTCTGTTCTTTGTGCCTGTTCTCTTCATTTACATTCGGCCCGCCACAACTTACCCAGAAGACAAAGTGTTTGCTCTTTTCTACACCATCATTGCCCCCATGTTCAATCCTCTGATCTACACACTGAGAAACATGGAGATGAAGAATGCCATGAAGAAAATGTGGTATCATCATTTGTTTTGGGAGGAGAAGTAACTTGTATTAAGAGCATTCTAGAATTTCATTTTAGGGTTCTATCTTGAATTGTTTTGAGAAGGGAAGTAACTTGTATTAAGAGCATTCTAAAATTTCATTTTAGGGTTCTATCTAGAATTAAGAAGAAATGACATCATGACTGCAAAAGCCAACCACAGGTTGGAGATCAGAATCTTTAGCATTTCCTCAGAACTCTCCTGACTGGATAAATTTATTATTTTTAAAGGTGTTTTTTCTTCTTTTTTATTGAATTATTATTGACATACAACATCCTGTCCACTTCAGGTATACATCACAGTAATTCAATATTTTATACACTTTGAAATTATCTTCACAATAAGTCTAATTATCATCTATTATAATATTATTATAATATTATAATATTATTGATGATTGGACAATTTTCACTTATTTTTTCATTTCATTTTGTTTCTAATCTCCTCAAATACTAGTTTCAATTAACACTCAATTTGATACTTTATGCTGAACATGTAATAAAGTCTTCTTTCTCCTCCTCTTGACTTCTATTATCACTACAGTTTGCACTCCAATTGATAGAAATGATAGGAAACTTTATGATTAGAAATACCCAACTTTTGTAGCAACATGGACAGCACTGGAAGAGATTATGCTGAGTGAAATGAGTTAAGAAGAGAGAGTCAATTATCATATGGTTTCACTTATTTGTGGAGCATAACAAATAACATGGTGGACATGGGGAGATGGAGAGGAGAAGGAAGTTGAGGGAAATTGGAAGGGGAGGTGAACCATGAGAGGTTATGGACTCTGAAAAACAACCTGAGGGTTTGGAAGGGGCTGGGGGTGGGAGGTTGGGTGAGCCAGGTGGTGGGTATTAGAGAGGGCACCTACTGCATGGAGCACTGGGTATGGTGCAAAAACAATGAATACTGTTACGCTGAAAAGAAATTAAAAAAAAAAAAAGAATTATAGGTAGATTTTATTTCCAGCATCTCAGAGGAGAGCAAATAAAGTAGGTTTTTGAGCTGAGAATAATAGGTACATGAGCTATTCAGCATTCATAAACACTCTTCTATATGATATTTGAGCCTAGTCTCACTGTTTCCCTTCCAGAAAAGAAGGATAATATCCTCAACATTTGAACAAAGTTAATTTTATCTTAGTTTCTCTTCTGCTTCAGGATATAGTCATTCCTGAAAAATATATAAAATTAAGAACAGGCTATAAAATTACTCAATATACTTTTACATTTCTATAAGGGTCCTTATTTCTATAATTGGTCATGAGACTTTAGGTAATGTTTATACATTACTTTCTTGCACTGCCTACTCACTCTTCCCTTTGATTTAAGGTTTTAACCTTCACTATTGAGGTTCATTATCTACTAATGTGTACCAAATCTTCATTCATGACATTCTGAATCTTTAATGGTTCTGCTGGGTTTCTCTCTCTCTCTCTCTTTTTTTTTTAAATTAACACTTACTATTGGTTATAGAAATTTTAAGATATGGGCTGGGTTCCAAATAGTGATCATTCATGTCCATTGTGTCAAACAAACAGATATCACCTCATCATCAATACCAATTCCTCCAGCTCTTTTTATCTTTTGGTTTAGTAAAGGCACGAAGACACCAAACGGTGTCCAGGTGACAACTGGAAATACATTTCCAGTTCAATAAAATAATTGTTGTCACCCCTCATGAAACCATAACATCTATAACTAAAACCTAAAAGCCAGATGAACTCAAAACTGTTGGTACAGGAAGCAGAACCATAAAGGACTTTAGTATAATTATAAAGGAGGTACTTGCATATACGTCCTTCAATTCCATAGGATCTATAACTCTTTTTGATGGCTATGGGAGAAATATACTCATCTGTTGGTCAACACATCCTTGAAAATATAACTCAAGCTTTTCAGGGTGCTATTTCTCGATTGGTGGTCTGTTCGGTAAGCCATTTCTTCATTGTATCTAATCAGTTACCTAAGATAAATGCGGTATGAATGAGTTCACTAAGGCTACCATAAAATAATACCATACATAGGGTGGCTTAAACAACAAAAAATATATTTTCTGTCACTTCTGGGGTCTGAAAGACCATGGTCAAAGAACTGACAGGTTTAGTTTCTTCAAAGGTCTGTCTCCTTGGCTTAACCGAAGGCTGCCTTCTCCATATGTCCTCACATGGTCTTCTTTGTGAACACAAATTCCTGATGTTTTTTCTGTGTGTCCAAATTTTCTCCTATAAGGATGCCTTCCCCATTGGATTAGGGCCTACTCTAAAGGCCTCGTTTTAACTTAATTGCCCCTTTAATGGCCCTAACTCTAAATAGTCACCTTCTGAGTTACTTGGATCTAGATATTCAATATATAAATTTTCAGGAACTCAGTTCAGCCTAGAACAGAGTATGTGGTAGGATCAATGAATATTAGTGTGTATGTCCGCTACCAAGCTTCTTGACTGGAAGAAATACATTACTGGATCAGAATCAACCCTAAGTGAAATAGTGTGATGGTGAATAAGGCATTCCATAAGTCAATGCTTTGTGCTGCTGTTACAAGTATTATAAGCAGGAAACACAAATCTATATCCAGAAAAGTGTCTATTTCTGTGAAGACAATTTGGTTTCCTCCATGATGAAAGGCTTCCAGTGTAATCAACTTGCTACCATAGGAGTGAGTGGACTCCCTGAGGAGTGTATATGTTGAGGTTCAATGTTGGAGTGACAGAAAGTGACCAATCATGGCCACAGCAATATGGTCCATATGGAGGGACCATATGCAGAAACCAGATATAGAATTTTATGGCAAACAGTTCATCTGATGCCTGGGCCCACAACCAGTGGCAACTGCCACACATGTAAGTTAAGATGACCCCAAATAATTTCAGTTGCTAGTTAGTGGGCATTCGCAGTCCTTGTGTTTTCTCAGTTGAGACCTCAGACATCATGTGGAATAGACAAGCCATCCTCATTATGTCTAAATTTCTGATCCACAGAGCCCAAATGCACAGTAAATTAGTTGTTTTATGCACAAAATTTAGGGTTATCTCTTGTAGTCATAATAACTACAAACATTTGGTACTCAATAGTCACAGAAGTCAGATGAAATTTTAGAGGTAAATTTCATATTGTTCAGCCCTAGCAATGGCCTTCATAGGGATTACTTCCTGAACCAGCTTGACCACTTGATTTATGTTTTATTTTTTTAAAAGATTATTTATTAATTTATTTTAGAGCAGGCAGGGGAGGATTGGGAGAGAGGACAAGAGATTTTCTTTTCTTTTCTTTTTAAGATTATTCATTTATTTATTTGACAGACAGAGATCACAAGTAGGCAGAGAGGTAGGCAGAGAGAGAGGAAGGAAGCAGGCTCCCCACTGCGGACCTCGATCCCAGGACCCTGGGATCATGACCTGAGCCAAAGGCAGATTCTTTAACCCACTGAGCCACCCAGGCGCCCGAGGGCAAGAGATTTTCAAGCAGACTTCACACAGACAGTAGATCCAAATGCTAGATTTGTCATCACAATGCTGAGATCATGACCTCAGCTGAAACCAAGAGTCAGATACTTAACTTCCTGAGCCACCCAGGGGCCCCATCCATGGCTGCTTTAGCCCTAGACCAAATTAGTTAGAACTTGGGTAACTGGGAAAAGAGGATGGCTGAGATCCACAAAATATATCATCTCCTCTACCACCACTGAGAATTTCCTCCACAGTGTGCAACATGTAGTGAGCATTCGTATGACTTATATTTTGTCCCTGAGTCTACCCATATAGTCACAGATTCTACCCACACTAAGTCCCTAAACACAAGTAAAACCTTTAGCAACTGTCATGAATTGGAATAGATCTAGGCCTCCTGTTATCTCTGGGTCTGTCCAAAGCAGACAATCAAATGCACTGGTTATGGATTTGTTAACGAGATTTTCCTTAACCCCTATTTTTTTTAGTGCTTTCGTATTTGGGGCTTTAATGCTACAACATTCCATTTCAGTTGGTGCCAGAAAGAACTAAATATAAACAGATACAATCATATATTTCCTCTTTGGCCAACTTCCTATAAAGCAACAGGAATTACTGAGCGGAAGGAGATAATGTCATAGGAATTTTATCAAAATTTCTTGAGCCTATCAGACCTTAAGGAAATAAGCATGGTTTTGCAAGGAAATAACTCAGGTGATGTTATTATATCATCCCCAGGCCGTGAGAATCTGTTCTCCTCTAGCAATATGGAGGAAGGAGATTCTGATTGTGCAGAGGCTTCAGAGCACTTGACTTCTCAGAATTCTCAGATTCACCCCAAACCTCATCATCTTGGATTGGTTTCATTTTTTTTTTCTTTTTGTGGTTCTGTTGTTAAAATAACAAGACCACAGAGGCTGCATTTTCTGTTCTCTTTACAGCCCTCCCATGCCTATGATCAAAGACATGACTTCATTTTTGTCAAGGTCTGTATTTTGGCTTCTGGAGACCAAACTGCAGCAAAAAAGCTCTTATCTTTATGGTCTGCCTGAAGTTGTGTAAACCAAGTAGTAACTACCTTATCCTTTATGTTAGCCCACCAACACCACCAACAGAAGGCAGGCTACTTTACAGTCCTTATAACAGTGTCTTGCCCACGTACCATTCAAACCCCATAGTCATTGGAAATCCCAATACATCAATGTTGTTTGTGGAAAATATGTAATATTTTTCTGTGGAAAATAGGAAAAATGTTCTTTCAAACGCAAGGTCAACATTTTCATAGACAAGCATTATAAGAGTTTTCTTTCTTTTTTTTTTTTTTTAAAGATTTTACTTATTTATTTGACAGAGAGAGATCACAAGTAGGCATAGAGGCAGGCAGAGAGAGAGAGAGGAGGAAGCAGACTCCCTGTTGAGCAGAGAGCCTGATACGGGACTCGATCCCAGAATCCTAAGATCATGACCTGAGCCAAAGGCAGCGGCTTAACCCACTGAGCCACCCAGGTGCCCCAAGAGTTTTCTCTCAAATTACTAACTTATATGTTTTTCCACTTAACATTTTTTTTTTTTCCCCTACAGAGAGGAATAACCAGGTCTATGGTTTTCAATGTTATTTAGACTATGGTTGCCCTCATAACAACCAAATTCCTCACTTCTCTCCCAAATGAGCCCGTATCTGGTCCTGATCATAACCGATGCATCATTTTCAGACATTCTCTGTCTGCCTCAAGTCTTTCTTCATATTGTTCACTCAGATCAGAAAGTCTCTCAGTTGTATCTTTCATAATCTACAGTTGACCCTTGAACAATGTGGGGATTAGGGGCATGTATAACTTTTGAGGCCTGCCCCAAACTTAACTACTAAGCATCTACTGTAGACTGGAAGCCTTACCAATAACATGAACAGCTGATTAACACATTTGTATGTTGTACATGACATATGTGTCATATACTGTATTTTTATAAGAAAATAATTAGTAGGAATCTCATAAGGAAGATAAAATATAGTACTGTACTATATTTATTGAAAAAACTCCATATGTACACAACTCACAGTTCAGGCCCATGCTGTTCAAGGGTCAATAGTATTAGCATGTGCTATGCAAGCTTCACTCAGTTTTAGGCCCCTTTCTAGCTATTTCAACTGTGTTTTCCACTGTATATCTCTTTAGAATTGGATTGCCTGGATGACAAAAACATCTTATTTCTTTTAGGGGAACATTTTCTTCTTCTTCTTCCTTTTTTTTTTTTTTTTAAGATTTTTATTTATTTATTTGACAGAGAGATCACAAGTAGGCAAAGAGCCAGGCAGAGACAGAGGAGGAAGCAGGCTCCCTGCTGAGCAGAGAGCCTAATGCAGAGCTCAATCCCAGAACCCTGGGATCATGACCGGAGCTAAAGGCAGAGGCTTTAACCCACTGAGCCACCCAGGTGCACCTTTCTTCATTTTTTTGAACAAAATCCTCATTGTGGTATTTGTAGGAGAAAGTGTATAAATTTACACCAGCTTTCAGCATTAAGTCTGTGAAACCAGTTGCCAGTGTGGGAGCTGGAGGAAGAAGTAGGGCCATTGGGGTATGAAGACACACACAGAAGTTTGCCACCCACTCCTCGATTAATTTATTCTGTGCTTAAGCAGACTTCAAAATGGGGCCTTAAGTATCTTTGGCATTTTCTAGTTTAACCTCTGCTGAGATATTGTTCCCTACTGTTCCTCAGAATCTGTTTCAACAGGAAGCACATGATTTATGGCTTATTATAATGAATAGAAGTGAACTCTTAGTTTGTGCTCCAACTCCTCAGGGTACAAAAAGTTATTAACCATGGCACAGCTATTTTTTTAAGACTGGAAAGGAACTAAGCCTTGTTCAGCTGTACATTGGCCAACTTTTCTTTTGGGAAATATCTCATCCCATAGAAAGAGTGAAAGGGAGGTTTGGGGTTATATTCTCCCAGGTAATCTACTTTAAATGACACTTGGAAATTAAACAGAAAACTTGTATATATTTCCAACACTAAAATCAATGACTACACAACTTTGCGATAGAAAGCAAACAAAAGTATTTTTCAAAATAAATGCCAATGATGATTTTATTTCCCTTTAGCTTCAAAAATAAGGAGAGAATGCTTCTCTTTGTAAGGGAAATAGGGAAGTCCCAGAACCAGGACTTATGTGGGCTATGTTCATGGTGAAATTCATTAATCGTCAGCAGCAAAATTAATCATTTATTTTGACTGTATTGAAACACCAGATTCCACCTTTTACTCAGAGATAACAAAACTTATCTAATGAGATAATCACCTGGTAAGTAAAAATGCAACCAACATATAATAAACAAACATGATTTGCAAATTTTAAAAAGCTTATATATATATATATATATATATATATATATATATGTGTGTGTGTGTGTGTGTGGGTATATATATATGTTTATATATATAAATTAAATTTTATCTATAAGTATATTGATTTTATAGGTGCATGTCCTTCTTCAAATTTTGCAAATATTTTATAACATAACTTTCCATTACATTAGTACAATTCAATGACTGATTAATATTATGTCCCTCAGCAGATGTCAAAATGAAATAAAACCTTTTTTTTTTGGCATGATTTTGGGACATTCACGAAGGAAATAGTAATATTATTCATGGCCTATATGGGGCATATCTGAAAAAGAATTGGTAGATGAATCAAGTGAGCAACCTGAATTTTAAGCAGGAGAAAGAAAAATAAAGAGGAAAGAGGTACAAATTAAATATGATGAAAGGAATGCACTAGAATAGAGACATGTTCCTTCTCTACTTCCTTTGCTACCCTGTAAGTACAGTGAATAATTAATTAAGAGTATGATGTGTTGTGACTTGGAAAACATCAACCAGAGGATTCTGCACATCAATGTGGGGCAAATCTGATAAGGAAGAAGGAGAAAAGGGTAAACAATAAGACAGAAAGGAAATAGAATTAGTTCAGCCAAGCCTGGGTACCGGTGCTGGGAGAAAACTCTGAAGCTGTTGGCAAAGATTTAGCTGGACCTTGACTTGGGGAGAGGCAACTTGGTTACAGAAAGAAAAAAACAAAAAAGGGTGATATGCCCCTCGAATAATTCTAAGAATAATCTGGACTTGCCAACCAAATTTATCAGTATCCGTTAATAAAAAATAATTAAAATATGTCTAAAATTAGTGTTTAGAACATCAGTGTTTTATCCAAATTGTAAAGAGACTTGGTTTCCTTTTTGCAAAATAGAGATAATAAAAGAATCATTGGGCCCTTTAAGATTCACAACTTAATACATATAGAAGATTTAGAACTGTCTGCAGAGGACGGTGAGCACTAAGTAGTATTAGATATTATTATTTCTCTCATGTCTGTGCAAGACTGATGATAATAGCAGCCTATTTGATATAAATTTAATAGCCTGCATTTTTATTTATTAACATTTTAGTGTACTTTTGCTTATTTTCTATTTTATATACGGGGTACCTAATTTATACATAATGATATGAGGAAAAACCATGTGAAAAAGACCTATTGTACACTTTGCACCATATTATTTGACATACAACTATGGAATATCATTGTTAAGAATGCCCATGTTAAAATGGAAGAAAGTGATTGTCAGACAAATTAATTACCTTACTCCAGACTATCCTGGTCTTTTGTGTGAATCCAAAGTTGATCTACTTACTATAATACCAAATCATTAAGGGAAAGAAGAATATAAGGCATAACCACTGTCTGATGAGCTGCCTTGAACCAATTAAATGAAAACTAATTTCCTAGGTGCTCAAATTTAAAGGGTAATAATGAAATAAATGGAAGTATTTCAGGGAGGTTTAAATAAGAAAGATTTCTATAGATTGAAAGAGCCAAAAAGAAGTCTTCCTGGAGGTAGACAAAAAGGAGTGTCTTTTTAAATTTATTTGTTCAATATTTTTCAGTGCTTATCACGGTAAGTGTTAGGGAAAGAAGGGGCTGGGAGGAAGTACAGTAACCCAACTATAGTTATAGCTCATGAATTTGCCTTGTGCCAGAATTTTTTTTTTAACATCTTGATTTTATTTTTTCAGTGTTCCAAGGTTCATTGTTTACTGATCACACCCAGTGCTCCATGCAATTCGTGCCATCCTTAACAGCAGAATTAGTCCTTGTAGCTTCTGAAAAGTTCTCTCGTTAAATCACACAGACATGAAATCAGGATCGTGTAAATCTCAAATTCAGTAACTTTAATATTAACAAAGGAAACATTGTAAATAATGTGAAGGTTTGGAAATGTTCTAATTTAAATAGCATGATTATGAATTCTTTGGGTATCTGATGATACTTTGGAGAATTACCAAGAAGAATATTCAGCTAAGGGAAATAAGGGAAGTCACTGAAATATTTGCCTGTCTTGCCAATATGGGATCTAGTTAACATGAGAGAAAGAGCAAGAGACAAAAAGAGTTTCAAACTAGGCTGCTTGTTAATTAATGAAATTTTGCTACTTGTATTTTTTTATTTATTTAAAAAGCAGTGATTGAAATCCAGTGTATCTCAAGCATGTGCCATTTGTTACTTTACGTATTGCTCTAGCTTAGTCCTGCAGAAAGTCTTTAACTCTCAATATTAAGTATTTAATTAATTAAATTAATTAATCTCATACATCTATTTACGTCAATAGAAATGTCACGGACACTTAAGCTTTAGCTGCTATCATATTTTCATTATTGCCCTCTATAATGTTGGTAAATATTAAGTGGTTTCAAGCGGGGGTCAGGACTAGAGTGGGATAAATGGGTTACTCACCATGTGTGTAAACAATTCAATAATGAAGATGATAAGATTTTTATGCAATATTTAAAAAATGCAAATTCTACCATAAAATTGAATTTTTAAAATCTATTTTTCTTTTTTTTCTTTTATTCATTTATTTATTTGACAGAAAGAGATCACAAGAAGGCAGAGAGAGAGAGGTCGGGGGGGAAGCAGGCTCCCCACTGAGCAGAGAGCCCAATGCGGGGCTTGATCCCAGGACCCTGGGATTATGACCTGAGCTGAAGGCAGAGGTTTAACCCACTGAGCCACCCAGGCGTCCCCTATTTATCTATTTATCCAAGTTTTTTTTTTTTTTTTTTTAAATTCTAGATAGTTAATATATAGTGTAATACTAGTTTCAGGGGTAGAATTTAGTGATTCAACAACAACAAAAAATGGAATGTTAAATAAAGACAAGATGGTACTTTGCAATTTCACAGTTCCTCTCACTTACCTGGATTTAAGTCTGGCTATTTTTTATTTTTATTTTTATTTTTGACAGAGAGCGAGATAGCAAGAGAGGGAGCACAAGCAGGGGGAGTGGGAGAGGGAGAATCAGGCTTCCCACTGATCAGGGAGCCGGATGCAGGACTTGATCTCAGGACCATGGGATCATGACCTGAGCCAAAGGCAGATGCTTAAAGACTGAGCCACCCAGGCGCCCAAGTCTGGCTATTTCAACCTATCAAGCAGGTGAACTTCTCCAGGAAAATAAGTGCCTCCTCCCTAAGCTCTCCTTTGCAGCGCCTACATACGATGACTGTCCATCTTTGTTTAGGATCCTGAGGAAGTGTGACTATTAATAGTATTCTGTTTCACTCTACAAAATAGCCTGATCTGTTATACTGTATGGTAATTTGTCCATACAAAGCTTAGAATTACTTTAAAATATACTATAGGAAGCCAATTAAATAAATGAATTTATTTTTACAACACTCTCTCTAATTCACACTATACTTTGTTCAGTATTTCTCACACTGACTTGTCATCTTTCCCCCCACTCAGGCAAACCTTTGAGACTTAACTGCATTAGACCATGGAAAATATTAACAACATCACTGAATTTGTTCTTTTGGGACTTTCCCAGAATAAGAAGATTAGACACTTGTGTTTTCTACTCTTCTTATTTTGTTACATAGGTATTTGGATGGGAAACTTGCTCATAATGATTTCAATCACATGCAGTCAGCTTATTGACCAACCCATGTATTTCTTCCTCAATAAACTTGCCCTCTCAGATCTGTGTTATACCTCCACGGTGACACCCAAGCTAGTTACCGACTTGCTGTCAGAAAGTAACGTGATTTCTTACACCAGCTGTATGACACAGCTTTTTGTCATGCACTTCTTTGGGGGGATTGAAGTCTTCATCCTCACAGGGATGGCCTATGACCGCTACGTAGCCATCTGCAAGCCCCTGCACTATGCCGCCATCATGAACAGGCAGAGATGTTATGCCATCGTCATTGCTAGCTGTACTGGGGCATTTCTGCATTCTTTCGTCCAATGTCTCCTTACCATCAGTTTACCTTTCTGTGGCCCCAATGAAATAGATCACTACTTTTGTGATGTGTACCCTTTGCTGAAACTGGCCTGCACAGATACCTATAGAGTTGGGATCCTCGTGGTTGCCAATTCAGGCATGATGGGTTTGGTGACATTTGTGGTCTTGATGCTGTCTTACTTACTGATATTATACACCCTTAGGGCTTACCCTGCAGAGAGCCGCTCCAAAGCTCTTTCCACTTGCAGTTCCCATGTCACAGTTGTGATTCTGTTCTTTGTGCCCGTTCTCTTCATTTACATTCGACCGGCTACGACTTTTCCGGAAGACAAAGTGTTTGCTCTTTTCTACACCATCATTGCCCCCATGTTCAACCCTCTGATCTACACATTCAGAAACAAAGAGATAAAGACTACCTTGAGGAAAGTGTGGTGTCAGAACCTGTGTTTGAGTGGAGGGCAAATCATTATATAGCCTACTTAAATGATAGTTACTGTACTTGAAAAAGCATGAACTTTGCTGTAAGAAAAATAAGCATAGCAATTGGTGTCACTGCATTTATGTGATAATTTATCTTGAAGTATTTTTTCTTTATTTATTGATTTGTTTCTTATCACATTTGTCCTTAGTAATCTGAGTTATCATTTTCTTGTTGAAGTTCTGTTACATTTTTCTTTGATACATTTTTTCCCTTTGGATTTTATCCTTAAGTTACTAACTAGAGGTCCTCCTTTAATCTCCCTATGCTTCAGATTCACGAATGACTCTTCATATGTACATAACTGCATTCGTGTTAATCATCCCAGGCATAGAGTGTCCTTGGTGCTTTCTTCCAGTAAGGAGCATCAGAAACTCAGATTCATGTTTTTCACTCAGTTCATGAGTTTCCATATTCACTGCAATAATTTAAAAAGCAAAAATTATTTAAATAAGGTCTTAGCATTAAAAAATACTGTATGAAATAATGGCTTTATAAAAGTGAGAAAGGTTTTTCTAAAATAACTTACATAGTCATTTCAAAATCACAGCATTTCAAAAATTATAGAAATATTTGCTGTAAAATAGTAATGAAAAAGTTGTATTGGTAATAAATAGGATATTTATATAATTCATTCTCCAAACCAAACCTTGTCTGAGTGTAAAATGAGATCCACTGACAATTGTGCTGACACAACAGACTTAAGATGATATGGTGTCTGAAGAGTAGGAAGTTTGGTTACTCTTAAATGTCTGAGAAGCATGGATGCCCTAGTAGAAAGGTTAGTGGCAATTAAATTACACGATCTCCATTTATTATACTTTTAGCGAATGCGATTGTCAAGAGAAAATGGAAGTGCCAGTGTTGAAACTACTTGCCCTAAAATATGTTTAAATTTATTTTTTCCATTGCCATCCAAATAAAAACAATAAATTTCCAATTTCTAGAGAATGTCTATATATCTATACATCTGGATATCTATAGATGCCTGTAGAATTGAAAAAGTTTTTCAAATAGGTAAACTCAGTGACAGTGGGCTCGTTGGACATCATGAAATGAGTATGATGGAATAGAACAAGGTGTTATATTGCACAGGTTATAGGGGAAAATGAACCTAGACCCAATATGTGAAGGAATACGTAAATGGAGCAGCAAAAAAGGTCATGGCACAGTGTGTAAAGAAAAGCTTTAAAGAAGTTCAAATAGAAAATATGATTGGAGGGATGCCTGGGTGGCTCAGTTGGTTAAGCAGCTGCCTTCTGCTCAGGTCATGATCCCAGCATCCTGGGATGGAGTCCCACATCGGGCTCCTTGCTCAGCAGGGAGCCTGCTTCTCCCTCTGCCTCTGCCTGCCACTCTGTCTGCCTGTGCTCACTCTCTCTCCCTCTGATAAATAAATAAAATCTTTTAAAAAAAAAGAAAAGAAAATATGATTGGAGAATTATGTTTATAAGGGGCATGTTTATAAATGTATTAAAAATTCAAGAGAATTGTTACTAGAGCAGCTGATAACCTAACTGAATCTTTAGTGTAATCATTATACAGCCTACATAATGATACTTGTCAGTTCACACCAATTCATTAAAGGTAACAACTCTTTTTTTTTATGATTCTATTTATTTATTTGACACAGAGAGAGAGATCACAAGTAGGCAGAGAGGCAGGCCGAGAGAGAGCAAGGGAAGCAGGCTCTCTGCTGAGCAGAGAGCCCGATTGTCAATTGCCGGGCTGGATCCCAGGACTCTGGGATCATGACCTGAGCGGAAGGCAGAGGCTTTAACCCACTGAGCCACCCAGGTGTCCCTAAAGGTAACTCTTGAAACAGTGAGAAAATTAACAAATACTTTATTTTTAAAACTTGATTTTAAACTTAAAACTTAAATTTATTGTCTAATGAAATGGTTTTGATTATATATAACTGGTATTGCAAAATAAACTAATAATAGAGATGATAATTAAGATTCAAATGATTTCTCCTAATGCTCAAAAAAATTATGATGTTGATAACAGCAGATAATTAAGCAGGTAGATGAAAAAAATCTTCCTACTTGAGGGGTCCTGAAAAGGTAAATACACTTTCCTCCTCTTTTTCTCCCTCTGTACATTGCAGGTAATAGAAACTACCTCATAAGGTAATTTTAAAAATGAAAAGAAATGAAAAAGAAATTAAAGGAAGTGGGTATTGTTCTAGGAAGGGAAACTGCTCAGAATAAATTTTTATTTTTGTTATCATGCTTAGCATCTGTACATTAGTTTCTGTGAAACATTCAAATTAAAATTTTAGCATAAATATTTCATTTTATACTTTGACATTTTTAGTTTAGAATGATAAGTGTAAAATTTTTGTGACTTATGTCAATTCATGTTTTTTTTTTTTAAAGATTTTATTTATTTGACAGAGAGAGAGAGCACCACAAACAGGGAGAGTAGCAGACAGAGGAAGAAGCAGACTCCTTGCTGAGCAAGGAACCCCAATGTGGGACTCAATCCCAGGACTCTGGGATTGTGATCTGAGCTGAAGGCAGATGCTTAACCTTCTGAGCCACCCAAGTGTCCCATTTTTTTTTAAAGATTTTATTTCATACATGTTTAAATAACTTTATAATAAAACATGATTTCAATCAATTCATGGTATTTGTGAGGATTTTTTCTTATTAAAAAAAAAAGCAAACTCCGAAACTACACTTTTGAGTTAATGATCTAATTATCTGCTTTATTTTACAGATGAGTAAGCTGAAATTCCGAGGTTAATGTCTCTAAATATCAAACCAGAACCTAGAAGGGGAGTTAAGTAGTTCTGTAAAGAAAGATAATTTTTATATAAACTGATAACAAATGTCAAAGGTTTTTTGTTGTTGTTGCTTGTTTGTTTGTTTTCGAGCTTTCCAGTAAGAAAGAAGTCTTTGAGCCTGGTGGTGGGTAATGAGGAGGGCACCTACTGCATGGAGCACTGGGCGTGATGCATAAACAATGAATCTTAGAACACTGTAAAAATAAAGTAAAATTAAAAAAAAAAACAGATCAAAGATTTCACTCTTGATAGTAACACATATAAAAGAAAGAGTAGAAGATGGAGTGAGATGAGCTTTTCAGACTAGATACAACTGTGAAATGTCTGCTTTAAAACAAACAAACAAAAAAATCATCCAAACCCAGAGTAGGGTGAGTGAATCCAACTTCTCCAAAGATGTACTTCTTCCCATTAAACTCCACCAGAGAGCTGCTTCACGTCCCATTCCCTCTCCCCCTCCTCTCACGTACTCACTCTCTCATCTGTCTTTCTATTATCTATCTATTATCTGCCATCATCATCACTATCTACCCCAATAAATCTGTGCCATAGTTCATGTCAGGTATTATTTTCAGATTATTTTAAAACTGAAATTAGATAGTAAATAAAAATCCTTTACTTTGAAAAAATCCTTAATTTTGAAGGATTTATATTTTCTAACTTTCCACGGACGGGTACCTGTGGTTTACTCCTTGATCATATATATTGAATGCCAAACCTGTTAAAACAGCATGATTTCAGCCTACTCATCTTTGATACCCATACACTTTTTTGAGATGTCTTGTCTGATTGGATCCAGAGTGGAATCCCTTCTTGGCTCTATGGAGCCAAAAATATATAGAAATAGAAAAATATGTGAAGAAGGATACTTATCAGGACAATGGTGGTGTCTAATGTCCAAGTGAGTCATTAAACCATGAAGGTGATTCCTTCATGAAGTTCTTGTTCTCAGGAATCAGAAACCGAGCTCTGTGATTTATAGATTCATTCAATAAATATTTATTTGAGCATCATATATGTGCTGTACACTTCTCTGGCTACTAGGGAATTAGCAGTGAAAAAACTATGACATGACCCCTACTTTCATGGAACTTAAAGCTTAGTGAAGGATGAAAACAAGTGAAGCCCACCAGCAAAGAAATATGAAGGAGGAACCCACTGATGGCAAGTTGATGCTTAAGGGTTGGCCTTTACATATTCTGTCTAATTGTTCCACCGACAAGAAATCAAAGAAAGGGAATGTGTGATAACATGACACCCATACTCATTCAAAGAAGAATAGCCTTCAAATCATTGGATTCCCTTTCTGAAACCTTCCAGTGCACCAAACTTTCTTTATGGCATTTTTCATTTCTGTGTTTCTAAGTGTGTAGATAAGAGGATTGAGCATGGGGACAATGATTGTGTAGAAGAGTGTAAACACTTTATCTTCTGGTAAAGTTGTGGGGGGTCTAATGTAAACAAAGATGACAGGTGCAAAAAACAGGATCACAACCGTGATGTGCGAGCTGCAAGTGGAGAGTGCTTTGTGGCGGTTCTCGGCAGAATATGCTCTCACATTATATAATATCATAAAGTAGGAGGCCATCAAAACCACGAAGATCACCAGTCCCATCAGGCCTGAATTGGCAATGACTAAGAAACCGATTTTGTGTGTATCAGTGCAGGCCAGTTTCAACAAAGGGTATACATCACAAAAATAATGATCAATTTCATTGGGGCCACAGAACGGTAAAAAAATTGTAAGAAGAAACAATCCAAGGGAATGCAGAAAGCCCCCTGCACAGGATGCCCTGAGAATTGAGTTACACCTTTGCCTGCTCATGAGGATGGCATAATGGAGTGGCTTGCAGATGGCCACGTAGCGGTCATAGGCCATTCCTGTGATGATGAAGACCTCGACCCCTCCAAAGAAGTGTGTGGTAAACAGCTGTGTCATGCAGTTTTTATAGGAAATGACCTTCTTCTCTGTCAGTAAGTCTGTCATGAGTTTGGGTGTCACAGTGGAGGTGTAGAGGAGGTCCGAGAGGGCAAGGTAATTAAGGAAAAAATACATGGGCTGATTAATTAACTGACTGCATGTGATGGAAGTCATAATAATCAAATTCCCCAACCAGATAGCCAGGTAACAGAATAAGAAAAAGAGAAAGCAGAGAATTTGGACTTTCTTATTCTTAGAAAGTCCCAAGAGAATAAACTCAGTAACATTATTCCTATTTTCCATGATCTGATGTTCCAGAAAGGTATCTGAAATGACAAAAATAATGAAGGAAATCATTGATGAGAAAATGAAAATCTAATATTCAATGAACATGATCTAATGCATGTTTTAAGACCTTAGCCATTTTAAGATTCATTGAAATCATTCATTCATTTAATAAAATCCTTTCACATATCTAGTGCCAGTACCCTTCCAAGAACTTTGGACATAATGATGAATTAAAAAAGTCCTAGGTTTTGTGTAATTTAAATTCATGTGTGAGAAAGAAGGAAATTATGCTTATTAAGAGGAAGAAAAGAGATATTTTATAATGTTAAATATTTGTTCAAATACTAAGTTCAAAGTGTACATATTGGTGCAAATAATGTTAATTATTAATTGAATTATTGTTAAGGAAACATAATATGCCATCTTAGGGTATAAACTGGAAGTAACCATAGAATTACCTGAACATGGGGTGCCTGGTGGCTCAGTGGGTTAAAGCCTCCGTCTTCAGCTCAAGTCATGGTCCCAGGGTCCTGGGATCAAGCCCCCCATCTGGCTTTCTGCTCGGCAGGGAGCCTGCTTCCCTCTCTCTCTCTCTCTCTCTCTCTGCCTGCCTTTCTGCCTACTTATGATCTCTGTCACATAAATAAATAAACTCTTAAAAAAAAAAAAAAGAATTACCTGAACAGATGTTTTCTAATGAGATCACAAAAATGGTGGAGGTCATGTGAGTAATTTATATAATGCTTGGCATTAGTCAATCTTAAATAAGTATTATCTAAAGAAAAAATAGAAAGTAAAGTGCATGTTATAGACTTGGAGGAGTAACACAATATTATAAATAACAATTAATCAGGTAATTCATGATAGAACCAAAGAAGAAATTATTTTTCTACCTTGACTCGTAATATTCTTGGATGTAAAAGAGGAAATAATTACAGAAATTACTCCATGAAATTTTAGTATTCCTTAAGAGTTATCTGTAGAATAATGAATCTACAGTTCAGCTTTTCCCATTTCTGTCTCTTAAAGGGTTATAGGAGAATCAATGTTAGTTTTAAAATTTTATTCTTGATTCAATTTGTAAAGGAATTAAAACGTATATAATTCATCGATGCTTTCTGCTTTTATATAAAACTGGATGTATTCCACTACCAGTACAATTAAACTTACTGTTAAGTAAGAGGCATGTAGGTGACAAATATTATTTATTTATTTTTAAACTTTAGAATTATCAGTTAAAAGTCAGTGTTGCTTTTTTATAAGTATATATCCAAAGTGAAAAAGTTCTTCAGTTTATATTTAGTTACGCTATGTCCAAGAGAAATTAATTTAAATGCTTAAGTAAATTGTTAACAATGGCTATTTCATGACAATTACACTATGGAGATTTAAATTTTCCAATTTGCGCTCTTTTTTTTTATTGCCCAAACTTTTTTTTTCTTTATATTCAACTAGCCCAACATATAAGTTACCACGAACTTCTATTCATTTTTAGAGAAGGTATATTTTATAAATAAACATTTATTTTACATTAGTAATGCATATAATTTAAATTCATTTGGAGGTATCTTTGTAAATATGACTATCCATTTATCCTTTAAATGTAGTTTAATATATTGAAGAATTATGTCCACTAGAGTCCGGGAAGCCCATTTAGGTTTTTATAGGAAACTAACCTC